>NC_138563.1:5897450-6159950 GCF_964273705.1 Natrix helvetica
CCTTCCAGGAGTGTTGTTGCGTAAGGAGGAGGTGGGGGAATCTACATCTTGTGCTGTGCTAAGATAGAAGTGCATAGGATCTAAAAAAAAGATTTAACTTGGCTATAATCGTGAATCGCTAAACCAGGCCAAACTTGGTTAACTTTTGGATGCAAGACCAACAGAAAAAGCAGCCCTCAAAGCCCAAAAGAGAACAATGAATCAGTGGAACAGAAGTTGCCTCCAGAAGTTGTGAATACTCCAACACGAAGTTTTTAAGATGGTGTTGGATAACCCTTTGTCTGAAGTGGTGTAGGGTTTCCTGCCTAAGCAGGGGGTTGGACTAGAAGACCTCCAAGGTCCCTTCCAACTCTGTTATTCCATTCTATTCTATTCTATTCTATTCCTTATTCTGATACCTTATCCTATCCTATCCTATCCTATTCTTTATTCTGTTATTCTATTCTATTCTATTCTATTCTATTCTATCCTTTATTCTGATATTCTATTCTATTTTTGATTCTGTTATTCTATTCTATTCTATTCTTTATTCTGATATCCTATCCTATCCTATTCTTTATTCTGATATCCTATCCTATCCTATTCTTTATTCTGTTATTCTATTCTATTCTATTCTATCCTTTATTCTGATATTCTATTCTATTTTTGATTCTGTTATTCTATTCTATTCTATTCTATTCTTTATTCTGATATCCTATCCTATCCTTTATTCTGTTATTCTATTCTATTCTATTCTATCCTTTATTCTGATATTCTATTCTATTTTTGATTCTGTTATTCTATTCTATTCTTTATTCTGATATCCTATCCTATCCTATTCTTTATTCTGATATCCTATCCAATCCTATTCTTTATTCTGTTATTCTATTCTATTCTATTCTATTCTATCCTTTATTCTGATATTCTATCCTATTCTTTATTCTGTTATTCTATTCTATTCTATTCTATTCTATCCTTTATTCTGATATTCTATTCTATTTTTGATTCTGTTATTCTATTCTATCCTTTATTCTGATATTCTATTCTATTTTTGATTCTGTTATTCTATTCTATTCTATTCTATCCTTTATTCTGATATTCTATTCTATTTTTGATTCTGTTATTCTATTCTATTCTATTCTATTCTATTCTATTCTATTCTATTCTAAGACAGTAGCAAACTGTCCGAGTCAGTTATTTCTCAAATCTTGGCAGCTTGAAGATGGGTGGACTTCAGCTCCCAGAATTCATAGCGTAGATGGCTGGGGAATTCTGGGGATTGAAGTCCAACCATCTTAAAAGCTGTTAAGAAATCCATCCAGATTGTTCCCTGGAGCCGATCCAGATTGGCTTTCAATCTTCAAAATAACCAGAACTACAGAACTCAATTAGGAATCCATTATTGAAAACCTTACAAAGATAAACAACGCGTGATCTCCGAATCTACTTTGTGGGATTGGCCACGGAGATAGTTTGCAAGCCACGCGTTGTTGAGATCCTTAAACGTCGCTTTTCTTCAATCCTTTCTTGGGGAGGAGGGGGGGGGTTCATTGTTCCGTGCCAAACTGCACATTTGCAAAACTCCCAATGGCCACAAGAATTCAAGCCCCAAAATGCTTTGTTGCCCCCCCCCCCCAGCCCTCCCAGGACCTCTAATTGAAATACCTGCATTCTCCTCCAGGTTCACACAACTCTGTATTCCTAGGATGGTGCTTGAAGGAAGCACTGAAGCTGTGAGTTCTCATCCTCTAACTTTGCGCCGGACCTGTGCCCAGAATGGGCGATTTTACCCTTCGGCGGGGGACAGCCTTCTGTTAACCAAAAAGCCCGTGAAGTACGGGGAATTGATTGTTCTGGGGTAAGTAAGTTAAACCATTTTTTTCTAGGTTTATTTCAAGTGTTAGGTAACTTGAGGGTAAAGCAAATAGTTGCAGGAACTGGGTAGAGGTCTGTTGTGGCCCGCCAGCGGAGCTGGTGACAGACTCAGACAGTGGGGAGGGTTGGGGAGGAACCTGGGCCAGTCCGGGAGTCTATGGAAGGCTCTGAGGAGGGCTCTGTGTCGGAGGCAGAGAAGGGGCCAGGGCCATCTGACAGTTATCAGCTGCCTTCGGAGTCAGACATCAGTGAGGCAGAGGAACAGCTGGAGCCTGTTCTCAGGCTCAGAGTTGCCAGAGGAAGGGAACAACTAAAGAACAGGGGTCGATTTGGGAGTAAGGCCACAGGTGGATGGTGAATGGCCCTTCCCAGAGGGAATAAAAGAGGAGCGAAAGGGGAGTGGAGTTTGCAGGAGTTCCATTCATTAGGGTGAAGATCTGCTCCTGACTTCTTGCCAAGGAATTGCTGCTACAGCTTGGAGTTTAGAAGATATCGGCCTGGCAGCTCTCCAAGCCTGATAAAGGTCTGCAGTTGTGAAATCTCATGAAAGACTGTTGGCCGGGACTTTGCTAGAGAGGAATTCCCTTTCACCTCAATAAAACAGGTTTTATCGGGATAAGGAGTCGGCATGATGATCTTGGGAAGCCTAGATCAGATCAGATGACCAACATAACGAAGAGAAGAACTAGAGGGTGTGATGGTAACAGTTTTTCAATATTTGAGGGGCTGCCTCAAAGAAGAGGGAGTCAAGCTATTCTCCAAAGCCCCTGAGGGCAGGACAAGAAGCAATGGGTGGAAACTAATCAAGGAGAGAAGCAACTTAGAACTAAGGAGAAATTTCCTGGCAGTGAGAACAATGAAACAGTAGAGCCACTTGTCTCCAGAAGTGGTGGATATTCCATCACTGGAGGTTTTTAAGAAGAGACTGGACCGCCATCTGTCTCAAATGGTATAGAGTCTCCCAATTGAGCAGGGGGCTGGACTAGAAGACCTCCAAAGTCCCTTCCAACTTGTTTTCTATTGGTTTCCAACATCACCACTTTGCCCTATTTGGGGCAGAGGGTGAGCAGAAATTTGCAAGGCAGTCTGGTTGGATTGCAAAAACTTTCGGGCACTGAACTGGTAGTAATGCTGCCCCCCCCCCCCCAGTCACCGCACTACAAAACAGATGTGGACACTCTAGAAAAAGTGCAGAGAAGAGCAACCAGGATGATGAGGGGACTGGAGGCTAAAACCTACGATGAACAGTTGCAGGAACTGGGCCTGGCTAGTCTAGTGAAGAGAAGGACCATGGGAGATAGAATAGCAGTTGTCCAATATTTGAGGGGCTGCCCCAGAGAGGAGGAAGGGGGTCAAGCTATTCTCCAAAGCACCAGACAGGGAATAATGGGTGGAAACTGACCAAGGAGAGATTCAACCTGGAAATAAGGAGGAATTTCCTGACCGTGAGAGCAATCAACCCACGGAACAGAAGTTGCCTTCGGAAGTTGTGGGAGCTTCATCCCTGGAGGCTTTCAAGAAGAGACTGGACTGCCCTCTGTCAGAAAGGGTGTAGGGTCTCCTGCTTGGGCGGGGGGTTGGACTAGATGACCTACAAGGTCCCTTCCAACTCGGTTATTCTGTTAAACGCAGGTACAATGGGTCTCTGGCTAACGGAGACAAAGGCCGTCACCGCAGCCGGCTGGCCCTCTACAAGCGACCGAAAGCCAACGGTGTGAAACCCGATGTCATCCACCATATCTCCACCCCACTGATGTCCAAAGTAAGTCAAGCAACCCACCCTGGTTGCAGAAATGCTCCTCCTCCCCCCCCCCCCCCACCACCACCCAGCAATGGCATTGCCCGGTCTATTTAAACCTCAGGCTGTGTGTAAAGAGAGATTCTGAGCACGGGCAAAGTCCCTTCCCTGCCCCATCCACAACCACCACCAATTGCTCTGAATGGGGAAACGTAGTCCGAATTGCAGGTAGTCCTCGACTTATAACCGTTCATTTAGCGACCGTTCAGAGTGACAACAGCACTGTGGGACTTTTCCCCACACTTACGACCGTTGCAGCATCACGTCACCAAAATTCAGACGCTTGGCAACTGGTTCCTACTTAATGACGGCTGCAGAGCCCTGGGGTCACGGGATCCCCTTATGCGACCATTTGATAAACCAGGTCAATGGGGGAAGCCAGGTTCACTTAACGACAGGGTGACTCATTTAACGCCCGCAGCGATTGACTTAAGCGGCGGTTCAAGGCCAGCCATAAAATGGGACAAAACACACTTCAGTAATGCCTTACTTAGCCACAGAAATGTCGGGCTCAATTGTCCTTGTAACTCTGAATGGTCACTAAATGAACCGTCATAAGTCGCAAGTTGTAAATGAAGTGTTGTAACTACTTGTCTGGTCCTACAGGCGCTGAGCGACCGAGGTCAACACAGCATCTCCTACACGCTTTCCCGAAGCCATTCGGTCATTGTCGAATATACTCAAGATGGCGAGACGGACATGTTCCAGGTATTTTTTCGGGTTCGGAGGAGGGAGGAAACATGTTGTGGCCTATTGGCCACTGGCCCCTCCAGCAGCAGAATCAGAGGAGGACTCGCCTCTCCTCCTTTTCCCCATCTCTCTGTTCCCAGATCGGCCGCTCGACAGAGAGCATGATCGATTTTGTGGTGACCGACACCACGCCGGGCACAAATTCATCTGTGGATGGACAGACAGCCCAAAGTACTATCTCCCGCTTTGCCTGCCGGGTCATTTGCGAGAGAAATCCTCCGTATACGGCCCGGATTTATGCCGCCGGTTTCGACGCTTCCCGCAACATTTTCCTTGGAGTGAGTGAGTCACCAAGCAGCCTTGGTGTGCATATGCGTGTGTACAGATAGTCCTCCACTTACAACAGTTCACTTAGTGACAAAGTTAAAATGGCACTGGAAATAGTCACTTATGTGTGCTTCCTGAGAAAGCATAAATCGCAACCTGAGTCCCATAAACCTTCTTTTATTTATATGGCTGTAAATTATGGTTATGAACAGTCCGCAAGGCTTCACAAACAGCCTGTGAAGATTCCGACAGATGTCTGCTCGAGTTGCCACAGTCTTTCAGGGGAATGTTGTTAAACACCCACCTTATCTCCCTTGAAATGCTGCCAGAGACCTAATGGCCAAATGCAGAGCAAGGCCAAACTTAGCACAGACTTAAACAAGACTTTTCAAAGCTTGAAACCGACCAGATAAACCAATTGCTCCCTGCAAAAGCTCAACTCCCGTTCGCTCCTCTTTTATGTCTTATGGGAGTGGCCAATCATCTCCAAGCCTTACTCCCAAGTTGACCCTGTTTTCTTAACTGTTCTTGCCTTCTGGCAGCTCTGCGCATGCGCACATTGGGAGCAGGCTCCTGCTGTTCTTCTGCCTCGTTGATATCAGAGGCAGCAAATAACCAAAATCCAGATGCTTGGCCAATGGTTCATACTTATGACCGTTGCAGAGTACTCCCCCCACCCCGGGCGAGGGGGGGGAGTCACGTCATCCCCTTCTGTGACCTTCTGAGAAGCAAAGTCAATGGGGGAGCCAGATTCACTTAATAACTGGATTACTAATTTATCAATTGCAGTGATTCACTGAACCACGGTGGCACGTGAGTTTTGCCCCATTTTATGGACTTCCTTGCCACGGTCCCTTCAGCCTTCTGAAAGCAAAAACATGCCGTGCTGCACACATACCCCTTGCTCCCCCTGCGCCCCCCCGCCTGCGTGAATGTCTCCCGCATGCGCCCCACCCCCCACATGCGCAGCAGAGACCTGAAAAATCAGGTGGCCAGCAGGAGGCATACACGCATGCGTGGTGGAGCTGAGCTGAGGCAACGGTTGATGTGCCCACTGAGAGGGCTCTGTGTGCCACCCTTGCCACAGGTTCGCCCTCACGGACCTAGATTCTGGTTCTCTTTGACTCGAGTAGGTTTGAGTGAGGAGCAGTTGGGCCTGTGGCTAACCGGGACCTTCAAACCAAACTTCAGCGCCACGTCTCTCGTTGGCAGGAGAGAGCTGCGAAATGGAGGACTCCCGACGGGCTCATGGATGGCTTGACCACGAACGGCGTGCTCGTGATGCACCCCAGCGGCGGTTTCAGCGAAGACTCCACCCCGGGAGTCTGGCGGGAGATCTCGGTCTGCGGGAACGTCTACGCTCTGCGGGACAGTCGCTCGGCACAGCAGCGGGGAAAGCTGGTGGGTTGGCAACTCAACGGAGAAGAGTGGATTACAAGTCAAGATTTATCCGCCACGAGTGGATTATAACGCAAGATTTATAAGGCTTAGGAGAAAGAGGAGATTTAGGAGTGCAAAGACCAAGAAAGATAATTAGGGGATTGGAGAATATTACCGTGTTTCCCTGAAAATAAGACAGGGTCTTATTTTCTTTTGAACCCCGAAATAAGCGTTTGGCCTTGTTTTCGGGGAGGTCTTATTATTTTTGACGTGCAGGAGGCGGCGAGCGTGGTGACCTCCTGGCTGCTGCTTTGTTTTTGCAATATTTTCGGGGAGGGCTTATTTTTGGGAAAACAGGGTAGATTATACAAAAGAAATTGGCAGGAATTGAGTAGTTTAGTGAAAAGAAGGACTAGGGGTGACATGATAGCAATCTTCCAATATTTGAGGGGCTGCCCCAAAGAAGAGGGGGTCAAGCTATTCTCCAAAGCATCAGAAAGTAGGACAAGAAGCAATGGATGGAGACTAATCAAGGAGGGAAGCAACCTGGAACTAAGGGGATATTTCCTGACAGTGAGGACAGTGGAACGACTTGCCACCAGAAGTTGTGGGTGCTCCCATGACTGTTGGTTTTTAAGAAGAGATTGGATAGCCTGAGCAGGGGGTTGGACTAGAAGACCTCCAAGGTCCCTTCCAACTCGGTTATTATTCTATTCCATTCCATTCCATTATTACATAACATTAACAATAGAGTTGGAGTTCGAGTCCCTTTCTGGGAGAGGGGGCGGTCTAAAAATCTAAGAAATAAATAATAAATAAATAAATACAGGGACCTTGGAGGTCCTCTAGACTTGTGATTTGTCTTTGGGCTGAAAGTGCAAACATCTGGAATTCTTCAAGGCGTCCATTTCTCTGCTTTTTCATCTCTTCTTTTCTCTTCTCCCTCCGTACTAGGTGGAAATGGAGTCCAACATTCTGGAGGACGGCTCCCTCATTGATCTCTGCGGGGCCACGCTCCTCTGGCGTACTTCGGAGGGCCTCCTGCGCACCCCAACTTTGCAACAGCTGGAGCTGCTGCGTCAAGAGGTCAACGCTGCCCGGCCACAGTGCCCGGTGGGTTTCAGCACCCTGGCCTTCCCCAGCCTGGCCCAACGGGGCGTGGTGGAAAAACAGCAGCCCTGGGTCTACATCAACTGTGGCCACGTCCACGGTTTTCACAACTGGGGGTTCCGTAAAGAGAAAGGGGGGCTGGAGCGCGAGTGCCCCATGTGTCGGCGGCTGGGCCCTTACGTGCCTCTCTGGCTGGGCTGTGAGGCCGGGCTGTATCTGGACGCCGGACGCCCCACCCACGCCTTCTGCCCTTGCGGCCACGTCTGTTCCGCCAAGACTGTCCAGTATTGGTCGCAGATCCCGCTGCCGCACGGCACCCACGCCTTCCACGCCGCCTGCCCCTTCTGCGGCACCTGGCTGACCGGCCAGCAGGGTTTCGTCCGGCTCATTTTCCAGGGGCCCCTCGACTGAGCGGGAGGGGGAAGCGCGGCTCTCCCGCTGGAGGATGACGGTTGGAGAACAAACCACACCCTCCGTGGGCCGCCGTGGACCGCTCAATCTCGTCATTTTGATTGTACTGGACTTCTGCATCGGCCGGATGGCCATCACATCTCTTCCCATCCAAGCATTTGGGGGCGGGAGGGGGGTGTTGGATTCCAATTTGGGGAGACGGATTCTCCTTGGGCCGCCTCCCTGTCCTCGCCCCTCCCCACGACCCACCCCGTCGTTCCCTTCCCACCTAGAACCCGTCTCCGCGAAGCAGAGGTCCCCACAATGGGGGGACTACTGCCGGGTTTCCGAAACGGGAGTGCGTCGTTTTGGGGGTCAGGGGCTACGAAAGCCAGCCGATTATCTTCAAACAGGGTATGAATCGACAGAGGAAGCTCGAAACTTGAAATCCGTTGCTTGGGCATTGTAGGCGATCTGCACGTTGCTGCCATTGCGATTTCTCGAACCCAGGGTTAGGGTTGTCGTGTGAACCCACCCTAGATCCGTGTTTGGATCGGTGGGGAGAGCCCAAAAGAGCTTTGCTGTTGCTAACACAGAGAGATATATATCCATTATACGGTGTGGGTCTCTTATTTACATACTGTCTCCCGCCTTTATTTTGTACAACTCAAGGTGGCATACATTGCTGTGGTTCGCCAGCGGATCTGGCAGCCGATTCGGACAGTGAGGAGGTTGGGGAGGAACCTGGGCCAGTCCTGGAGTCTGGGAAGGCTCTGAGGAGGGCTCTGTGTCGGAGGCAGAGAGGAGAACAGGGCCGTCCGACAGTTATCAGCTGCCTTCGGAGTCAGACGTCAGTGAGGCAGAAGAACAGCTGGAGCCTGTTCCCAGTGTGTGCATGCACAGAGTGGCCAGGCGAAGGGAACAGATAAAGAACAGGGGTTGACTTGGGAGTAAGGCCACTTGTGGACGGTGAATGGCCCCTCCCAGAGAAAATAAAAGAGGAGCGAAAGGGGAGTGGGCTTTTGCAGGAAACAATTCGTCTGTTTCTTCGTTCGTTTCAGGAGTGTGAAGATCTGTCCGTGAGTCTCAGAGACTCTGTGCCCAGAGTCTTTCCTTGCACAGCCCCTCATTTGGGAAAATACTGACATGGCAGCTTTCCAAGCTAGATAAGGTCTGTGGTCATAAATACTCCTTTGAAAGACTGTTTGCCAGGCCTTGGCTGAAGGTGAAGGAGAGGAATTCACATTCGTTTAATAAAAGGGGTTTTGTCGGGACCAGGAATTGGCTTCGTGCTTTTGGGGGGACCTAGGTCAGGACATACGTAAGGATGCTTCCTTGTACAGCCCCCACAACAACAACAACTGCAAGATGAATTGGGCTGAGAGAGAGAAGGATGGGCCCAAAGTCACTACATTAGTTTTTCACGTCTAAAACTCATTGCAACACCTTCGTCACCCCATCGAAATGTCTCTATTTTAATTTTCTCTTAGTCATCAGTTGGAATTTCGGGGTCTTCTCCGGGTCTAAATATAAAACCTTTGGATTCCTCTTCCAATTGAGAAAAAAAAATTACTTTATAATGCAATGCTTCTCAGCCTCCATGACTTTAATATGTGTGGACTGTTGGTTGTTGGTTGATAATCCCAGGATTATCCAGTAAGCATGGTGCCAGAGGGATTCTGGGAGTTGAAGTCCTCCCATCTTAAAGCATGCTGGCTGGGGGATTGTGGGAGTTGAAGTATGCCTATCTTAAAACAAGCTGACTGGGGAATTCTGGGAGTTGAAGTGCACCCCTCTCAAAGCAAATTGGGGAATTCTGGGAGTTGAAGTCCTCCCACCTTAAAACATGCTGGGTGATGAATTCTGTAAATAGAAATCCATTCATCTTAAAGCTGCCAAGGTTGACAAACTCTGTTCTAATCTGTTTTTCCACCAAAAAAAAAAAGACATTAGAAAGAAATTTGCATGTGTGGGGGCATGGTTTTCGTAATACTTCTTTGTGTTCCCGTAACATGCTTCTCCTGTTTTATGCTTCCAAATTAACCAGGGTTTTTTTTAAAGCTGGTAAAACTGTTAAATTATAATCTCAGCAAAGAAGCTGTGTCTTCCCAACATAGGATATTGCAAACCCAAAAGACTGGAGGTTGAAACTAATGTGTGAAAGCTTTATGAACCTCCAAAGCAAGGAACCAGGGAAAATGCAACATGAATCTCGCCTGGGATTTAATGCAAAGAACATCACCATCATCTCAAAGGGTGAAGATGGGATAGAATCAAGATCACATGAAATACTAGTACCGCTTTATAAAGCCTTATTAAGACCACACTTGGAATATTGCGTGCAGTTTTGGCCAGGTGTTAGAAAAAAGATGTAGACACTCTGGAAAGAGGAAAAGAGGGGAAACAAAAGAGTGATGGATGGATGGAAAGGCAAAGAAAGAAAGGAAGGGAGGGAGGAAGAAATAAAAAAGGATGCAAGAAGGAAGGAACAGGAGACAATGGGAGGGAAGGAGGAAAAAAAGAAGGGAAGAAAGAAGTAAAGAAAGGGAAGCAGGAAAGAAGGAAGGAGGGAAGAAAAGAAAAAGTAAGGAAGAAAGGATTAAGAAAGGAAGGAACAGGAGAGAATGGGATGGAAGGAGGAAGAAAAAGAAGGAAAGAAAGAATGAAGGAAAGAAAGGGAAGGAGGAAGGATCGAAGGAGAGAATGAGAGGGAGGAAAGAAGGAAGGAGCAAAAGAAAAAAAGATATAAGGAGAGAATGGGAGGGAGGGGGAAAAGAAAAAAGAAAGGAAGGAATGAAGGAGAGAATCGGAGGGAAGGAGGAAGAAAAAAGGAAAGAAAGAAGAAGAGGTGAAAGAAGGAAGGAAAGAGAATGGGAGGGTGGAAGGAAGGAAGGAAGGAAAAGAAGGAAAGAAAGGGAAGGAGGGAGAAGAAAATGAGGGAGGGAGGGAGGAAAGAAGGAAGGAGGAAAAAAAGGAAAAAGAAAAGGAAGGAAGAGAATGGGAGGGAAGGAGGAAGAAAAAGAAGGAAAGAAAGAAAGGAAAGGAGGAAGGATTGAAGAAGAGAATGAGAGGGAGGGTGGAAAGAAGGAAGGAGGGAGAAAAAGAAAGAAAGAAAGGATGCAAGGAGGAAGGATCAAAGGAGAGAATGGGAGGAAGGGAGGAAAGAGGGAGGAAACGAGAAAAAAAGATACGAGGAAGGAAGGAAGGAGAGAATCGGATGGAAAGAAGGAAGGAGGGTGGAAAAAAAGGGAAAGAGGGAAAGAAGGAAGGAGTGGAGGACGGAGGGAGAGAGAAAACAAGATAAAAAGAATCAGATTAAAAAAAGCAAGCAAGCAAGAAAGAATCGAGCCAAAAATGAAAAAAAAGAAAGGCGGGCCTTCGGTCTCCCAGCAACGCAGCTATCAGCCTCTCATTGGCTGGATATGGCCGGGGGAGGGGCGTGTCCGCCCGACCGCCCCGCCTAGTGGAGAAACCGAGAAGGGGGGCGTGGCAGGAAGTTGGAAGGCGAGCTCTGCTGCAGGTGAGGAGGAAACCGAGCGGAGCGGGAGGTCACGTGGACACGGGTGCAAGGGAGACTCGTGGGAACGGCAGCACGCGTGTACACCCATCCGGGACTGACCTCAGCCTGCATCAGGGGCATCCTCGAAGCCGCTGGGAGATTTCAGGAAGGCGGTCGCCTGGAACCCTCTGGCTCCAGTTTTTTAAAAAAGCAAGTTTCTGGTCCTCATGGTTTTCAAAGGAAGGTGGGATTTAACCGCAGAGAAAGCTGGTTGCCTCTGAATCTTGGGGAGAACAATTTAGGATGGCCAGCCTTGTCTGGCCAAGGGATTTCCACACAGCCATATTTGAAAGGCAATTTCCTTGCTTGGCTGGAGGGATGGAGGTGGACTAGATGACCTACAAGGTCCCTTCTGTTAATCTGTTAATGGCTCCTTCCCCAATCCCTAATCAGGAAATGGCTGGCTGGGAGGGAAGGGAAGGACTTTGTCCCAAAGATGTTTTTTTCTTTTTTCTTTTCCAAGCTGCAACTGGACTTTCTGTTTTGTTTTTCTTTGAAGACGTTTTGCTTCTCCCCCAAAGAAGCTTCTTCGGCTCTCACTCCCAAGTCCCCACCATGCAAGTCAGAGCTGCAGAAGCTTCCTGGGTGAGAAGCAAAACGGCTTCAAAGAAAAAGCAGGAAGGAAGTCCAGTTGCCTCTTGGGGGGGAAAAAGCACCTTTGGGACAACCGGGGGGGGGGGGGGGTTACCTGGATGATGGAGAATCCCAGAGAGGATTTTGAGTAACTGTATACAAAGCAGGGCTCGACCTGGCCCCTGTAAAGCCATAAAAACTGCCCCTCTTCAGGAAAAAGTTAGAATGTTAAAACATGGGTTTCCCCCCCCCCTTCTTTTTCAGGTTTAAAGCATCAGATTTTATATCTGGCCGTTGCTGCTTGAATTCAGGAAGAATCTGAGGTATTAGGAATGTGTTTGGAAGTCCTTCCTTCCTTTTTACTTTTCCTTATTGCTCCCTTCCTATTTCTCCTTCCTTCCTTCCTTTTTAGTTTTCCTTATTGCTCCCTTCCTATTTCTCCTTCCTTCCTTCCCTAGCTTTCCTTTTATTGCTCCCTTCCTATTCTTCCTTCCTTCCTTCCTTTTTAGTTTTCCTTATTGCTCCCTTCCTATTTATTCTTCCTCCCTTCCCCTTCCTTTATTTATAGATGTGTATCATGATCTTTATTTTATTAATAAATAACTCCAGGCGGTGAACGTATCCAATGCATTTTCCTCTTCCCATTTTTCCCACAACAACCCTGTGAGGTGGAATGGATTGGAGGGAGGGCCTGGCCTAAGATCACCCAGCTGGTTTTCATGCCTAAGCCAAGACTAGAACTCACCATCTCCTGGTGATTGGCCCAAAGACACCCATCTGGTTTTCATGCCTAAACTGAGACTAGAACTCGCCATCTCCCACTTCCAACCTGGTGCCTTAACCACTAGGCCAAATTGTCTCTCTTTATCTTTATAATAAAGATATATTTTTTTAATAACAAAGTACATACCATGAGTGGACGATATCTCAGTTTCTCCCTTTCCCAGGTTGGCATCATGGTGGACTCCCACTACGTTTTACCCAACGACATTGGGATCGTGACGTTGGATTGTGCCGAAGCTTTTGAGCTGTTGTCCACGGAAGAGAAACATTACGCTCACTACTTATCACGGGCTTGCTGGTACGGGGGACTGGTGGTCCTGTTACAAACGTCCCCGGAATCTCCCACCATTTACGTCCTCCTCTCCCGCATCTTCCGAACTCAGGACCCGAATCAGTTACAAGAGGTGGCCCGTTCGCTCGGCGTCACAGATGAAGAATATCAGGTAATCAATCGATCAGAATGGAGCCGGGAGGGGCCTTGGAGGTCTTCTAGTCCAACCCCCTGTGAGGAGGTTGGGAGGAACCTGGGCCAGTCCTGGAGTCTGGGGAAGGCTCTGAGGAGGGCTCTGCGTCGGAGGCAGAGAGGGGGCCAGGGCCGTATGCCAGTTATCAGCTGCCTTCGGAGTCGGACATCAGTGAGGCAGAAGAACAGCTGGAGCCTGTTCCCAGTGTGCGCATGCGCAGAGGTGCCAGACGAAGGGAACGGCTAAAGAACAGGCGTCGACTTGGGAGTAAGGCCACAGGTAGACGATGAATGGCCCCTCCCAGAGGAAATAAGAGGAGTGAAAGGGGAGTGGAGTTTGCAGGAGACAATTAGTTCATTCCTGCATTCAAGTATTGTGGCATCTGAAAGATCTCAGCCTGGCCACTCTCCAAGCCTGATTAAGGTCGGTAATTGTGAGCTTTCTCGAAAGACCGTGGGAGAGGAAAGACTTTGCGGGAGAGGAATTCACTGTCAATTAAATAAAAGGGGTTTATCGGGACGAGGACTCGTGCTGCTGGGGAAGCCTAGGTCAGAACAGCAGTTTTGCAAAAATTAAGCTCTGGTTTTTCTAAAAATGAAGGCAAATAAAATGGAATTCTCCCTTGCAGGCGTTTCTGGTTTACACGGCGGCCGTTTATGCCAATATGGGCAACTACAAGTCCTTCGGTGACACCAAATTTGTTCCCAGCCTTCCCAAGGTAAGTGCCAAAAGGAAGTCTATTGGGTGGGATCAGCTTTTTTAACTTCTGCCCTTCAGCCAATCGGAAAGCTCCTTGGGCTTCATTGGGGAAGGGGTTGGTGGAGGGGGCGGAGTCTTGACAGTGGCTCTACCCCCCCCCCCCACCTTGGGCCTTGAGCATTTTTACATTGATGTTTATTGTCATTTTTTTTACCTCATGTTCATTTCTTTATTTTCATTTTTATTTTGTCGTGTCCCCCCCCCCCCCGTTTTTTCATGTTTACTTTGATTTCTTGATATATATTTTTTAAAAATGTTTGATATTTTTCCTCACTTTCAGTTTAGCTTTCTTCCAGTTTTCATTTTATTTTCATTTTTTATTTCCTTTCCTTATTCCTTTCCTCCTCTTTATTTGTCTTTCATTTCATTTTTACCATGGTTCGTTTGAGTTCCTTTGTTTTCGTTTTGCTCTGGTTTCAATTTTATTTTTCTTTTGCTTTTAACTTCATTTTTCTCCCTTTTCATATTTATTTTGATTCTTTTCACTTGGATTTTTAGTAATAATATTTTTATTATTTTTACAATATTTTTATTATTTTTATAATATGTTGTTATTTTTATAATATGTTGTTATTTTTATAATATGTTGTTATTTTTATAATATTTTTATTATTTTTATAATATTTTTATTATTTTTATAATGTGTTGTTATTTTTATAATATTTTATTATTTTTATAATATTTTATTATTTTTATAATATTTTATTATTTTTATAATATTTTTATTATTATTTTTAGCACTGCACACCGGAACAACTAGACACAAGGACAGTTATTTCCCTGAATGCCATCACTCTGCTTAACAACTAATTCCCACAACACTGTTAAATAATTTACTAAGACTGTATTACTATTCTTCTTCTCTTCCTTCCTAGTATCTATCTCTCCCCACTTATGACTATAACCATGTTGCTTGTACCTTTCAATTTATATTATTTGTTTCCTAGTATAATTTGATTGCTTATTACTAACCTATGGCTATCATTAAGTGTTGTATCTTTTTACTCTTGATGAATATATTTTATTCTCCTTATGTACACTGAACGCATCAGCACTAAAGACAAAGTCCTTGTGTCTCCAATCACAAATGGCCAATAAAGAATTCTATTCTATTCTATTGCAATAGCAATAGCCCTTAGACTTATATACCACTTCACAGTGCTTTACAGTACTCTCTAAGTGGTTTACAGAGTCAGCTTCTTACCCCCCAACAATCTGGGTCCTTATTTCACCCACCTCGGAAGGATGGGAAGGCTAAGTCAACCTTGACTCTATCTTTTTTACTTTTATCTTTTGTTCCTTTTTTTCTAGGAAAAACTGAAGAAGTTGGTGTGGGGGAGCCAGGCATTTTTGCAAAACCCAGAAGAGATGGAAGCTTTGTGGGAGAGCTGCGAGAAGCTAATGTACTCCCTGGAGCCTCTTCAGAGGCATTTAGGGCTCAGTGGGGAGGTATTGTTTTGGGCCCATCTCAGCCCCATTTCTAGTGGGGGCGGGGGGGAGAGGGATTGGCCATTTGGGGCTCCGACATCCACGTCTAGAATTATCACTGTACTTGTCCCCTTTCTTCCTTTG
Organism: Natrix helvetica; assembly: GCF_964273705.1. Lineage (NCBI taxonomy): Eukaryota > Metazoa > Chordata > Lepidosauria > Squamata > Natricidae > Natrix > Natrix helvetica. The sequence continues at coordinate 5,912,710 of NC_138563.1, forward strand.
TCTTTAGGGGGTTTCCACCTACTTCTCTGCAAATTGTTCCATGGAAGATGCGAAGCTGGCTCAGAAGTTCCTGGATTCTCAGGTACTGTAGGAGTTCTAGGCTGCATCAACAGAGGGATAGAATCAAGATCACGTGAAGTGTTAATACCACTTTATAATGCCTTGGTAAGGCCACACTTGGAATACAGCATCCAGTTTTGGTCGCCACGATGTAAAAACAGATGCAGAGACTCTAGAAAAAGTGCCAGGAAGAGCAACCAACATGATTAGGGGACTGGAGGCTAAAACATAGGAAGAATGGTTGCGGGAACTGTGTATGTCTAGTTTAATGAAAAGAAGGACCAGGGGAGACACAATAGCAGTCTTCCATTATCTCAGGAGCTGCCACAAAGAAGAGGGAGTCAAGCTATTCTCCAAAGCACCTGAGGGCAGGAGAAGAAGCAATGGGTGGAAACTAATCAAAGAGAGAAGCAACTTAGAACTAAGGAGGGATTTCCTGACAGTCAGGACAATTAATCAGTGGAACAACTTGCCACCAGAAGTTGTAAATGCTCCAACACTGGGAATTTTTAAGGAGAGTTTAGACAACCATTTGTGTGAGAGGATATCCTGCCTAAGCAGGAGGTTGGACTAGAAGACCTCCAAGGTCCCTTCCAACTTTTGTTATTCTATTCTATTTTCTGAAAGACTGGAAACCTTAGGCATGAAAGCCATTTGGGTGACTTTGGGCCAATCCCTCTCTCTCTCTCAGTCCAACAACCAACAGTCCAGGTTGTTGTGGGAAAAATAGGAGGAGGAAGGGGTATTAGGTGTTCACTTCATGGAGTTATTTATAAATAGAATAGTGCTGGGTTAAAACTGAATATATTTTTTCCAATGCTTTATTCTTTACTCTGTAGAACATCAGCGCATACAACACCCGGCTTTTTAAAACAGAAACCGGAGGAAAAACCAGCTACGAAGTCCGTCTGGCTTCAGTCCTTCTGGATGGTAATGGCTGGAGCGTCCCTCCACCCCTTCTTCTCCCTCTTGTTTAATAGTGACCCCCTAAACAAAGATCATTAATGGTATTAATTAACATTAAGAACATGCCCCTAAGATGTGAATAAGTTCAGGTAGCCCACTGCCATTTAGGGTAATTAATTAACAAGGTGTCTGTCATTCCTTGTCTTCATCTGTTTATTTAAAACATTTTCATGCTACTCTTTACTACCCAGAATGTATAGGGGATTGCCAAATAATAAAAAACCCATCTAGTAGAGAGAGAAATTATATCTCTATATTTATAGATAGATAGATAGATAGATAGATAGATAGATAGATAGATAGATAGATAGATGATAGATAGATATAGATAGATATATTCGTAGATTTTCACGGGTGTAGGTATGCTGGTCTTGTTGTATTCGGGTCTTTCCCCGTGTAAGATTGAGATTGTCTTGGCAACGTTTCAGCGAGGTCTCACTCGCCATCCTCAAGCTGGGTTTTGGGCTTAAAGCGTGATCGGAGCTGCCGTCTTTCTATAAATCTTGGTGGGGGTGGGTGGGGGGGAGTGCTGGCTTTGTTTCAGTAAGTAGAATGATTGGTTGTGTGGTTGTATCATGATTGGTAGATTGGTGCTGATTGGTGCTAACTGTGTGTCTGTTGTTGTTTCGTGTTGTAACGGCCTGGGTGGTGGGTGGGGCTTGTTTGTTGACTAGGGCTTGTTTCCAGATGTCTGGTAGGCGGGAGGTATCATCACGTTTATTCATGTTGTGGGGGTGTTTCTCTATTTTGATAGCTTCTATAATTATTCTCTTAGCTAAATGAGCCCCACCGGCCACACATACATATATATTTAGGTAGTCCTTGACAGCCACAATTTAGAATTTATGTTGCGGAGTGAAAAATTTGTTAACTGAGTTTTGCCTCATTTTACGACTTTTCTTGCTAAGTGAATCACTGCAGTTGTTAAATTAGTAACCCGGTTGTTAAGTGAATCTGGCCTCATTAACTTTGCTGATCAGAAGATCGCAAAAGAGACTCTGCCACCGTCATAAATGTGAGTCGGTTGTCAAAGATCAGAATCGTGGCGATACTGCAACGGAGGTCATAAGTGTGGGGAAAAAAGTCACACTTTTTTCCTGTGAGGCTGTAACTTTCAGTGGTCGCCAAATGAACCGTTGCAAGTCGAGGACGACTTGCATCGGCCAACACAGCTTTAAAATGCTAAATCCTGCCTCTCTTTTTTTTCAGAACCCCAACTTGATGAGATGAAGGTCAAAACGAAGCAATTCCAGTTTGAGGGTTGCACGTTTACCGTCACGCGAGGTGATTACAGCCCGATTCTGCAGAGGGTTGTGGAGAATTTGCAGAAAGCGCAGGTAAGGGACGAGCGGAATGGGTTTTCTGTTGATCTGGGTTAGCAGCTCTCTCAAGATCCCAATCTTGTAAGCTTGTTTGTCCTTTTGCAAACCCACAAGGTCTTCCAAGCAAACATGAATCCTTCCCTCATATCTGAGGGAAGCACCTTTGGGACAACCATGACCTGAATGACAGAGAATCTCCAGGTCACGGTTGTCCCAAAGATGCTTTTTTTATTTCAGGAAGCAACTGGACTTTTCACTTCTCATTCCAGAAGCTTCTTCTGCTCTGACTGGATGGTGGGGAACGGAAAGATGGTTACTCCTTGCAGACAGCTGGTCCTTTGCATCCTTTTAGAGGGTCGTTGAGGCCACTTGGAGGTTTATTTGTCTTCTTTAAAGACGTTTCGCTGCTCCTCCAAGAAGCTTCTTCCGTTCTGACTGGATGGTGGGGAAGGGAAGGATTGATCCCCCTTGCAGACAGCTGGTCATTTGCATCCTTTTTAGAGGGTCGTTGAGGCCACTTGGAGGTTTGTCTGTCTTCTTTAAAGACGTTTCGCTTCTCCTCCAAGAAGCTTCTTTTGCTCTGACTGGATGGTGGCGAATGAAAGGATTTATACCCCTTGCTGGTCATTTGCATCCTTTTTAGAGGGTTGTTGAGGCCACTTAGAGGTTTGTCTGTCTCCTCAGGGTCAGCTGAGTGGTGCAAATGGATGTGGAGCCTCCTTGGAACGGCTGAAAGGACTGTATTGTAGGCAGGAGATTGGTGGAGAAACAAAACAGCCACTTCACAAACACGTGGCACAACATAGGAGAACAAACCCATCAGGACAAGATTCAGCAATCTGCCTTTGAAAGATAAAGGGCCCTCTTTTGAAGACAGTAAAGTCCACATTCTGGACAGAGTGAACCGTTGGTTTCAAAGAGGCCATCGTTGTCCAAATGGAACAGCCTTCTCTCAACAGAGAGATATGACACCACCTATCTCAACACAGTCCTTTCAGCAGTTCTAAGAAGGCCGCAGATGATTCTGTTTGGGGATCAGTGTTCTTCAACTCCCAGAATACCCCACACATCTATTCTGGCTAAAGCTTTCTGGAAGGTGAACTCCAGACACCTTAAAATGTTTAAGGTTGGGATGGGTAGACTTCAACTCCCAGAATTCCCCAGCCATCATGCTTTAAGATGGATGGACTTCAACTCCCAGAATCCCCCAGCCAGCATGCTTTAAGATGGATGGACTTCAGTTCCCGGCATTCCCTAGACAGCATGCTTTGAGATGGGTGGACTTCAGTTCCCGGCATTCCCCAGCCAGCATCAATTCGGACTAGAGCATTCTGGGAGCTGAAGTCCACACGTCTTAAAAGGTCTAACTTTGAGAAGCAGTGCTCGGCATCCTCTCTGTTTCTTCACCAGCAACATACCGCCAGGCGCGTTCAGACGGAGATGTTGGAGCACTACGCAACCAGCTTCAGGCAAGGCTCCATCCCAGCCCACAAAGAGGGGTCTCGCTGCTGGATTCGCGACAAAAGTCCCATCGTGGAAAGGTGAGCTTTGAACTTAGGTGACCTTGGAAGGAAATCGATGTCCTTCCTTGTTGGGATGAGACGGGATAATTGCTTAAGTCTCCAAATCTCATGTCAGCTTGTGAATTTATCATTAATTCTTAAGTTAGTTACTATTCAAAGTTGCGACGGCACTGAAAAAAGTGACGTATGACCATTTTTCACACTTACGACCATTGCATCATCCCTATGGTCACATGATCAAAATCCAGATACTTGGTAATTGGTTCATACTTATGATGGATGCAGCATCCCAGGGTCATGTGATCCCCTCTTGCGACAATAAAGACCATGGGGAGCCCACATTCACTTAACAACTGTGTTACCTCCCTCTCTCCCTCCCTCCCTCTTTCTTTCCTTTTTTCTTCCTTTTCCTCTCTCCCTTCCTCCCTCTTTCTTTCTTTCTTTTCCTTCCTTCCCCCTCCCTCTTTCTTTCTTTTCCTCCCTCCCTCTTTCTTTTCCTTCCTTCCTCCCTCCCTCTTTCTTTCTTTTTTTCTTCCTTCCTCCCTCCCTCCCTCTCTTTTTCTTTCTTTTTTCTTTCATTCTTTTCCTCCCTCCCTCTTTCTTTCTTTCCTTTCCTCTCTCCCTCTTTCTTTCTTTTCCTCCCTCCCTCTTTCTTTCTTTTCCTCCCTCCCTCCCTCTTTCTATCTTTCTTTCTTTCTTTCTTTCTCACTGTACATTTTAAAGAAGAGATTGGACAACTATTTGTCTGAAATATAGAATTCCTGCTTGAGCATCGGGTTGGACGAGAACAAATGTAATGATTCACTTGACTGCAGCAAGAAATGTTGTAAAATGGGACAAACTCACTTAACAAATGTTTCACTTAGCAACATAAACCTTTGACACAATTGGGGTCATAACTTGAGTACTACCTGTATAGGATAGACGACCATTATCAGACCTGAAAATAAGATGAATAAAAATTAAATTAAGATTGAATTTAAGAAATGAAATGAAGTTAAAAAATGAAATTCAATCAAAAATGCATGCAAAATGAAATTAAACAAAAAAAATGTAATGAAAGAACAATCGAAGTGAAATGAATTTTAAAAAATGGAATGAAATTAAAAAAGAAAATTCAATAAAAAGGCAAAGCGAAATGAAAAAAGGTAACGAACTAAAAATTGAAATTGGGAAGTGAAATTCAATCAAAATGCCATTCAAATGAATTGAAAAGGAAATAAAAATTGAAATGAAATAAAAAACTAAATAAATAAAATGAAATGAAAAAAATGAAATGAAATTTGAACAAAATGAAAAAATAGATAAAAGAAAAAAAATTAAACGAAACTATGGGAAAAAAATAAAATAATCGTTCATGTATATGTCTGTTGATACTTGTCCCATTTGCCTCCACAGCTACATTGGTTTTATCGAGAGCTACCGAGACCCGTACGGTTCCCGGGGAGAGTTTGAAGGTACTTTCTTTTTGCCATGTGGGAATCTTTGAATCCAGCACTTTATGTGCGCTCGAAGGAGGAAGATTGGAGACAGTCAAGGAACCAGTTTGCCTGTCCTCATAGAAAACCCGAGGAAGAAACGTGGCTTGCATCCAGAGCTATGCTTCCATTTCCCACACATCAGCCGAGCCTCGATTCTCCCCGCTCGAGCGACACGAATACGAATCCAGCCCAGAGAATTTGCAAGATGCAAGAAGCTCCTCTGATCTTTTGTTCCTCTGACGTCTGTCTTTTTCAGGTTTTGTGGCTGTGGTGAACAAAGCGATGAGCGCCAAGTTCGCACAGCTGGTGTCCCAGGCTGAACACCTCCTGGAAGAGCTGCCTTGGCCCCGTGCCTTTGAGAAGGACCACTTTCTGAAGCCTGACTTCACTTCCCTCGATGTGCTGACATTTGCAGGAAGTGGGATTCCTGCCGGCATCAATATCCCAAATTGTAAGGCTGTGCGGATATTTGGTTTTTTTAAAAAAAATTGTTAGAGCAGTGTTTCTCTTACTCTTTACATTTTTTTATTTTTAATTGCATGTTGTTGTTAGTTGCTAAGTCGTGTCTGACCCATTGTGACACCATGGACCACGTTCCTCCAGGCCTTCCTGTCCTCTCCCATCCTCTGGAGTCCATTGAAGCTCAGGCCGACTGCTTCGGTGACTCCATCCAGCCACGTCATTCTCTGTCGTCCCTTTCTTCTTTTGCCCTCCATCGTTCCCAGCATCAGGCTCTTCTCCAGGGAGTCCTTCTTCCTTCTCATTAGATGCCCAAAGTCTTTGAGTTTCCTCTTCAGGATATGGGGGAAGGGGGAAGAGAAAAAAAAGAAAAGGGGCCATTGACTTCCAACTCTTCCCAGCACAGTACAAGATAAAACATTCTATAAAGGTATTTTGGAGGGAGGCAGCTAAATGCAATATTGAAGTTTAAAGCTTGCATGGCAAAGTTGAAGAATAAAATGTATTAGAAAGTTTTGATTTGCTTTTTCTTGTTTGTGTGTTTTTAAAAAGTTTAGTACTTTGAGAAAAGGGGGGTGTGTGAAAGAAAGAAAAAAGGAAGGAAGGAAGGAAAAAAGGTTTCCCCCCCTTCAGTAAGGCCAAAAAAATTGAAAGAATACAATAAATTTTGTAAATAAAAATGGGGACAGTTCACAAAGATGACTAGGTGCAAATGGAAATGTATTTTCATAGCGAGAAAGATAAAGCAGGAATGGTTAAATTGAATATTTCATTTAAAGAAGAAAATATTTTCTTATTTGGATATCACTTCTGGAATTTGCTCTTGTGAAGAAGAAGAAAAAACTTTGATTTTGGTTTTGTTGATTAGAAAGATTTGGTGTTATGGCTAGTCATCTGTATATATAAAGGCCAAATACCACTCACTCATCACGAAATCTCCAGAACCGTAAAGCCTACAAACTTGAAATTTGGCACTATGTTCCTCTTGGCTTCTAGGTGCTCGCTAAGAAAGGATTTTTCAAAATGACTATCAGATCATTAGTATTTCTTAAACAGTAATTAATATGCTCTGATGCTAAGTAGTTCTACTCCCCCTTCCCACCTGAACAGAATTCTGTTCCAACTGCCAGTTGCCTTATATTAACACGCTTGATGCTAAGAAGTTAGACATTCTACTCCCCCTCCCCACCTAAAAAGAACTCTGTTCCAACTGCCAATTGCCTCACATTCCGTTACCTCAGTTCAAAGTGACAGATGTTCCACTCCTTCACCCAGGAGCGATCTGAGGCGCCTTACAGTACTAAACGTCAAGTCCCACTCCCATAATTCTCCAGCCATTGTGCTTTAATATCTGGACTTGGAGCAGAAAAAAAATTACCCTTTTCTCTGCTCTCATCCAGCCCGGCTTCTATTGGCCACGGGGATGATGGGAACTGTAGTCCACCTCTTCTTCCTCCTCTTCCTCCTCCACAGATGACGACATCCGCCAGACAGAAGGATTCAAGAACGTCTCGCTGGGGAACGTGCTGGCGGTCGCTTACGCCACCCAAAAGGAGAAACTGACTTTCCTGGCGGAAGAGGACAAAGTACGGCTTCCGTGTTTGTGTGTGTGTGTGTGTGTGTTTGTGTGTCGGAGGACATGATGGAGGAAAGCAGGACCTGGTGGGAGGGGGGAAAACTTGAACGACAGTCATTTAAAGAAAAGCCGTAGGGCGTAACAAAAATCAGTCCTTTCGATCTAGAGAGGAATGACAGAGTTGGATGGGATCTTGAAGGTCTTCTAGTCCAACCCACTACTAACGTCAACGGTGTCTTTTGCAGGATCTCTACATCCAGTGGAAAGGACCTTCTTTTGAAGTCCAAGTTGGCCTCCACGAACTTCTTGGCCATGGCAGCGGGAAGCTGTTTGTTCAGGTAAGACTGCAAAACTACAATAGAATAGAATAGAAGGAAAGAATAATAGAATAGAATAGGAGGAAAGAAGAATAGAATAGTATAAGGGGAAAGAAGAATAGAATAGTATAAGGGGAAAGAAGAATAGAATAGAATAAAAGGAAAGAGGAATAGAATAAGAGGAAAGAAGAATAGAGTAGAATAAGAGAAAAGAATAGAATAAGAGGAAAGAAGAATAGAATAGAATAGAGCTGGAAGGGACCTTGGAGGTCTTCTAGTCCAGCCCCCTGCTCAAACAGAAGAACCTATACCATCTCAGACAAATGATTGTCCAGTCTCTTCTTAAAAACCTCCAGTGAGCACCTACAACTTCTGGTGGCAACCTGTTCCACTGATTAATTGTCCTCACTGTTGGGAAGTTTCTCCTTAATTCCATGTTGCTTCCCTCCTTGATTAGTTTCCATCCATTGTTTCTTGTCCTGCCTTCAGGTGCTTTGGAGAATAGGGTGATCCCCTATTCTTTGGGGCGGCCACTCCAATACTGGAATACTGCAATCATATCACCCCTAATTCTTTTCTTTAGACTAGCCAGACCTAAAACCTGCAGCCGCTTGCTTTTCTGGTATTTTTAGCCTCAGGGCTGGATATCTCCCAGGTGTTTAGATGCCACATCTGTAAATCTCTGCGGGTCCTTCCATTTCCCAGTTATTTTTTTCTGCGACAATATTGCTTCGACATTAATTTTGCATGGGACTTGGGATTTTAACGGCTTTTTCCCCTCCCTCTCTTCCTACCTAGGACGATTCAGGGGCTTTCAACTTTGACAAGTCTGCCGTGATCAACCCGGAGACAGGAGAATTGGTGAGGATGGGACAGAGGGGTTTAGCTGGATATCACATCTGTCGCAAAAGGCGATCGCGTGACTGGGACAATAAGTACGAATCAGTTGTGGCCAGCAGAGCTGACGGCAGATTCAGACAGTGGGGAGGTTGGGGAGGAACCTGGGCCAGTCCTGGAGTCTGGGGAAGTCTTTGATGAGGGCTCTGTGTCGGAGGCAGAGAGGGGGCCAGGGCCGTCTGACAGTTATCAGCTGCCTTCAGTGGGGCAGAAGAACAGCTGGAACCTGTTCCCAGTGTGTGCATGCGTAGAGTTGCCAGTCGAAGGGAACAGCTGAAGAACAAGACGCGACTTGGGAGTAAGGCTATAGGTGGATGGTGAATGTCCCCTCCCAGAGGAAATAAAAGAGGAGCAAAAGGGGAGTGGAGTTTGCAGGAGACCATCAATTCGTTTCATTGGATTGTGACTCTCCAAGACTCCTTGCAAAGGTTTTGCAGATATCAGCCTGGCAGCTCTCCAAGTCAGATAAGGTCTGTGACTGTAAATCCTCCCTTGAAAGACTTTGCTGGAGATGAAGGAGCAGAATTCACAGTCAATTAACAAAAGAGGTTTTTGTTGGGACCAGGAGTTCGCTTCAGGTTCTTGGGAAGCCTCGGTCCGAACATTAGTTGCTGAGCGTCCAAATTTTGATCCCATGGCAGGGAAATGTTGTGACAGCCATCAGTGTGAAAAAACGGTCCTAAGTCGTTCGTTTCAGCTCCGTCGTAACTTGGAACAGTCACTAAATGAACTGCAAACCCAGGGCTACCTGTATTGGTTTTGGCTTAGGTAGAACAAAGTTTTTGGGGGGACACTGACTTAGAATAACGGATGAACCTTTCATCATGTTCTTCTCTGCTCACCCCAATCCCATCCAGATTCGGAGTTGGTACCAAGGGGGCGAAACCTGGGACAGCAAATTCTCCAGCGTGGCTTCGAGTTACGAAGAGTGTCGGGCAGAATGCGTGGGTCTCTACCTCTGTTTGAACAAGGATGTTCTCCGGTGAGCCGTTGATGGGTTTGGGGGAGGGGGGAGAACGAGGGGTACCTTCTTAGCTGCGGGAAATCTGAATTGCAGTACAGAAAGAGGCCAATTGGGTAGTTTCGACCTACGACCACAATCAAGCCCAAAACCTCTGTGGTTAAGTGAGACAGTTGTGTGAGTTGTACAACCTTTCTTGCCACAGTTGTTAAGTGAATCACTGCAGTTCTTAAGTTAGTATCACGGCTGTTAAGTGAATCTGGATTCCCCATTGACTCTGCCTGTCAAGACGGTCGTAAAAGCGGGTCATATGGGGATGCTGCAAGTGTGAAAAATGGTCATACGTCACTTTTTCCACTGCTGTTGTAACTCTGAACAGTCATTAAATATACTACCCGTACCCATAATCTAAGGGACACGGTGGCTCAGCGACTAAGAAGCTGAGCTTGTCGATCAGAAAGGTCGGCAGTTCGGCGGTTCGAATCCCTAGCGCCGCGTAACAGAGTGAGCTCCCGTGACTTGTCCCAGCTTCTGCCAATCTAGCAGTTCGAAAGCATGTAAAAAATGCAAGTAGAAAAATAGGAACCACCTTTGGTGGGAAGGGAACAGTGTTCCGTGCGCCTTCGGCGTTGAGTCATGCAGGCCACATGACCACGGAGACGTCTTCGGACAGCGCTGGCTCTTCGGCTTTGAAATGGAGATAAGCATCGCCCCCTAGAGTCAGGAATGACTAGCACATATATGCGGGGGGGAACCTTTACCTTTTATCCATAATATCTTCCCTAGTTGAATGTGGATTGAATATCATACAGCAGTGTTAATTTCCCACCCTTTGTGGAAACAGGCCAAAAGAATTTTAAAACCACTGAAGTACTAAATCTGTTTACAAATTGTTAGCCTGTCGCCTATATAACCGTACTATAGCAATACCAAAGTAATTAGCAGGAAAAGCAATAACAATAAGCATCTTATATAAAAGTAATAAGGATTATGAGTGATAGTTATATGGAATGAAAATAATAACTTTGGGGAAGTTTTTGATTTCGAAAAAATAAGATAAAATAGAAATATATTTGCATTTATTGTATTTTTTTCCCCCTCTTAACTGGAGTGTTCATTTTCTTTTTGGCTTTGTCAGGATCTTTGAACTGAAAGGGGAAGATGCTGAAAATGTGATCTATATTAATTGGCTAAATATGGTGCGGGCAGGACTTCTGGCTCTGGAATTCTATACCCCAGAATCTGGTACTTGGCGCCAGGTAAGGGTCCAATTTTGCAACTTTATTTCCTTGGTGTTTCATTGTGCCCCCGATGTAAAAAAGATGTGGAGATTCTAGAAAGAGTGCAGAGAAGAGCAACAAAGATGATTAGGGGACTGGAGACTAAAACATATGAAGAACGGTTGCAGGAACTGGGTATGTTTAGCTTAAGAGAAAGAAGGAGTAGGGGAGACATGATAGCATTGTTCCAATATCTCAGGGGCTGCCCCAAAGAAGAGGGAGTCAAACTATTCTCCAAGGCACCTGAGGGTAGAACAAGAAGCAATGGGTGGAAACTAATCAAGGAGAGAAGCAACTTAAAACTAAGGAGAAATTTCCTGACAGTTAGAACAATTAATCAGTGGAGCAGAAAATGCCTCCAGAAGCTGTGAATGCCCCAACACTGGAAGTCTTTAAGAAGATGTTGGATAGTCATTTGTCTGAAACGGTATAGGGTTTCCTGCCTGGGCAGGGGGTTGGACTAGAAGACCTCCAAGGTCCCTTCCAACTCTGCTATTGTATTGTATTGTATTTGCAAAAGAAAGAAATATTGGCTTTATTATTACTACATGATGATGATTGATGATGATAATGATAGTAATTTAATGCAGTTTTCTCAATCTTGGCAACTTGAAGATAAGTGGACTTCAACTCCCAGAATTCCCCAGCCAGCCTAGCTGGGGAAGCCTTAACTAACCCTCGAAAACCTTCACTAATAATAGTTTCTTATTAACTTTATGTTTTCTTTATTTGTGAGTATTATTTTTGCACCCAAACCGAAAGCACCAACGTGTTTCCGGATTGAATAATATCAGTCTTATATTTATTTACAAATGAGTGAAACATAATGGCACAAAGTAAGCACAAAATATATCCATGTTCCTAGGACACTTACTGAATTATTGACAATACGATAAGTTACATTTTGGTATATATATATTATATAACTTATATATATAACTTATATATATAACTTATATATATACGAGTCCCTTTTTGGGAGAGGGGGCGGTCTAGAAATCCAAGAAATAAATATATAACTTATATATAATTATTTATATTGAGATTTTGTTCAACATTGGCTTTACCATTTACTGAGATGATTATTCTTCCTTCCCCTGACTTTACTGGCTGGGGAGTTCTGGGAGTCAAAGTCCACCCATCTTAAAGCTTGCTGATTGGGGAATTCTGGGAATTGAAGTCTATCCATCTTAAAGCATGCTGGCTGGAGAATTCTGGGAGCTTATTTCCACACGCACATTTACTGAGTTATAATTATTCCTCCTTCCCCTGCCTGTACTGGCGGAGGAATTCTGGGAGTGGAAGTCCACCCACGTTAAAGCATGTTGGATGGGGAATTCTGGGAATTGAAGTCCACCCATCTAAAGTCTGCTGGCTGGGGAATCTTGGGAGTTGAAGTCCACTCACGTTAAAGCATGCTGGATGGGGAATTCTGGGAATTGAAGCCCACCCATCTTAAAGCATGCTGGTTGGGGAATGCTGGGAGTTGAAGTCTACCCATCTTAAAGCCTGCTGACTAGGGAATTCTGGAAGTTGAAGTCCATCTTAAAGCAAGCTGGCTGGTGAATTCTGGGAGTTGATTGGCAACATTGAACTCCTAAAGAAGATCTGGAATTTTGCTTGGCTCTCTTGGAAATAGCACGCCGATTCTACTTTCTAGTCTTGCAAGATAGGGGAGCGTGCAAAGCGCCTCGCGCCTCTTATGACTCCTCTTTTCCCCTCCTGACATCCCCTCATCTCTCTCCCAGGCCCACATGCAAGCCCGCTTTGTGATTTTAAGAGTGCTGCTGGAGGCTGGCGAGGGCCTGGTATCCCTGCAACACACCACGGGAATGGACGGCAAACCCGACGCTGCTGTCTTGCTGGACCGCACCAAGATCACCTCCGTGGGGAAACCAGCTCTGGAAAGTTTTCTCCGGAAGCTGCAAGTAAGTGAGGGGGTGTCTTCCCTCCCTTAGCCATGGGAACTCCGCTCCGAATTGTGAAAGAAGGGAGCCAGTTTGGTCTAGAGCAGGGGGTGTCAAACTGAAGGCCCAGGGGCCGGATCCAGCCTACGGAGAGCTTAGATCTAGCCCGCAGAAAAGGGGGGAAGAAGGAAGACAGACCACAACACTGCAAACCCTAGCTACCACGCCCCTTCTCTTAGTGGCGGCCGCAAAAAGAGCAGCTGGCTAGAGTGTGCCAGAAACAGAGACCGCATTTCCAGCCCTCTCTGGATCAGCCGATCCGTGGGCCACGGGCCGAGGTTAAGGGGCCTCCTACACCTCAAAAATAATAAGACATCCCTGAAAATAAGGCCAAGCACTTATTCTGGGGGTTAAAAGAAAATAAGATCCTGTCCTATTTTCGGGGGAACACGGTAATTTTAGCAAGATTTTTTTCCCTTTTCTTTACAGATCCTGAAATCGACTGCCGACGTGGAAGGGGGCCAAAAGCTTTACGAAGCCTATTCAGCCGTGACAGATGACAAACCTGAACGCTTTCTAAGCCTACGCGAGACGGTGCTTTTGCGCAAGGAAGCACGGAAGCTCTTCGTCCAAGCCAACACCCGTCTGGAGGGTAAGGAGGCCGGGGTTTTAACCTGGTTTTATCATTTCTCAGGGGTCCAACGTCACCGATTTCACTCGGTATGTACAACCTCTAAGCTCTTCCCAGGATTTTCCAGAGATTTCCGGTGTAAAGGGATTTAGAGCTGGTCTCCGTTCAGGAACGGACACCGGATTGCAATTCAGCCACTTGGCTCGCATTTGCGACGGTCACAGCATCGTGTGTGTGTGTGTGTGTGTGTTGATTGCCAGTTGTGACCTTCCCAGTGGAGCAGTGGCTAGCGTGTGGTACTGTAGACTACTTCTGCTGTTTGCCGGCTGCCTGCAATTTGGCAGTTCAAATGCAACCAGGCTCAAGGTTGACTCAGCCTTCCGTCCTTCCGAAGTGGGTCAAATGAGGACCCAGATTGTTGGGGGCAAGATACCGACTCTGTAAACCGCTTAGAGAGGGTCTCTGAAGCACTATAAAGCAGAATATGTCTAAGTGCTATTGCCCTCCCTTCCTTCCTTCCCAGTGATTAGTACTGCAGGCTAACTCTGCACACTGCCAACAGTTCGATCCTGACAGGCTCAAGGTTGACTCAGCCTTCCGTCCTTCCAGGTTCGGTAAAATGAGGACCCAAATTGTTGGGGGCAAGAGGCTGACTCTGTCAACCGCTTAGAGACGGCTGTAAAAGCACTGTAAAGCGGTATATACGTCTAAGGGCTATTGCTATTCACATTAAACATGGTCCCCAGATAAGTTTCCAGAGTCCGCAACCAATGAGAAAGGATGATTTGGGGGCGGGGGGGGGGAATTATAATCATAATCATAGAATTGGGGACAGAATAAATTTTGCAATTTTTGCCAGCTGACTGGATCTCTTGCTCTCCCCTTCCTCGCTCAGGCGGCAAAGTCCGACTGACTCAGTACGAATCCAGCGCCGGGGGGCTGATCCGTTCCTTCTCCGAACGCTTTTCCGAGGACGCTGACATCCTCGAACGGGAATTGCTGGAGCTGACTCACGCAGATGCTCATTTTTGGCGAAGTTAAGGCTGCCGGGCGGGTGAGAAGAGGGTGGGTGGAAAGGCCTGGGTCTTCTCTCCTCCCCCCCTTCCCAACGAGCCCTCCTGACGTCTGCGGTTCTCTCTGAATCCCCTTCAGAAATGGGAGGGTTGCCGTGATAGCGATACCGCGCCATCACGCTAGGAATCGAATAAAGCTAACTTTTCTAAAGTTTGTGGGCTTCCGTTTGATTTGCCTCTCCCGCCAACTCAGTGGTGGCCACAGTCCAGGAGTTGGGAATTTGGTAGCACTGGATGGAAAGGCCTTGAAAAACGGAATTTTGACTCAAGAGTTGCACACGTTTATTTTATTTTATTTATTAGTATGTCAAACATGTACAGGATAGCAGGTATTAAGTACATTTCCAAGCAGAAGGAACACCTGTGGGAGTGCAAGGCCAGGTACCGGCGCCTGGAGACTCAGTGGGCTGAGATGGTCAGTCAGTTCCAGGCCATGATGCAGTCCCACTGGAACGAGGCCCTCCAGCTCTTTGCCACCAGCAGCGCTTCCCTCCAGCCTTCGCCCAAAGCCCCCCACCAGGAGGTTGAAGCAGACCCCAAGTCGGAATTTCTGCCCCCTTCCGACCCACACAAAAAGACCCCGAAAGGGGGAGACTCTCTGCAGCAACACAAGCGTTCATTGCACATATCCGGCACAGGGGTCGTAGTTTGAGGACCCCTGATTTAGTGCAATATAAAAAAATGTAATTAATTTTTCTGCGGACCACCAACATTTTCTCGTAGGCCACCAGTGGTCCACGGGCCATCAGTTGGTGACCGCTGCACTAATCGGCATATATTAAAATGAAATTTCTTTGCATGCAGTTCTCAAAAGGATCACCCCCTCCAATTTACACTACAAAAACATGATAAAATAAATACTAAATTACGCATATACCCACATATAAATACAGTATAGTCTGAATGCATGCATGTAGATGGCAAGAAAAATGAATCTTGCAAGTTTATTTCAACTCCCAGAATCCTTGCGCACCGGCCAACTGAATAGAACAGAATAATTAACAGAATAGATGGGATAGAATAGAGGTTTAGAACAGAATAGAAAATAATAGAATAATTAATAGAATAGATTGAATAGAATATGCAATAGAATATATGGAATGGAATGGAATAAGAATAGAATAGAATATGCAATAGAATATATGGAATTGAATGGAATAGAATAGAATAAGAATATGCAATAGAATATATGGAATGGAATTGAATGGAATAGAAGAATAGAATAGAATAGAGAATAGAATACTTCATTGTGAATCTGCATACATTAAATCTAATGTAGATTTAATGTAGATTTAATTTACATTAAAAAGAAATTACATTGCATACAGATCTCAAAGGGTCACCACCTTCAATATTCACTACATAACCCTGACGGAATATATAAATAGAAAATATGATCCCACATATATGACACAGAGAAACAACAGTCTAGTAACTCTAATGTATTCCTATACAAAGGGAATCTTGCGAGTTTACTTCAACTCCCAGAATCCTTGCGCGCGAGGGACTCTGGGAATTGAAGTCCACACCTCCGAAAGTCCCCCAGCTTGGGGGGACTAACGCGTGGGGCGAACCCCTGGGTGTCAAATCGGCCTTTCCCTGTCTCGGCACCCTCCTTTCCCCCACCCGCGCCCTCCCCTGCCCAAAACTCCGCCGCGCCCCGCGAGGATGAAGACGGATGAAGAACCGGCCATTTCCCCACACGCCCTTTCTCAACTTCCGGTTTTCGTGAGGGAGGGCGGTCCTTCCTCGTGGCCCCGCCCCCAATCCGGAATGAAGGCTGGAGGCCGCGCCACGTCGCGCGGAGACGCCGCCTGAGGGGGGCGCGGCGAGGGGAGCCAGCCGCGCATGCGCGCTTGGAGAATCCCCGGAGCTCGCGCCCGGGGAAGCGCAGAACGGTTGGAGGTCGCGGCGGCGTTTGCACCGTGCAAAGCGCGATCCCGGGAAGAGGGTCGTGGGAACGTGCCAACCCGGGTTCTGGGTGCGATCTGAGCCCCGAAGGGTTGGGGTCGTTGGAACAAACCACCCCACCCCAAGATCAGCACCCGTTTGGAGACCTCCACCCCAAATCAGCCCCGGGGAAGGCGAGGGTCTCCCTTTTGCACCGTCACCATGTGGCTGCCCGCCCTGCTGGGTCCCTGGGCCGTGCTGCTGGCCCTGGCTGCCGGCCGCTGCCGGGGGCTCTCCTTCCACTTGCCTCCGCTGAGCCGCAAGTGCTTGAAAGAGGAGCTGCACCGGGACGTGATGGTCACCGGCGAGTTCGAAGTGTCCGAAGCGGCCGCACCGGGCATCCGGACGGACTTAAAGGTGGGAGACAGACATTCCCTTCCTCCTCCTCCCCTGACCGTTTTGGACAACCCTCCAACCCTTAATGCACCGCCTGAGCTCTTGCAAACTGTTGCTGATCTGGGTTCTGCACTCTGTGCATGCTCAGGGGTTCTCTCTTCTTCTGCTCGCAGGTGACCGACTCGTCCGGGCACCTGCTCTACTCCAGGGAGGAAGCCAAGAAGGGGAAATTCGCCTTCACCACCGAGGATTACGAAGTCTACGAGATTTGCTTCCAGAGTCACGGACAGCCAGGTGAGGGCATGCAGCTGCCTGACTACAGGTCCCATCGTCCCCATTCAGGGCCTTCCTGCAGCGTGGCGATGGGTCTTACTTTGGGAAGACAGAGGTCCAGTAGATTATGTGCTGCTTTTTTACTCCCCAAAACAAACTTCTAATTACTTACTTGGTTGTGAGTTGTTAGAATAGAACAGACTAGAATTAGAATTAGAATTTAGAATAGAATAGAATAAAATTAGAATTTAGAATAGAATAGTATTCTTTGTGATTGGACAGACAAGGACTTTGTCTTTGGTGCAAATGCTCTCGGTGTACGTAAAGAAAAATAAAATAGAATGCATTCATCAATTTTCCCAAAATTTGTGTGATTTTTGTGTGTGTGATGGTTAGCTAAAGCAAACACATTGAGTCTCGCAGCCCCCTAAATTAAAATTAAAAAGTCAAATGACTATAATAAGTTGCGCAAAGGCAGAAGCGAAAAACTGACGTGGTTAAATGGGTTTTGCCACCCAAAGTTAGGAAATTTATTTTGATCATTTAAAATATCTTTGTTCGTGTTGACCAAAGGCACTTTTTACTTTAAATTTATTTTTGGAGGTTTCTTATTTTGCTACGGGATTGAAAGAGGTTTCAGAGAAAACTGAACCCCATTATATTATTATTATTGTTATTGTTGTTATTATTGTTATTATTATTTTCCATGGTCTAGTGCACAGTCAGATTAGATTTGGCCTTTTTATCTACCTGTTGAGTCCTTCTATTACTATTAATATACAGTAATTAATAAGAACATTAAAAGCTTCAATAGGCTTTCTTAGCTTGGTTTTGCTATGGTTAGTAAAACCAAATATTATAATTTGTAAATCAGAATTGGCAACTTAGTGTCCAAAATTGTGGAAACCCTTTTCGGAAAAGTGTACAGTATTTTGAGGTTTGATGGCTAATAACACCACTTTTTTGGGGGAGTAGCACCATAAAATTATGCATCAATGAAAAGATATTTTAATCAAGAATGTAGTGTAATAATTTTTATGAAGGATTTGCTATTAGAATAGCAGTTATAAAGAAGAAAAGTGAAACATGTAGAAAAAATGAGATATACTAATATTATCACCATAGAAAAAAACGAGATATACAAAAATGATCACCATGTCAGTTAATACTTAGTTGGATAACCTGTAGCATGAATTACAATGTCTTCCCATGGAGTGAACCAAGTCTTTTAGTTCTGCAGCTGTTATAATGTGAAGGAAATGAAGGAAAGCTATCTGTTATCAACCTAAGCACATCGTGCTGTCTTTTTCTGGTTATTTGGCTATAACTTTTCATAGAATACAGATAATTGAACAAACGTTGTTGCATTACATTCCTGATTAAATTATCTTTCCATTGAGATGCAATTTTATGGTACTACTGCAAAAGCAAAAAAAGTGGTGTTATTCGCCATCAAACCTAAAAAATACACTTTTCCCAAAAGTTTTCCACAATTTTGGCTACTACTGTGCTTCGTGGGAATCCACCCATTTCAATAGAACGAACCAAGCCTGTGTAGCTAATTTGATTTTTATCCTTGTGTTTTTCTTTCATCCTATACACAACCATCCCTTTTATTCATTTTCAGGGAATTTTCGGCTGCCAGACCAACTGGTCACCCTCAATGTTAAACATGGGGTAGAAGCCATGAATTATGAAAACGTAAGTCAACTTTTTTGCTAAGTGTAACTGTGGATATTTGCTGTGGCAGGTTCAGAGGCTGCATACAAATCACAGATTTAATTAACATGGTTGCTCAATTAACACACTTTGCTAGATTTCTAAAGTAATCCCAATCTTAAAATAACAAAGTCAGTGAGGGAAACCAAATTTGCTTAATAACTGCAGGGATTCACTTAACAACCATGTTGAAAAAGGTCATAAAATTGGGGATGACTCCTTTAACAACTGCCTTGCTTTTAGCAAAGGAAATTTTGATCCCAATTATAACTAATTTGAAGTGGGTAAGCTCGTTTGGGGGGGGGGGGGAAGCCCAGTTGTTCACCATGTTATAGAAATGTTCTTTGAGGACTGGTAACTTGATTAGGTGTGCGGTTTGACGACAGCCATTAATGGTGGCACTACTTAATTTCACTTCTCCCTGATGGCATCTGGGAGGGGTCAGGGTGACATCATCACAGGATGACGTCACAAGCGTGATGATGTCACTGCAGACGTGAGGTCACTGTTCCCACGCCAAACTCTATGGTTCTTCTGCCAGGTCGCAAAAGCGGAGAAACTGAAGCCGTTGGAGATCGACCTCCGCCGGCTGGAGGACCTTTCCGAGTCCATTGTCAAGGATTTCGCCTTCATGAAAAAACGGGAAGAGGAGATGCGGGATACCAATGGTAAGGCCCAGAGTTTCTAATTGGGGATTTGACCCCTGCTTTTCTGGGCAGCTCACCCCCAAGAAAAACGGCAGATCTTACCATCTTCTGCGTCCGCTGCCCTTTGCTTCCAACCACCTTCTGAACTCCCAGGGAAGTGTTCCCTAGCCTTAGCCACTGTGTGGACTTCAATTCCCAGAATCCCCCCAGCCAGTATGCACAGACTCTTGATTGTAAACTTGAGGTTAACAAGCAAGGCAATTCAAGCTATAATATGTCGATATGAGCCACCTGCCACTTCTCCTTCTAACTAGGGCTGGATAGCAATAGCGACAGCCCTTAGATTTTTATACCGCTTTACAGTGCTTTACAGCCCTCTCTAAGCAGTTTACAGAGTCAGCCTCTTGCCCCCAACAATTTTGGGTCCTCATTTTACCGGCCTCGGAAGGACAGAAGGCTGAGTCAACCCTGAGCCAATCAGGATCGAACTGCTAGCAGTGGGCAGAGTTAACTTGCAGTACTAATCACTGGGAAGAAGGGAAGGGAAGGAAGGAAGGGCAATAGCAATAGCCCTTAGACTTTTATACCACTTTACAGTGCTTTACAACCCTTTCAAGCAGTTTACAGAGTCAGCCTCTTGCCCACAACGATCTGGGTCCTCATTTTACCGGCCTCGGAAGGATGGAAGGCTGAGTCAACCTTGAGCCAGTCAGGATCGAACTGTTGGCAGTGTGCAGAGTTAACCTGCAGTACTAATCCCTGGGAAGAAAGGAAGGAAGGAAGCAATAGCAATTAAGACTTACATACCGCTTTATAGTGCTTTTCAGCCCCCTCTAAGCAGTTTACAGAGTCAGCCTCTTGCCCCCAACGATCTGGGTCCTCATTTTACTGGCCTCGGATGGACAGAAGTCTGAATCAACCTTGAGCCTGGAGAGATTTGATTTGCTAAATTGCAGGCAGTCTGCAGGCAGCAGAAATAGCCTTCAATACTGCACTCTTAACCACTGCGCCATCGCGGCTTATCAAATCAGAGATTCTCAATCTTGGCCTCTTGAAGACGTGCACATTTCAACTCCCAGAATCCTCAAACCAGCATGTATTGATTGTGATGGACATCTTGGGGTTAACAGACAAGGAGATTCAGATTAGACCTCAGTCACTGTCAGCTTGAGCCATCAGCCAGTTCTCTTTTCAAACAGGCTACGGTTTCTCAACCTTGGTTGCACAATTCTAGGAGTTTAGATCTACTCATCCGAAGCATGCTGGCTAGGGGATTCTGGGAGTTAAAATCCATCCATCTTAAGGCATGCTGGCTGGGGAATTCTGGGAATCAAAGTTCCACTCATGTTAAAAGTATTCTGGCTGGGGAATTCTAGGAGTTTGCAGTCCACATGTCTTTCAGCCTCCAAAGTTGAGAAAACTGAGCTAGAGAGTCACATCAAAGGATTGATTTAATACACTTAACAATCCTATCACTTAGCAAACAGAAGTTCCGGTCCCAATTGTAGTTGTAAGCCGAGGACTACCTCAATAGTCAAATTTAGCATGTTGGGTGAGAATCCAGTTTGCTGCGTTCAGGACCGGAAGTTATATGGTGGTCTTGGTCAGGGGTCCCCAAACTTGGCCAGTTTAAGCCTTGAGGACTTCAACTCCCACAATTCCTCACCCAGCCACGTTTGGCCCCCAAACTCAGCCACTCTAAGACTTGTGGACTTCAACTCCCACAATTCCTCAACCACATTGGCTAGGGAATTCTGGGAGTTGAAGTCCACACGTCTTAAAGTCACCACGGTCTTAGTAACTGCCGCCATCGCCGTGTTGATGATCCTTCCTCTACTTTTCTTTTGCAGAATCCACCAGCACTCGAGTTTTCTACTTTAGCATTTTCTCCATGCTGTGTCTGGTCAGCTTAGCATCCTGGCAGGTGTTCTATCTACGACGGTTTTTCAAGGCCAAAAAACTCATCGAGTGACGGAGACGCGATCCAGGATTCCTCGTCTCCTTACCTGATTGTGCCAAGATCTCGGGACAAACCACTTTTAACTCCTCACTGGCCCTCCGATCTCGATGGAGGTGACAATTGGAAATTGGACCGGATCTCTTTTGGGCCACAGATTGGTTTTTGAAAAACAAACGGTTTTGGGTGCGTTTCTTTTCTCTTGGACTTAGCTGGGTGATTTCTCTCACCATCTCTGCATCTTTGGGGTGGGGTTGGAGGGCAGGCATTCGATCCGACTGTTACGCAATTTGAGCACACTGGATAATATTTGGAAGTAATAAATCTTGGTTCCTAGGCCGGTGGCTGTTGGTGGAGGAAAACTCGTTTGAAACTTGAGTTGGGAAGAAAATATGAAATTGAGGGGGAGAAAGAGGGCTGTGACTTAATCCACAATATTGGTGAGTTCACTCATCTCCCTAAGTCTTAAGCCTGTGATGGTGAACCAATGGCATGCCAGCCATCGCCCCAGCTCAGCTCTGCCACGCATTGCATGTTGGGGGGTTCAGGCGCGCACGCGCTTTGGGCATTCGGTCCGGAAAAAGTTAGCCATCACTGGGCTAAGCCATTGTTTCTCCAACTTTAAAATCTGGGCGTCAACTCCCAGAATTCCGCAGCGAGGCTGCTTAGGCTGGCTGGGGAATACTGGGACTTGGAAGTCCAAACATCTTAAAGTTGCTAAGATAAATACTGCTCTAATCAGTAATGCCACTGTATTATTTAATTCTGGTTTAGGATGATGTGTGAGCCCAGGCAATTATGGCTTAACTACCATGCCTTGATGGCTTGGTAGTTTATGACTAAGTGTGAACTCAGTTAATTGTCACAGTTGGCTTATTAACAAGCCTTGGTTCCCGTCCCGTTTGAGAGAGCAATCTATGATTTTATGCCGTGGGGTGTATTTACATACACGTGTGAATATGAGCTGTTGGATTTGAAAAATAAAAATGGCTCACGGTTGCAGAGTCGACGACCAATGAGGCATTGAAGATGCGCTTTCATTGAAACAACAGACTCATCCAAGTCCCCTCTGACTATAAAACACGTAATTCCCAACCAGGGTTGGTACAGGTAATCCTCAACTTCATTTGGTGACTCAAGCTACAACCACTGAAATAAGTGATTTATGACCTGTTTCTACCATTGCAACATTGCCACAGTCACGTCACCAAAATACACTTGGCAACTGACTCATATTTACGAGTGATCACCTTCTGACAAGCAGAGTCCATGGAGAAGCCGGATTCAATTAACCACAGTGGCAAGGCAAAAGTGTCAAATGGGGGGAAATTCGGTTAACAGCTGCCTCGCTTAGCAACAGAAATTTTGGAGCTCCATTCGGGTTGCAAGTCGACTACCAATGTTTGTTACTTGGGATGAGAAAAAAAGGGGGAGTCCAGTTGTTCCCATGTCTCAAAGGAGCTCAGCTGGAGAAATCTTGAGCTCTTCCAGAAGGCGGGAGAAGGCACTCTGTGCATGGACAGAAGCCCCCTTTTTATTCTTTCTTATTCCATCATGGAAAATTCGCCATACAGATGACCAAAGGAGAGGTAGCAAATGCATCAAAAACAGCACGACTTAAAATTTGTTGTATGGCAGATTTTGCAAGTCCCGGAAAATTGTGCAAATGGAGAAAAAGAGACTGGAAATGCAACTAATTCATAGCACGCTTTTATTTCTTTGAAAGGTGGGCTAAACCCTTGCTAGCTGTGAATCCCAGGACTGTGTATGTATCACTATCCCCCCCCCTAAATGTTGGGATACCCCAAACCCAAAACGATCAAAATAAATCATCTTCAAGGTCAGCCGATCAACCAAACTCTTAACATCCCTTATTTCAGAGGTCTTCAAACTTGGCAACTTTAAGACTTGTGGACTTCAAACCCCAGAATTCCCTAGCCAATCATGCTGGCTGAGGAACTCTGGGAGTTGAAGTCCACGAAGTTTTCAAGTTTGGAGATCTCTGCCTTATTTCAACGGCTGGCAGAGAAGACGAAAGGAAAATTTCAAGTCGGTCTCGGAAGCTTCCCTGCGCGGGTCACTCTTAACTTTTGGAAGTTTATGAGCCCGTTTTGAGGGGGACTCATTTTCGCGATGCACCCGTTGCGCGCCGAGGGGGTTTCCATAGCAACGGGCTTCGCAGGCGAGGGCTCCTTTTCGCGGTGCACCCATTTCACGTCGTGAGGTTTCCACGGCAACGGGCTTCGCGGCCTAGCCGTGAGGGCTTCCAGGGCTATGGCGACGGCGGCGTCTTCTGGAGGCGCCGGCGACGGGTAAAAAGAAAAACCCGGCGTGCAGCCAGGGATATAGCGAGCGCAGCCCTTCAGGGCGGGAAAATATTGTGGGGGGACGAGAAAAGGAGCCAATTCTCCCTCATTCCCCCTTCTGGGTCCGCTTTGAGGGGAAGTATCCATTTGTACGGACAGGAGAGGCCTTGGGAATCTAGCCTACATTGACACTAACACAGTGTTTCTCAGCCTTGGCGACTTAAAGATGGGCGAATTTCAGCTCCCAAAATCCCCCAGCCAGCATGCTTTAAGAGGGGTGGGCTTCAACGCCCAGAATCCCCCAGCCGGCATGCTTTAAGAGGGGTGGGCTTCAACTCCCAGAATCCCCTAGCCAGCATGCTTTAAGAGGGGTGGGCTTCACCGCCCCGAGTCCTGTTTAGGAAAGGGCGCGGTTTAAAAATTTAATTAAATAAATAAATAAAATAAACTCCCAGAATCCCCCAGCCAGCATGCTTTAAGAGGGGTGGGCTTCAACTCCCAGAATCCCCCAGCCAGCATGCTTTAAGAGGGGTGGGCTTCAACGCCCAGAATCCTCCAGCCAGCAGGCTTTAAGAGGGGTGGGCTTCAACGCCCAGAATTCCTCATCCAGCAATTGAGGTCTTCCTATCTTAAAGCATATTGGCTGGGGAATTCTGGAAAACGAAGTCCGCCCATCTTCAAACTACCAAGGTTGTGAAACATTGGTTTGCCATGTTTATATGTCTTTTTCATCTTTTTTTCTGTGGTTGCCAACAGTGTTCGCACCAGTTCCAAATGGTTGGATGCCTACTACGATCCAGTCGCCAATTTGCACACCTTTTCCTCGTGTGTCAGTAAGTCTGAACTCCGTTTTCCCCTCCTCTTTCCTCTTTTTTTTACGGAGGGGTGGAGTGCACTTGTGGATGTCCCAACATTGGAGGTTTTCAAGAAGAGACTGGACCATCCAGAATGGTATAGAATCTCCTGCTTGAATAAGGGGTTGGAATAAATGACCTCCACGGTCCCTTCCCAGCCCTATGATTCTATGTGTCTAAACTGGCAGTGCGAGCCATTTTAGTATCTTGGTGAATGGCCTGGCTTAGGCGATAATGAGTTTTAAAACACATCCCGCCCTAGGCATGAAAGACAGCTGGGTGTCTTTGGGCCAGTCTCTATCTCTCAGCCCAATCAACCTCACAGGTTTGTTGTGCCACGGTGGCGCAGTGGTTAGAGTGCAGTACTGCAGGCTACTTCTGCTGACTGCCGGCTGCAAGAAGTTTGGCAGTTCGAATCTCACCAAGCTCAAGGTTGACTCAGTCTTCCGCCCTTCCGAGGTGGGTAAAATGAGGACCCAGATTGCTGGGGGCAAGAGGCTGACTCTGTAAACCGCTTAGAGAGGACTGTAAAGCGGTATATAAGTCTTAAGTGCTGTCGCCATTGTGGAAAAAAATAGGAAAAGGAAAGAGTATTCAACATGCTTGCTCCCCTGAATTTTAAATATATATAAAAGGTGGGATAATAAAATAGAATGGAACATAGAATAGAATGAGAAACAGAATAGAACAGAAAATAATTGGATTGGAAAAGGAAAGGAAAAGAAAGGAAAGAAGGAGATAGGGATTAGAACCCCAGCACTCACTTGTGCTGATGATGTTACCTGCTTGGGTAATAAAAAGTCTGCAAGGAAACACACTTAAGCTCAGAGAGCATTAAGGACTCCACAGTTCAACCCTCAACTCTAGAACATATTCCAAGATTCCCTCTGTTTGTTCTTAGTAAGCTTTGATAAGCTTACATCGTTGTCCTCTCATTGACTGTTCATTTTCTTCTAGCTCTGGCTGACCTGCATGGGGATGGAGACCACAAGGTAAAGATAATATGCCTACCGGAGATAGAAAATCCCTAGCCAACTTTTCCCATTTCCATCCAGTGTATATGTCCTCAGCCCTTTTTAATGCTTAATGGGCACTAAACAAACGGTTGGAAATCAAAGATGACCTGTATCGTTGTTGTGTTTTGGTCTGTTGTAACTTTGAACAGGTGCTAAGCAGCTCGTCATAAGTGGAGGACTATCTGTATCCAATTGGTGATGATTTAAAGAAGTCAAATCATGTTATATTTGTTCTCTCTCTCTCCTTCAGTTAGTGGTGGGCAATTTTGGCTTCACGGGCCACGAGATGAAGCTGAAGGTCTACCAGGGTACCACCCTCTTGAGTGAAAACACCCTGCCGGATTTACCCACAAGCGTGGTCTCCTTTCTGATGGAGCTCCATGAGCCCCGCATGCCAGCCCTGGCTGTGGCTTCTGGGCCATATATCTATGTCTACAAGAATCTGCGTCCCTACTTCAAATTTACTCTGCCGCCAATGGAGCCCAACCCGATGGAGAAAGTGGTCTGGGATCAGGCAAAGGAGGTGAGGAGAGAGAGAGAGACAGAGAGAGGGACACAGAGAGAGAGAGACAGAGAAAGACAGAGAGAGAAAGAGAGAGAGAGTGACAAACAGACAGAGAGCGAGAGAGACAGAGAGAGACAGAGACAAGAGAGACACAGAAAGATCGAGAGAGATACAGAGAGACAGAAAGACAGAGAGACAGAGACAGAGAGACAGAGACAGAGAGACAGAGAAAGACTGGGAGACAGAAAGACAGAGAGATACACACACACACACACACAGAAAGAGAGAGAGAGAGGGAGAGAGAGACACAGAGAGAGAGACAGAGAAAGATTGAGAGAGAGACAGAGAGAGACAGAGACGAGAGACACAGAAAGACCGAGAGAGAGACAGAGAAAGACTGAGAGAGAGACAGAGAGAGACAGAGAAAGACTGAGAGACAGAGAAAGACCGAGAGACAGAGAGAGACAGAGAGACACAAAGAGAGAGAGACACAGAGAGACAGAGAAAGATTGAGAGAGAGACACAGAGATAGAGAAAGGGAAAAAGGTGCAAAAAATACTCCAAAAAATACGGTACTTTATCCAAAAAAAGAGAGACCGAAATAAACTGCCTATCTTGTAACTGTAATCCTGGAGGTCGCATTTTGGGCTGCATGCCTTTTTCTTTCTCTCTGCACAGGACAAGGTCGATCTTCTGTCAATGAAAGAGATGCTGGAAGCCATCAGGTAAGAGAATCTCGACCCCACGCATGGTGAATTGCTGTTCTTCCGATTCAGAGGGAGGGAGGGAGGAATAACAGAGTAGGAAGGAAGCAAGGAAAGAAGGAAGGAAGGAAAAAGGGGGAAAGAAAGAGGAAGAAGTCAAAAAGAAAGGGAAAGGGTGGGGGGACAGAAGAAAGAAAGTTAGGAGACAGAAACAGAAAGGGAGGGAGGGAGGAAGGAAGGGCAATAGCAATAGCACTTACACTTATTTACCACTTTACAGTGCTTTACAGACCTCTCTATGCACTTTACAAAGTCGGCCTCTTGCCCCAACAATCTAGGTCCTCATTTTACCCACCTCGGAAAGGTGGAAGGCTGAGTCAACCTTGAGCCGGTTAGGATCGAACTCATGTCTGTGGGCACAGTTTGCTTGTAATTCGGCATTATAACCAATGGAAGGAAGGGAAGGAAGGAAGGAAGGAAGGAAGGAAGGAAGGAAGGAAGGAAGGAAGGAAGGAAGGAATAACAGAGTTGGAAGGGACCTTGGAGGTCTTCTAGTCCAACCCCCTGCTCAGGCAGGAAACCCTACACCACTTCAGACCAACGGCCGTCCAGTCCCTTCTTAAAAACCTCCAATGTTGGCGTATCCACAACTTATAGAGGCATCCTGGTTCAGCTTGAATTTGAGTTGCAAAGTCCCCTTAGCTCTTTGCTGTACCCGTTGTCCGTTCCAATGTGTGTCTTCTCTTCTTCCTTCCCAGAGAAAATGCCGAAATGCCCCTCTCGGTGCAGTCTTTGAGGTGAGCCTCTCACGTCGGAGGGGTTGGCTTGCGGGGGACCTCACACCGGTTGTGGGAAATGTTCTCTCTCTTTTTGGGGGGAGGTGGTACTTCTTGACCTGGGAATCTATATCGGGAGTCCCCGACTTTCAACCGGGATTGAGCCCCGAAAGTCTCTTGTTAAGCAACACCATTTTCGAATGAATTTCGCCCCGTTTTACCACCTCCCTTGCCACCGTTGTTAAGCGAATCGCTGCCGTTGTTGAGTTGGCAACAACGGTTGTTAAGTGAATCCGGCTTCCCCGTTGACTTCGCTCGTCAGATGGTCTCCAAAGGGGATCCCATGATTTCCAGGGACACTGCGACCGTCGTAAATATAAAACCGATTTTGATCACGGGGATCCTTCCATGGTCGTAAGTGTGAAATAAACCCCGATCCTAAGTCACTTTTTGTCAGCGCTGTCGTAGCTGCCAGTGGTCACTAAATGAGCTGTTGTAAGTAGAGGACGACCTATATTTCTCTCACCGCCTTTTCTCTTCTCTCTAGGTTCCTGACCCTTGACCTCCCGGAGATGGAGTCCTTTGTGAAGCAGAATAAGTTCCAGCCCATCAAACGTCAGGTCCGTACTCCTGAACCTAATAGCACAGTTCATTTAGTGACCGTTCAAGGTTACAACGGCACTGACAAAGGTGATGTTAGGCCCTGGGAGCCATCTTTTGCATTGGGCTTTCAGGCCAGCCACTTTCAAGGCTGTGGGAAAATGGGAGAGAGGATTATATGGGTGTAGTTATAAAAGAAACAGACATTGTGATCTCTGGAACTTTAAAATATATTGCTCACTTAGCTTTCGTTAGCCACTGCTAACATCGTCAGAGTGGAAAAGCGATTAGAGTTGCAAGCAAGCAAGCAAGGCCTTAAAATGGGGCAAAACTCACTAAGCAAATGTCTCACTTGTTGTTAGTTGCAAAGTCGTGCCCGACCCATCGCAACCCCATGGACCACGTTTCTCCAGGCCTTCCTGTCCTCTACCATTCTCTGCAGTCCATTTAAGCTCACGCCGACTGCTTCAATGACTCCATCCAGCCACCCCCTTCTCTACCATCCCCTTCTTCTTCTTTTGCCCTCCATCTTTCCCAGCATGAGGCTCTTCTCCAGGGAATTGTTCTTCCTTCTCATCAGGTGGCCAAAGTCTTTGAGTTTCCTCTTCAGGATCCGGCCTTCTAAAGAGCAGCCAGGGTTGATCTCCTCTAGGACTGACCGGTTGGATGACCTTGCAGTCCAAGGGACTCAATGCAGGAGTCTTCTCCAGCACCAGAGTTCAAAGGCCTCCATTCTTTGGCGCTCAGCCTTCCTTGTGGTCCAACCTTCACAGCCATCCATTGCATCTGGGGAAACCAGAGCCTTGACTAGACGCACTTTTGATTGGCAGGGTGATGTCTCTGCTTTTTAGGATGCTGTCTAGATTTGCCATCGCTTTCCTCCCCAGGAGCAAGCTCCTTTTAAGTTCTTGGCTGCAGTCTCCATCTGCGGTGATCTTGGATGGCAGGAAAATAAGATCTCTATTTCTTCTCCGTGTATTTGCCAGGAATTGAGAATGTCGGATGCCATGATCTTAGTTTTCTGTCTTGCTTAACAACTGAAATGTTGGTCTCCATTGGTGGTCACATGTTGAGGCCTACCTCTAATTTGGTTGGCTGGTTAATGCAATAAAGTGCCTTCCTTATTTTTCGGGGCTACCGTGGGTGTATTTCAGACGGTGATCACCTGTATGTCCACTCTGAAGAAGAACAGGGTGGAGGAGGACGCGATCAGCTGCTTGGTGGTCGGGACGGAGAACATGGAAATCCTCATCCTGGACGCCGAAGCCTTCACCCTCTTGTCAAAAGTGAGGCTCTACAGCTTAATTTTGCATACTGTGTACCCCCTTTGCAAGATGGTATGCTCTCCTTCCTTCCTTGTCAAAGGTATTGACAAAAAATAATAACCCAACACATAGGGAATGTATACATATTTGGAAGATTGTGGCTTTAAGACCGTGGATCTTGTCGATCTTATAGGGCAGGAGTGTCCAAGCTTGGCAGCTTTAAGGTGGGGTGGACTTCTATCCCCAGAATTCCCCAGCCAGCATGCTTTAAGATGTCTGTATTTCAACTCCCAGAATTCCCTGGTCAGCATCCTTCAAGGTGTCTGGACTTCAACTCCCAGAATTCCTCAGCCAACATGCTTTAAAATGTCTGACGGGCGGGTGAATTCTGGGAGTTTTAAGTCCACCAATCTTAAAATTGCCAAGGTTAGAGCTCCCTGTTTTATGAAGCTTCCTTCATTCCCAAACCCACTTCCTTCCCCCTCATCTCCTCCACACAACCCACCTCACCTGTTTACACAACTAGACTACTTTTGGGGTCCCGACCATCTCTTGGGACACTCAGTGGCTAAAACGGCGAGCTTGTCGATCAGAAAGATCGGCGGTTCAAACCCCTAGTGCCGTGTAACGGAGCGAGCTCCCGTGACTTGTCCCAGCTTCTGCCAACCTAGCAGTTCGAAAGCACGTAAAAAATGAACCCTGAATTCACACTAATCCAGTTTAATAGGCTGTGCGAACGTAACTACGCCGGGCTAGAGTGACCTGATTGGATGCAGTGTGAGAATCCGGCTATCACGTCCAGTCCTCCCTCCTCCCAGGTTTCGCAGAGAGGCGGCCACTAATGACTCAGGATTCTCTTTTTCTCTTGTAGGTGGCCATACCAAGTGTGCCCGCCTTTTTGGACATCGCAGGCCAGTTTGACGTGGAATATTATCTCACCGTAGCATGTCGGAACGGTAGCATTTACATCCTTCGCAGGTACGTGATTCCACTGGCTGGGGAATTCTGGGAGTCGAAGTCCAGACATCTTTTCAAGTGTGTTGGCTGGGGAATTATGGGAATTGATATCCACCCATCTTAAAGCATGTGGTCGGGGGAATTCTGGGAGTTGAAGTCCACCCATCTTAAAGCATGCTCGCTGGAGAATTCTTGGAGTCAAAATTCTACCCATCTTAAAGCATGCCGACTAGGGAATTCTGGGAGTCGAAGTCCATCCTTCTTAAAGCATGCTGGGTAAAGAATTCTGGGAACTGAATTCCGTGCATCTTTAAAGTGTCCAAGTTTGAAAAACGTTGACTTGTAGCTTCCTTGTTTATTGATAAGAGGCACTTATGTTTTTTGCGGCTTCTGCCCCGTTGGAACCATGTCCATCCGTCTCTTCGGACTGAACTTTTTCCTGCTCCCCACACAGGGACTCCAGGCGGCCCAAGTACTGCATCGAACTGAGCTCCCAGGCTGTGGGTTTGGTCCGAGTCCAGAAGAACATCATAGTGGCTTGTTCAGATGAGACGCTGCGAGGCTACAACCAGAAGGTTAGTTTCGACTCTTGCTGTGAAATTGAGTCCAGTCATGCGGCGGGTGCCTCGACTTACGACCACAACTCATTTAACCAATGTTTCATATAACAACAACAGAAATCCGGGCTCCATTGGGGAAGTCCAAAGAACTGCCTGTATATTCTTCCGCAGTGCCTTTGAACAATCCTGCAGGGGGCAGTGTTGCTCTGCCCAAACTCCTCCTCAGGAAGCGAAGGAATATAGTTGGAAGGGACCTTGGAGGTCATCTAGTCTGGCGGGTACCAACTAGTGGTCCGTGGACCATTGGTGATCCGTGAGACAATTTTGACGGTCCGCAGAAAAATTATTTGCATTTTTTATATTGCACTCAATCAGGGGTCCTCAAACTTCATTGGATACGTGCAATGGACGCTTGTTTTGCTGCTGGGAGTTTCCCCCTTCGGGATCTTTTGCGCAGGTCGGAATGGGGCAGAAATTCTGACTTGGGGTCTGCTTCAGCCTTCAGCTGCTTCGGTGAAGGCTGGAGGGAAGCACCGCTGGTGGCGAAGAGCCGGAGGGCCTCCTTCCAGTGGGACTGCATCATGGCCTGGAACTGGCTGACCATCTCAGCCCACTGAGCCTCCAGGTGCAGGTACCTGGCCTTGCACTCCCACAGGTCTTCCCTCTGCTTGGAAAGCCTATGCTTGTAGTCCTCAGTGAGATGCTTCTGCTGAGCCTCCTTCTCGGTCAGATCCAATTTGAACGGAGCTCTTTTGCCAACTTTTTGTCCCGGTGGATGCTTAGCTCCAGCAACGGCTTCCTGTTGGGGCCCTAAGGAGCCCAGGTGGGCAGGCGAGGTGTGGCTGGGAGGGGAGGGGTGAGTAGAGGAGTCACTAGGCGCCCCTCAACGTGAGTAACATTGAGTTGGCCATGCCCACCCAGTCACATGACCACCTAGCCACGCCCACCCAGCCGGTCATTAGGCAGATCTTATTAGTGGTCCGCGGGATTTAAAATTATGAATTTAGTGGTCCCTGAGGTCCGAAAGGTTGGTGACCCTTGGACTGGATGACCTCCAAGGTCTCTTCCAACTCTGTTCATCTGAATCTAACCTGAAACTGAATCTCTAAACTCCAGAAATATTATTCTGGAACACATTTTAAGAAGCACGGACTTCAACTCCCAGAATTCCCCCTCCACACAAATGGAAGCAAATGCATAAAACCTTGATAATATTGATAATATTAGAACGCATTTGAAGCCCAGGGTATTCAGGAGCTCCTGCCTGGTCTCCGAATGGTTTCCTCACCAGTGATCTACGGGATTTAAAATTATGAATTTAGTGGTCCCTGAGGTCCGAATGGTTGAGGACCCCTGATCTAGTCCAACCCGTCCTGCTCAAGCAGGAGACCCTATGATTTTCTGATACTCCCCCACCCCTCCGCCCTCTTCTTCTACCAGGGAAAGAAACTTTGGACGGTGACGTTGTCGTCGAACCCCATCACTTTGGGCCTCATGGATGAGAAATTGCAAAGTTTCCAGGCTGTGTTGGTGGCGCTGGCCAACAGGGAAATTCATGTTTACCGGGATAAGAACCTCGTCAACGTCATCCAAGTGCCGGTAAGCATTCCAAGCTTTGGGAATACTTGTGGACATCCTGTCAGGTTTATGCCAACCAACTTCCTTTTCAACCCCCTAGACCTCTTTGCTCACTTCAGGAATTAACATTACAGATCATCCAAAACAGGGATCAAATTTATATACTTTTACTCATCGAAGGGTGGCTCAGTGGCTAAGGCACTGAGCTTGTCGATCAGAAAGGTCGGTGGTTCGAATCCCCAGCGCCGCATAACGGAGTGAGCTCCCGTGACTTGTCCCAGCTTCTGCCAGCCTAGCTGTTCGAAAGCACATAAAAAATGCAAGTAGAAAACTAGGAACCACCTTTGGTGGGAAGGGAACAGCGTTCCATGCGCCTTTGGTGTTGAGTCATGCCGGCCACATGACCACGGAGACGTCTTCGGACAGCGCTGGCTCTTTGGCTTTGAAACGGAGATGAACACCGCCTCCTAGAGTCAGGAACGACTAGCACAGATGTACAAGGGGAACCTTTACCTTTATAGCCCCAGTACAGCTAGTCCCGTTCATTTAGTGACCAACAACAATGGCACTGAAAAAAGTGACTTGAGACCATTTCACACTTTCGACCATCGCAGCATCCCTGCGGTTAGGTGATTAAGACTCAGACGCTTGGCCACTGATTCAGATTTATGACGGTTACAGCGTGCCGGGATTACGGGATTCCCTTTTGGAGGGGAACCTTTACCTTTAATCTTAAAATTGCAACATATTAAGTAATGGAACATTATTAACCTCTTCGTTTTCTTTCTTAACATATCTTCTAATAAAAATACAATACTAATATTAATCATAATTATCTTCCTCATCATAATACTAACAATTATCATCTTGTTTATACCTCTATTTTCTACTCTTTTTTTAGTCTTCTTCCCTCATTTCCAGGTTCCCTTTTTTCCCTCTATTGATAAAATACTTCCCGTATCTTATAGTATTCAGTTTGTTCTTTCTCTTTCATTATTAATGTTAATCTATTCATTTCTGCACATTCTAATATTTTCCCGATCACCTTCTCATCAGTAGGAATCTCTTCACTCTTCCAATGTTGTTGCAAATACAATTCTAGCTGCAGCTAATACAGGGATAATCAAATAGGTATTCTCACGGCAGGCTCCCACGATGGTCGTAAGTTGAGGGCTACTGAGAAAGCCCCTCACACATACGACATCCAGCTTCAGCTTGGAAGGACCCAGCAAAAATATCCAGCTCCTCCCCTCTCAAAAGTTTTCATTGCTGACCGATTTTCCTTCTTTCTTTCCGATTCTTGGCAGGATGTCGTCACCAGCATCGTTTTCGGCCACTACGGACGAGAGGATAACACCCTCATCATGACAACCCAAGGTGTGTGAATGTAAACGAGTTAGGTTCGGGATCCGATCTGGATCAGTCAGCAGGAGCGGAGGTTTTCCCTTCCGAGCTTTCGCACTCGTGCTAGAGCCCAGCCTCATGGAATTTCCCTCTTGCCAGAATGTGGGGGCTGTTGGCCAAACGCAGCCTCTTCGTTTCTTCCACGGTCTGGTGAAGCCTTTTCTTCATTCATGGTTGCAGGACAGCTACCCTTTCTTTAACAGATGTTGGAAGGGACGCTGTAGTTCATCTAGTCCAACCCCCCCTTCTGCCCAAGCAGGAGACCTGACACCATTTCTGATAGATGGCAGTTCAGTCTCTTCTTGAAAGCTTCCAGGGTTGAAGCTCCCACAACTTCCGAAGGCAACTTCTGTTCCATGGGTTGATGGTTCTCACTGTCAGGAAATTCCTCCTTATTTCCAGGTTGAATCTCTCCTTGGTCAGTTTCCATCTGCTATTCCTTGTCTGGCCTTCAGGGGCTTTGGAGAATATCTTGACCCCCTTCCTCTTCTCTGGGGCAGCCCCTCAAATATTGAAAGATGCTCTCCTGTCTCCCCTGGTCCTTCTCTTCCCTAGACTAGCCAGGCCCAGTTCCTGCAACTGTTCATCATATGTTTTAGCCTCTAGTCCCCCTAATCCTCTTTGTTGCTCTTCTCTGCACTCTTTCTACTGTCTCAACATCAGTCTTTGTGCTGCCTTCTATCTACCCATCCCACTTCTAACTTTTCTATCGTCTCCAGGTGGGGGTCTTATCATCAAGATCCTGAAACGCACCAGCACTTTCCATAAGGGGGACGCCACAGCTGGTGTTCTTGTTGCCCAGAGCACCAAACTCAACGTGCCCAAGAAGACGAAACTCTACGTGGACCAGACCCTGCGGGAACGGGAATGTGGAGTAGGTAAGCAGAAGAGGCCAGAAATACAGTGCTCTGTCTCTCCGGTCTATTCTCTACCTTCAAATACTGTTTGGATGTTGATAGGAAAGCAAGCTTGGCGTAGAGGGGAAGGTGCTAGACTAGAAACTGGGAGGTCCGGAGTTCTAGTCCCGCCTTAGGCATGAAAGCCGGCTGGTGACTTTGGGTCAATCACCAGGAGATGGTGAGTTCTAGTCCCGCTTTAGGCACGAAAGCCGGCTGGGTGACTTTGGGCCAATCACCCCAGGGATTGTGAGTTCTAGTTCCACCTTATGCATGAAAGCCAGCTAAGTGACCTTGGGCCAATCACCAGGAGGTGCTGAGTTCTATTTCCATTTTATACATGGAACCAATTTGGTGACTTTGAGCCAATCACCAGGACACAGTGAGTTCTAATTCCGCCTTATGCATGAAAGTCAGCTGATGACTTTGGGCCAATCACCAGGAGACGGTGAGTTCTAGTCCCACCTTAGGCACGAAAGCCGGCTGGGTGACTTCAAATCCCCAGGAGACACTGAGCAGTGTGTCAGAAAAGAGAGAGAAGTATGTCCATTTTTCACACTTACAACCAATGATCAAAATTCAGACGCTTGGCCATGGACTCCTCTTTGTGACGGTCACAGTGTCCTGGGGTCATGTGATCCCTTTTTGCGACCTTCGGACAAGCAAAGCCAATAAGGAAGCCGGGTTAACAACTGTGTTACTAACTGAACAACTGCAATGATTCCCTTAACCACAGTGGCAAGAAAGGTCGTAAGATGAGGGTTAATCTCACTTCACAAATGTCTCGCTTATCAAAAGAAATTTAGGGGAGGGGGGTCCATTGTGGTCATAAGTCGAGCCTACATAGTAAGAAGGGGTAAAATTTGAATGGCTCCTTCGCTTGCCTTCTGCTCATCCTCCTCTCTTCTTCCCTTTCTCAGCCATGCACCAAGTCTTTCAGACGGACCTCAGCCGCATCCGTCTCACGGCGGCCCGTGCCTATGTCCGGGCGCTGGAGTGCAGCATGGCCCCCATCTCGGAGTCCCTGCAGGAGCCACTCAAGCTGAACGCCGTGGTGAGGAAGCCATTCGGAGACCAGGGAGGAGCTCCCAAACACCCGAGGCTTCAAATGCTCCCTAATATTATCAATGTTATCAAGGTTTTATGCATTTGCTTCCATTTGTGTGGAGGGGGAATTCTGGGAGTTGAAGTCCGTGCTTCTTAAAATGTGTTCCAGAACAATGTTTCTGGAGTTTAGAGATTCAGTTTCAGGTTAGATTCAGATGAACAGAGTTGGAAGGGACCTTGGAGGTCATCCAGTTCTAGTCCAATCGCCCACCCAAGCACAAGACTCTACCATGCGGCTTAGCCACTTCAACTCCCAAAATTCCCCAGCCAGCCCTTCCCCTCTCTCCTGGAGAGATTTCATGTGCAGACTGCTTAAGGCTAAGTCTTATTCATTCATTAACTTTAACGGCACTTAACTCCCAGAATTCCCCAGCCAGCATGCTTTGAGATGTGCGGACTTCCAGTCCCAGCATGCTGGCTTGGGAATTCTGAGCGTTTGAGCTCCACTCATCTTAAAAAGCATGCATGGTGGGGGAATTCTGAGAATTGAAGTCCATCCCTCTTAATCCAAGCTGGCCGGGGAATTATATCTTAAAGTTGCAACGGTTAAGAAACACCGCCTTTAGATGGCTTTGATTGCTAGAGGTTGCATCTGTAAAAAAGGTTTCCTAAAGAAAAATCCATTTAGAACAATTGAAAACATGTTCCCTCTCTCTGGCACTTGCAGAGTTGAAATGCAAATGATCTTTTATCTGTTTGTTTGTTTGTCATACATGTAGGAGATAACAAGTATGAACATAAACATGAACAAAGGAAGTAACTATAGATAAATTGGGACAGTAGGACAGGGACCTTAGGCATGTTGGTGCACTTTTGCACGCCCCCTTTAAGGACCTCTTAGGAATGGGGTGATATCCACGGTAGACAGTTTGAGGTTGAAGCTGTGGGGGGTTTGAGGATGTAACAACGGAGTCGGGTAGAGCATTCCAGGCGTTGACCACTCTGTGGCTGAAGTTGTATTTTCTGCCATCGAGTTTGGAGCGGTTTACCTTGAGTTTGTATCGATTGTTTGCCCATGTATTGTTGAGGTTGAAGCTGAAGAAGTCATTGACAGGTAGGACGTTGTAACAGACAATTTTGTGTAATGTGCTTAGGTCAGACCGTAGGCCTGGTGGCATAAGGGATTCTGTTGTGAGCAGAGGAGAGGAGGACTCTTCTCGTCAAATACTTTTGGGCTCGCTCGATCGTATTAATGTCTAATATACAGTGTGGATTCCAGGCAGACGAGCTGTATTCGAGGATTGGTCTGGCAAAGGTTTTATATGCCCTAGTTTGCAGTACAATGTTACCGGAGAAGAAGCTTCGCAAAATTAGGTTAACAACTCTTAATGCCTTTTGGGCAATGCTGTTACAGTGGGCTCTGGGGCTTAGATCGTTTGAGATGAGGACTCCTAGGTCCTTGACAGAGGAGGGTCGTCTACGAGGTCGTATCCGCCCAGCTCGTATTTGGTGTTCTGATTTTTATTTTTTACTTTTGGGCTTAGGGAGAGAAGCTGTCCTTTTGGAGGTTTCTGTCCTTGCCCCAGGTCCTTTGTCCTCCTGTAATGCTGCTTCCTCCTCCTCTTCCTCCCCTTCCAGGTACAGGGCATGGGCCCCACTTTCAAACTGTGTCTCAATCTCCAGAACATGTCCGAGAGTCGCGCCATAGCACATCTTCTCATTTGCTTCGTTTACAACGAAAACCATTATTCCGTCGAACGCCCGTTCTTCAAGGTAACACTGCACCCTTCTCTGGCTCCTCCCCCTCCTTTTGACGCAAATGGCAATCACATGATCCCGGGATAATGCTACCGCCAAGCATCTGAACTTTTTTTTAAAATTAATTTTTTAACTTGAATATATCATCTTCCATTAAACAGTGTGTCGACTGGGTACATGTTTCTGTGCTATTACAATCAAAAATGTACAGTATTCATTACATTTGACATTGAGTCGATTTATTGATATGCCCTTGGGCCACATCCAAGCGCAAGGTTCCAGAAACAGATTATTACTAATATTTGATAAAAACCCATTTAAAATGAAATTTGATAGAATTCCATTTAAAACGGAATTGGAATAAAATACGATTTAAGATGGAATTGGAATAAAATCCAGTCTAAAATGAAATTGGAATAGAATACAATAATTTAAGATACAGATAAAATAGGATAAAAATATATTTCGGTGTCGCCCTTACAATCTACCCCAATCAGTCCCACATATGCAGATCTCAAGTGAACCATTTTGTTTTAAGAACTGTGCTGGGTTAAATATTATTTTCCGGTTCTGGCTGCACATAAAGTCAGTTGTTTTGATATGGGGGATCCCAGTGAGTTTCATTCATTCGTTATATAGACCAAGGCACCTGTCTTTCACCCCCTGATACAAGCAACTATCAAATAGGATGCGAGCCAGATCTTCTACCTCTGCCACTCCACAAATGCAGAGACTCTCATTGTAGGGTATAGAATGGAATCTCCCATATCTAACCATTGGGTCAAGTGGTTCAAATCTCGCTCGTGTAAATCTCTCCCTAAGATGCTTTGGCAGTTGTAACTTCAAATCGCTGTCAGGGGGCAGAGAGTGGGAGACAAGAGAAGGAGAATTATGTACTTGAATGAAGTCGATGAGTTTGGAAAGAGTATGGAGAGGTAAAGCAAATGGTTATGGCTTTAGTCTAGATTTAGCCATAATTCTAGTCCTTTCCTGCTTGGATTGCTACTGTACTTCTGATTCCTTTTATATGCTTTATATAACAGAGTTTGTTCAAAAAGGAAAAAGCACAATAGATTTGGGTACATATCGATTGGTTGGTTGGTTATTTGGTTGATATGGTGCCCAACTCGCTGTAACATTTCTAGGCAATAGACATGACATTAAAAAACAAAAACCACAATACGAAGCTAGCCATACATGAAAAGTATGTTTGTATCTGCTCACCATTTCAAGTTACCTGCCTTACTAAGGATAGCTATATCATTTTGTGCTCCTATAACCTTTATTCTTTGGGCAGCTCTCTTTTTGAGTTGTTCTCCTGTTACGCAAGAGCAGAGTCGTGGAATAGAGCGCTTAAATGTTTCACTTAGCAATGGACATTTTGGGCTCAGCCGTGGTCATAAATTGAGGACTATCTGTAATTTGATTCAAGGCAGATGATAAGCTGGCCTTCAAATCCCCCACGCCTACTTTACTTTATGCTCCAGATCCAGGTGTTGGCTGCACAGGTTGTCTTCATCTTACAACCGCAATTAAGCCTGCAACCTTCATATGTATGAGCCCATGGCCAAGCGTCTGAATTTTGATTGCGTGACCATGGGGATGCTGCAACAGTCATAAGTGTGAAAAACGGTCATAAGTCACTGTTTTCACTGCCGCTGTAACGTTGGTCACTAAACAAATAGTTTGTAAGTCGAGGATTATCTGTATTTATTTCCTCTTTTTCAACTTTCTCTTAAGGCTCCCATGTTGATCCCAGGACTGAATTATCCTTTAGCCACCTTTGTCGAGTGTCTCAGCGACCAAGCGATCTCGGATGTTATCAAGGTTGGTGACCTTAAGTTGGTTTCCCCATCATTCAAGACCCCCATCCTTTAGTTTAAAGGAAAGAAGGTTTAATGAAAAGAAGGACTAGGGGAGACATGATAGCAGTCTTCCAATATCTCAGGGGTTGCCCCAAAGAAGAGGGAGTCAAACTGTTCTCCAAAGCCCCTGAAGGCAGGACAAGAAGCAATGGGTGGAAACGAATCAAGGAGAGAAGCAACTTAAAACTGAGGAGGAATTTCCTGAAAGTTAGAACGATTAATCAGTGGAACAACTTGCCTCCAGAAGTTGTGAATGCTCCAACACTGGAGGTTTTCAAGAAAAGATTGAACAGCTATTTATTTGGGATGGTTGCAAAATGCGATCGCATGACCTTGGGACACACAGCAGGATCGAACTGCTGGCAGTTGGCAGAGTTAGCCTGCGATACTGCATTCTAACCATTGCATCAGCATGCTAACTTGTTGTGGCCCGCCAGCGGCCAGCAGAGCTGGCAACCGATTCGGACAGTGAGGAGGTTGGGGGGAGGAACCTGGGCCAGTCCTGGAGTCTGGGGAAGGCTCTGAGGAGGGCTCTGTGTCGGAGGCAGAGAGGGGGCCAGAGCCGTCTGACAGTTATCAGCTGCCTTCAGAGTCAGACATCAGTGGGGCAGAAGAACAGCTGGAGCCTGTTCCCAATAGGTGTGTGCGCAGAGTTGCGAAATGAAGAGAACAGCTAAAGAACAGGGGTCGACTTGGGAGTAAAGGCACAGGTGAACGGTGAATGGCCCCTCCCAGAGGAAATAAAAGAGGAGCGAAAGGGGAGTGGAGTTTGCAGGAGTTCGCTTAATTGGTTTGTGACTCTCAGAGAGTTCTGCAGAGATCGGCCTGGCAGCTCTCCAAGCCAGAGAAGGTCTGTGACCGTAAATCCTCCTTTTAAAGACTTTGCTGGAGGTGAAGGAGCAGAATTCAGTCAATTAATAAAAGGGGTTTTTGTTGGGACAACAAGGAGTTGGCTTCATGCTCTTGGGAAGCCTCGGGTAGAACATAACCCACCAAGCC
The DNA here is from genome assembly GCF_964273705.1 of Natrix helvetica. Lineage (NCBI taxonomy): Eukaryota > Metazoa > Chordata > Lepidosauria > Squamata > Natricidae > Natrix > Natrix helvetica. The sequence continues at coordinate 5,953,135 of NC_138563.1, forward strand.
CCTTTCTTCTCCGTTCCCCATTTTGCTGTTGGGAGAAATCTGGTTTGTTTATCTCGGTACCCCAATTTCCTCGGCGGGACCCCTCCAGTCTTTCTGTGCTCCCAAAGGGAGCCGTTCCATACGCTCCCCCGCCCACTCTTCGACTCCTCTTGAATCAGCCGAGTCCCTCTCTCTTTTCCCCTGCAGGTATTCGTGCTGAAGGAGGGCAGCAGCCAGCCGCTGCTCACGGCCCACATTAGCATGCCCGTGAGCGAAGGCTTGGTCGCGAGCTGAACCGCCTCCGAGGAGACACCTAAGCTCTCATCCATCTCGCCTTTCTTGACGGTCTCGGCACAGCGACTGAGCACTGGAGGAAAGAGTTGCCTCTTCTCAAATGTAGGAAGAAGAGTCCCGTTTGCTGCTAAGGAGCAACAACCCACACACAGAGAGACAAGGTTAGAATTAGCTACCAAATAAGCCGTGTAAGGCTAGAAGGCCAGAAGAGGTCAATAAATTATATTTATCCTGCCGTCTAAAGGAAAGGAGTTTTCCCTGCCTAACAGGAATAGAATGGAATGGAATGAAATGGAACAGAACACAACAGAATAGAGAATGGAATGGGGATAGGATAGGATAGGATAGGATAGGATAGAAAAAGGAGTAGAACAGAATTATGAAGAGAACAGAGTAAGAATAGAATAGAAAATAGAAAATAATAGAGAATGGAATGGACTAGAAAGAATAGAATAGGAATGGAATGGAATGGAATAGAATAAGAGAATTCTGAATAGAACAGAACAGAAGAGAATAGAAAAAGGAGCAGAATAAAAAAAAGAGCAGAATAGAATTAGCAACAGAACTCTCCTCCTTCTCTTCCTCCCCCTCTTCCTCTTCTTCTCCTCCTCCTCCCCCCCCTCCTCTTCTTCTTCTCCTCCCCCCTTCTCCACCTCTTCTTTTTCTTCTTCTCCTCCTCCCTCCTCCTCCTCCTTCCTTTTTTTTTTTTTTGCAACAAGGGGAGCAACAATCTGCATCAAAAACCTGGCAGCTTTTCTCGCTCTGTGTGGGCTTTTTTTTAAAAAAAAAATTTCACACCCTTTTTTCACACCACGGTTGAATTCGAAGCTGATAGTCATATTTTTCCTAGCAGTCAACAGCCTGGTTTATGAGAAGAGACCTAATTTCCCTTCTCCGAAAGATTCTGTTTTTCTTGCACTTTCTGGGTATTTATTCAGCCTCCCTTCCCCCCTCCTCTCCATCCACGCCCCTGCCCTCCCAATGGCAACTCCTTTAAAACTGAAATGGTGGAGGGTCTCCTGCTTGGGCAGGGTGGTTGGACTGGATGACCTCCAAGGTCCCTGCCAACTCTGTTAATCCCAGTTGGACATCTGGGTCCCAAGAACAGCCTAAGGCTTGCTGCCTTAAAAGTAGCATCATGGCAATCAGCTTGAAAAGATAATTCAAGAAGATCTGATGTTCTAGGTAGAATAGGCCCTTTGGTCTGTTGGATTTTAAGATTTATTTTTCCTTTGAGACACTTGGAGGAGATTTAAGGCAGTGTTTCTCCAATATGGCAACATTAAGAGCTTCAACTCTCAGAACCCCCCAGCCAGCTTGCTTTAAGATGGGTGGACTTTAACTCCCAGAATTCCCCTGCTAGCTTGCTTTAAGATGGGTGGACTTCAACTCCCAGAATCCCCCAGCCAACACGCTTTAAGAATTCTGTGAGTCGAAATCCGCACTTCCTAAAGTTGCCACATTTAAGAAATACTGCTTTAATGAATGCCACCTCCCTCCCCCAAAATTAAAGCCTATAAAATCTGACACACACACACACACACACACCCCAAAAAAACAACAACAACCCAACACAGTTGCAGTCCTCAAGATTTTGGCTCTTTGAAACTCTAAAACAATCATGTGAAAATCTTGGCTCCATCTTTATCACTGCAGGTAAAATCACATCCTGAGCAGCTACAGGGTCCCCTCTTCCAACTCTGCTGTTCTCTTCTGTTCTGTTCAGCTTTGCTTCCTGCAGTTCCTAAGTGGAGCATAACCACAGACGGTTGTTTGCAGGACCTAACCTCGTCCTTAAACCAATTAAAATTCACTGACTCTTAAATTAACTAACCGGTTAGCTCCCTGCAAGACATTAAGGTGTGCTGAACAAGTTGTGGGAATGCAGCCATTTTTTTTTACACTGCTCTTTTTTTGCACTGGATAAGCGTAAGAAATTGGGACGCAGTTGGCTCAGCGGCTGAGCTTGTCAATCAGAAAGGTTGGCAGTTCGAATCCCTAGCGCCACGTAACGGCGTGAGCTCCCGTGACTTGTCCGAGCTTCTGCCAACCTAGCAGTTCGAAAGCACGTAAAAATGCAAGTAGAAAAATAGGAACCACCTTTGGTGGGAAGGGAACAGCGCTCCGTGCGCCTTCGGCTTTGAGTCATGCCGGGTACATGACCACGGAGACGTCTTCGGACAGCGCTGGCTCTTTGGCTTAGAAATGGAGATGAGCAGCGCCCCCTAGAGTCGGGAACGAGTAGCACATAAGTGCGAGGGGAACCTTTATCTAAGCCTAAGAATAGCTTTTCATTTCTGATTAATTTAGGTGAATAAAACGCTGTCTCTTGATCATATCGTACAGGCTTGGACAGTCTCAGATGTGGGAACATTCGGTTCTCTGTACAATATATATTCTTGATTTTCCCCCCTCCTTCAACTGTGTGTGTGTTTAGGTTTAAATATGTACAAGTTAAAGAAACACGGGGATGCCACATCAAATTAACCAACCACACACTTCAGTTGGGGCGCACAGTGGAAACGAAGTGAAACTGTGAGAAAAACCCAAACCCCAAAGAAATAAAGATACGCAAACCCGAAAGACCGTGTGACTTTGGAGGTGTGAAAAAAACAACATCCCCGCGCATCTAATCGTAGTATAACCTGCAAGGGCCGAAAAGCCAAACGTCTTCCTTTTTGAGCCAAAATGGGTGGGAAGAAAATGAAGAGAGGAACAAATGTGAGGAGGATTTTTTTTATGGCTCATATCTAAATGAAAGATGGTTTTGATTCCAGAATTGTGAGGGAGGGGGAAAATGCATGGCTGTTTTGATGAGAATCCTTTTTTTTATTCATTCCGTGCGAAGATTATTAGCAGAGTTCACTGTATTTTCAGCATCTCCTTTCTTTATTTATGGCATTTATAGACGTCGAAGGGTTTGTCTGACAAGAGGCCTTTCCCCCCCCCACTCCCATGCCCATCATCTCTGCCGTCTCCCTTCCCCCTCCCATGCACCCCTCTTTCCCGCCCTGTCTACGATCCTGGCACTTTGCCCCGAAGCATTTGTCTGACAGGGAGCCATTGAGAGGGGCGTTTCTTCCCCCTACTCCCATACCCATCATCCCTGCCCCCTCCCATGCACTCCGCTTTCTTGCCCCAAATCCATAGGCACTTCACAATTGTTCCACTGGAGGGCAAACATCACAGCTGGCTTTCCAGAGTAATCTGCGAAGGAACTGGCATCGCAAAACAATTGCTGCTCTCAAATGCCACACTCTCTCTCCTTAATGGCCCAGGTTCTGCCTCCCATGAGATCACAAACAATTGCTGCTCTGGGACGCTTTCCTTAACGGGCCAGGCGTTCCAGAGTTATATTGGAACATACAGACAAAGACACCCACACGCCACACCCACCCCAGTATTTGTTTCCAGAGGGTAAGTCATCTGTGTACTATGTTTGTTTGGAATTGCTCAGGGCGTTCCAGAGTGATGCTGGAATATACATACATACAAAATAAATAAATAATAAATAAGAAGATAGAAGAAGACGATAGATAACATATTCTGCCCGTGCATTTTATTCCGTTTCCATTCAAGTATTCCTTTCCCCCATATCCACACAACTCCACATCCGCATGTACACCCAGAGAAAGAGAAAATAGCGTTTTTTTCTACACAAAAGGAGTTTGCACCAAAACTGGGGATTCGGTCCATCATCTCCCAGTTGTTGCACTTGGCAATTCTAAAAAGGTTACGCTACTCATCGGTTGCTTTTAAAAATGAAGAAAAATTCGAGAAAGACTGCGTTTGAAAGAAACCGAATCACTCAGAGGACAATCGAACGGTGCAAGCCGCCAACCTCCGGAGGTCTCCAGGTTGCAAAAGCTTGAAAATTAATAGGACGGAGTGCTCCAGAGCTGTTGTCTTAACGACAGGCAAATGCACGCACACCGTCATCTCGGACAAATATCCGGCTTCTTTCCTCCCAAATCTTTGAGGATGGCTGTTGTGACATACTGGGCAATCCCACAGGTGTTGGAGCCCCTGTCCATCCGGAAATAGCCCTAACGGAAAATAGAAAGAGTTCAGTTCAATATCCCTAAGCAATACAGCTAATCAATCAATTATCAATCAGAATAGAGCTGGAAGGGACCTTGGAGGTACTTCTAGTCCAGCCCCCTGCTCAAGCAGGAGACCCTGGACCAGTTCAAGCAGAGTGGGTGTCCAGTCTCTTCTTAGAAGCCTCCAGTATCGGAGCACCCACAACTTCTGGTGGCAAGTTGTTCCACTGGTTAATTGTCCTCATTGTTTGGTTTCTACTGCACTTACGTCAATTTATGTCAATGATGGGGAGAGATGCTTTCCCTGCCCCTGAACTGGGTTTTGGTTGACCCAATTCCCTTCCCCAAGTTATCCAAGTTAACCGCGCCAACTTTCATTGCTAAGGCAGGACTAGAACTCCCCGTCTCCCGGTGATCGGCCCAAAGTCACCCAGCTGGCTTTCATGTGTAAGGCGGGACTAGAACTCACCATCTCCTGGTGATTGGCCCGAAATCACCCAGTTAGCTTTCATTGCTAAGGCAGGACTAGAACTCCCCGACTCCTGGTGATCAGCCCAAAGTCACCCAACTGGCTTTCATGTGTAAGGCAGGACTAGAACTCGCCATCTCCTGGTGATTGGCCCGAAGTCACCCATCTGGCTTTCATGCCTAAGGCAATACCAGAGCTCACCATCTCCTGGTTTCTAGCCTGGTATACCTTACCTTAAGAGATTGGACTGCCATTTGTCAGAAACTGTGTAGTAGGGTCTCCTACTTGGCCGGGGGGGTTGGACTAGATGACCTACAAGGTCCCTTCCAACTTTGTTCATCTCATCTAGGCCAAAGAGGCACTTCCATTCTTTCTTTCCCACCAATCAGTAGAACTCTACCCACCTCTTCTCCCCAGTGTTTTCCCCAGGAGTTCTGGATAATCCAGTATGATCCACTCCAGGTGCCGCGTCGGATTTTGCCTGCAACCAAAAAAGCACGCCATAATCCACAACCACTCGGTCATGGATTCTAGTTTCCTTCTTCCACCTATCAAGAAGCCCCCATGTTTTATGCTAAGATACTGAGCTTGTCAATCAGAAATGGAGTAAGCTACATGTCCCCCAGAATTCCCCGCCTCCCCCCATTCTCACCTGAATGGTTTTTGGGTTCATCAAAACATCCCAACCACCTTCAAATGGGTGTTGTGATGTCCCATCTCAAAACTGGCGGGATGCTGAATGGAGAATCAAACCAGTGTTCTGGCCGAGGCTTCCCAAGAGCCTGAAGCCAACTCCTTGTTGTCCCGATAAAAACCCCTTTTATTAATTGCCTGTGAATTCTGCTCCTTTACCTCCAGCAAAGCCTTTCAAGGGAGGATTTACAGTCACAGACCTTCTCTGGCTTGGAGAGCTGCCAGGCCAAGATCAGCAAAACCTTTGCAAGGAGTCTCGGAGAGTCACGAACGAATTAAGCGAACTAATGGTCTCCTGCAAACTCCACTCCCCCTTCGCTCCTCTTCTATTTCCTCTGGGAGGGGCCATTCATTGTCCACCTGTGGCCTTACTCCCAAGTCCACCCATTTCCTTTAGCTGTTCCCTTCGTCTGGCAACTCTGCATGCGCACACTGGGAACAGGCTCCAGCTGTTCTTCTGCCCCACTGATGTCTGACTCCGAAGGCAGCTGATAACTGGCATACGGTCCTGGCCCCCTTTCTGCCTCCGACACAGAGCCCTCACCAGAGCCTTCCCCAGACTCCAGGACTGGCCCAGGTTCCTCCCCAACCTCCTCACCCTCCGAATCAGCTGACAACTCCGCTAGCCATTGGCGGGGCACATCAGTAGGATCCCTTGGATCCCAACAACCAAGAGAGACAGCTTACCTTCACCGAAGCCAACAATAAGGACTGCGTGGTCAAGCCAGTTGGGGTCGCAGCTCACCTTGGACCTCTGGATGATGCCTTTTTTGTAATGCTGCCCCATGGAGAGAATCGAAACAGACCATGATTAACCATAGATGGATGAGCTTTAAATCCCGGTTACCTCTCTAGGTCTCTGCTTCTCCTTTCTGGAATTAGACCTTTCTCGCCACGAATGGTTATCTCAGTCACACGGTTGTTAAGCGAATCTGGCATCCCCTTTGACTGCTCATCAAAAGGTCTCCGAAAGGGAATCCCGTGACCCCAGCACGCTGTAACTGTCATAAATCTGAGTCAGTGGCCAAGCGTCTGATTCTTAAATCACCTAACCGCAGGGATGCTGCGATGGTCGTAAGTGTGAAATAGTCTCAAGTCACTTTTTTCAGTGCCATTGTTATCGGTCACTAAATGAAGGGTTGTAAGTCGAGGACTAGCTGTACCAGGGCTGTAAAGGCAAAGGTTCCCCTCGTACATCTGTGCTAGCCGTTCCTGACTCTAGGGGGCGCTGCTCATCTCTGTTTCAAAGCCGAAGAGCCAGCGCTGTCCGAAGACGTCGGTGTGGTCATGTGGCCGGCATGACTCAACGCCGAAGGCGCACAGAACGCTTTTCCTTTCCCACCAAAGGTGGCTCCTATTATTCTACTTGCATTTTTTACGTGGTTTCGAACTGCTAGGTTGGCAGAAGCTGGAACAAGTCACGGGAGCTCACTCCGTTATGCGGCGCTGGGGATTCGAACTGCCGATCTTTCTGATTGACAAGCTCAGCATCTTAGCCCCTGAGCCACCACGTCCCAGCATGTACAGGAGCTGAGCCGAGTTCAAATGAAGCCAAGTTAGAGAGCTGGGAAAATTCAGCCCCAAAAGAACCCAACTGAGAAATTGGGAAGGATGACAGCTAATGAAACTCTTCCTTGTGCCTCTTTTCCACCATAATTTTACCTGATTCTCACCTGAATGATTTTTTGGTTCATCAAAGCTGTCACGGGTCCCTGGTTGGCCACAATACTAGCGATGTCTGGGAGAAAAGGATCACAAATTAACACGGAAGTGCAAAATCAGGATTTTGGAGTGAAATTCATTTCCCCTTCCCGAAGACGGGTTGTCCCGGACTTACAACAGCTCGTTTAGTGATGGCTCAAAGTTACAACAGCCCTGAAAAAAGTGACTTGGGACCGTTTTTCACACTTGTGACCGTTGCAGTGTCCACCTAGTCATGTGATTAGAGTCCTGGAAGGGACACGTGATCACTTTTTGCAACCTGACAAAGCAAAGTCGATCGGGAAGCCAGACTGCAAAGATTCACTTAGCAGCAGCGGATAAGAAAGGTCGCAAAATGGGGGCAAAATCCACTTAACAAAGGTCTCACTTTGCAACATAGCGACTTACGTAGTCCACGACTTACGACCACTGCCGTTGTCATTGCCGAGCAAGGCGGATGTGAAGTGAGTCACACCAAATGTTACCTCTTTGTCGAGGTGGTGAAGCAAATCAACAGCGTTGGTAAGTGAATCACGCGGCCGTTAAGCGAATCGGGCTTCCGCCCCCACCCCCCCATCAACTTTGCATGTCAGAGGCCCGCTGGGAAGATCCCAAATGGTGATCACATGATCCCAGGACACTGCCACGGTTATAAATAAATGCTGGTTGGCAAGTGCCCAAACTTTGATCACATGACCGTGGGAATCCTATAACAGTTGTACATGTGAGGATTGTTTGCAAGTCTCTGTTTTCAGTGCCATTGTAACTCAGCAGTCACTCAATGAATGGTTGTAAGACAATCACCATCATCGCTTAACGACCCCAGAATCCCTGGCAGGGTGGAGTCCCTGGCAGCTGAATGGAGCGAGCAAAGTGTTTGAATGGCCCGATGCCCTTCCCGTTGCCGATGCGGAGTTTTCTTCTGCAGATATATTCTCATCTGCCCACAGAGAGAAATATCTGCCTCTACCTAGGATTGAAGTCAATCAAGCCTCCTTGATTGTTGTAAGACAATGACTACCTGTAATTAAAGCCACAATGTTTTTTTTGGGGGGGGGGACATCATATAAACGCACCCCCTCGCATTTAAATTGGCTGAACCTGTAAAAGAGACTGTCGGCTTGCATATAAATGTTTTCATTTTCATTCCAGTTTTTCCGTCTGCAAAAAAGAAACCACCCTACATTTTTTTAAAATCTTGAGTAAACCTAATTTTTCAGGGGCCTCAAGAGCCTTATAATTCAGACGTCTCAATCCAGCCCCGGGCCAAAGACTTACACTTCTCGTCTCTTGGAAGTACGCTGTAACCATCAATCTTGGTTAGTTTTCTCCCCCTGTGTTTCTGGCAGTGCTGGTTTTTTCCGGCGTAGGGGTAAAGGGTGTCTGATGACAATCCACCTGGGGGGGGGGGGGGGGAAGAGCAAGGATGTTTTACAAAAAGAGGTAGATAAAAAAGACCTTTAAAAAAAAAGTTTCTTTCCGTTATTATTTAGGAATTTCCCTAACGTTGGGCATTAAATAACTGCCTTGAAACTTTATTTTATTTTATTTGTATTTTAAACACTTAAACACATTGACGAAAACACACACAAAACTTACAAACAACACCGGAATTACACGTTCGTTCTTACAGGAGAGATCTATCGGTGCATCTTTACAAATATTACTTCCCTCTGAATACATTCTAATTTTACGTTTCTGATCCTTTTATTTATTGCTCTTTTGCTGAACAGTCTATGTTTGGTCATTCGTATGAACAGTCATTGTTACTCTTCTTCTATTATATATCTTTTTCTTCTTTTGTAAATCCTACTTTTCCTACTTTCTTATCACTGTTTCCTAATTTTTCTGTAATACAAATTAGCTTTCCCAAATTCTTATTTCCTATTGCTATCATCTAACCACATATACCATTTCCCACAAACTAAACAGTACTCTTCTTTCTTCCTTTCCTTGGATTTCCTTGGTCAATTTATTGCCGCCTTGAAACTTTAAACGTCCAGGCAGATAACTCGCTAACCAAACTGAGATTTCAGCTTTCAGCATACAAAGCCAAGATGCTCATCAAATAACAAACATGAAAACCGCTGCAGGAATTGGCTGTGTCTATTTTAATGAAAAGAAGGACAAGGGGTGACTTGAGAGCAGGTTCAATCTTTGAGGGGATGCCACAAAGAAGGGACTCGGTGGCTGAGACACTGAGCTTGTCAATCAGAAAGGTTGGTGGTTCGAATCCCCAGCGCCGCATAACGGAGTGAGCTCCCGTGACTTGTCCCAGCTTCTGCCAACCTAGCAGTCCGAAAGCAGATAAAAAATGCAAGTAGAAAAATAGGAACCACCTTTGGTGGGAAGGGAACAGCGTTCGGTGCATTGAGTCATGCCGGCCACATGGCCACGGAGACGTCTTCAGACAGCGCTGGCTCTCCGGCTTTGAAACAGAGATGAGCACCGCCCCCTAGAGTCAGGAACGACTAGCACAGATGTGCGAGGGGAACCTTTACCTTTTTATTTTAATGAAAAGAAGGACAAGGGGTGACTTGAGAGCCGAAATTCAATATTTGAGGGGATGCCCCCAAGAAGAGGGAGTCAACCTATTTTCCAAAGAACTGAAGGCCAGATAAGGAATAATGGATGGAAACTAATCAAGGAGAGGAGCAACCTGGAATTAAAAAGAAATTTCCTGACGGGGAGAACAATTAACCCGTGGAACAATTTGCCTCCAAAAGTTGTTGGTGATCCATCACTGTGGGTTGTGAAGAAGAGATTGGACAGTCATTTGTCTGGAATGGGAGAGGATTTATTGCTTGAGCAGTGGGTTGGACTAGAGGACCTCCGTGGTCCCTTCCAACTCTGTTGTTCTGTCATTCCAAAGCACCCGAAGGCAGGACAAAAAGCAACGGATGGAAACTAATCAAGGAGAGAAGCAATCTAGAACTAAGGAGGGATTTCCTGACAGGGAGAACAATTAACCAGTGGAACGGTTTGCCTCTAGAAGTTGTGACTGCTCCACCACTGGAAGTTTCCTGCTCGAGCAGGGGGTTGGACTAGAAGACTTCGGAGGTCCCTTCCAACTCGGCTTTCCTGCTATCTCTGCCTCCCTGTTCAACTCACTCACCTGTTCCCACGGAGCCCACCTTGCTGGGTTGTTGTGAGGCTCCAACATGGGTTGAGCCATCACAGCCCGGAGTCCAATGGAGGGCGGGGTGGGGTGGGGAACAGTTGTGTGAATTCACATAAATGCTACAACGAAAGTTGTGCAATGCTGCACAACTGAAATGCTGCAACCGAACAGGGAGGTCCACATACTTTTGTTGAAGACGTACTGGAGTGCGTCCCAGACGTAACCCCCGAGACAGCCGCCTCTGGACGGGTATGTGCAGTCGACGAGTTCTAGAACGAAAGAGAGAAAAAAGATTATTTTGAAGAAGATTGTCGGACAGTGGTGGAAGACGCTTGCCTTCCCCCCAGGTCCCAAATTAGTCAGCTCTCGTTGCCACCCGTCCCGTCCCCACTTCCCAATCTGAGTTTGCAGAAGACTCTGCTCCACCTTTGAGGGAACTACTCAATCTTTCTCAATCTCAGCAATTTTAAGATGGGTGGACTTCATCTCCCACAATCCCCCAGCCAGCATGCTTTAAGAGGAATGGACTTCAACTCCCAGAATTCCCCAGCTAGTATGATTTAAACGGGGTGGACTTCAACTCCCAGAATCCCCCAGCCAGCATGCTTTAAGAGGAATGGACTTCAACTCCCAGAGTCCCCCAGCCAGCAAGCTTTAAGAGGAATGGACTTCAACTCCCAGAATCCCCCAGATAGTATGCTTTAAAAGGGGTGGACTTCAACTCCCAGAATCCTCCAGCCAGCATGCTTTAAGAGGAATGGACTTCAACTCCCAGAATCCCCCAGCCAGCATGCTTTAAGAGGAATGGACTTCAACTCCCAGAATCCCCCAGCCAGCAGGCTTCAAGATGGATGGGCTTCAACTCCCAGAATTCCCTAGCCAGCAAGGTATTCTGGGAGTTGAAGTCCACCCATCTTAAAATGGCTGGCATTGAGAAACACTTTGATAAACCCTCCTTCCTCACTTACCTTCCCGTCATCTGACATACCTTGCACCGAGAGGCTGCAGTTAACTTTTCGGTGAATCTTCCACAACGCCTCTATGTTGGAGACGGCTGCGAAAGCCCAGCAGGATCTGCACTCTTCTCCCTAGGAAAGAGTTCGGAAGCATTAAACTAGGATCTGGCCCGCCATGTCGTCTCGTTTCTAACCACGGCTCTCGTATCCCAGGGCTGTTAACAGTGCAGGAAAATTCCCACTGCCACTTCAGTAACCTATAACTGTTTAAAATTTAGAGGGGAAACTGTATGAACCAGTCCGAGGCATCACTAGCCTTCATCCTGGCCCTACCCTACAGGGTTGTTGTAAGGAGGAGGCAGTCTAAGATCGAGGGGGTCCTAATTGACAATCTGTGCACCCTGCACTACTGAATCCAAACACCGGGGGGTCCTGCATGCAATTGGGCTCCATCCTAAATTCAGTTCCTCATTTTATCTATTATCTAGGTTTTGCGGACAAATCTGTACTTGGGAGGGACCTTGGAGGTCTTCTAGTCCAGTATTCTTTTAAGATGGGTGGAATTGAAAACCCCAAATTCCCCTGACGGCATAATTTAACATGGATGGACTTCAAGTCCCAGAATTTCCCAGCCAGCATGCTTTAAATTGGGTGGATTTCAACTCCCAGAATCCCCCAGCCAGCATGCTTTAAGATGGGTGGGCTTCAACTCCCAGAATTCCCCAACCAGCATGCTTTAAGATGGGTGGGCTTCAACTCCCAGAATCCCCCAGCCTGCTTGCTTTAAGATGGGTGGACTTCAACTCCCAGAATTCCCTTAGCCAGCATTCTTTGAAGAGGTCAGCTTGCTGGAGAATTCTGGGAGTCGAAGTCCACCCCTCTTAAACTTTCCAAAGTTGCAAAACAACAACAGCAACAACCCCTACTCCAGGGACTTTATTCAGTGGTTCAAGACAATCTCACTCAACCAGGCTGGAGGAATCCATCTGCCCCCTTCAACATCATCCAGGCTTTCCCTAAAATTTACGCTCTGCATAAGTCACGTCCATCACCATCAAAAAGTCCCTGAGAAGCTGAGAAGACGGAAATCGGCAGCCAATGCAACGTTAGTTTGCAGAAGATTAAGTTGGCAGCTCTCTCTGTCCACGCTCACCTGGTACTTCACAGGGGACAAGCCCTTTTTTCTCCAGTCGCAGAATCGGGATGACGTCGAGTAGCCGCGGCGCGGTTCCCTCGGCCCAACCGGCACAGAAGCCAAAAACGGATTGCCGAACCTCTTAGCAAACTCGCTTTCTGCAGTAAGGAAGAAAACACATTTTGTATTATTCACCGGTGGCTTAGGCTTTATAATTCCAGTCTTCTCTAACCGGCCTGAGTTGTGTCGGTGGGGGATGAGGGGTATTGTAGTTCAGAGCCAAGTGAAGGAAGCATCCGTCGGAGGTTGCAGAATTAGGCGACTCGGTTAATCTAACTTTCTCTTGGCCCAAAAGCCCCAAAGTCTGAACAACGGTCCTCAATCATATTTCCCCTCCAATTCTGATGCAACTTTGAACGGCCACTATAAATGCACCGTTGTAAGACGAGGACTACCTGTTGATCCTGAAGACTTTCCCAGTTGGCCCTCTGCCTGCCTACCGGCCTTTTGGCAATTCAAACCGCACCGGTCAAACTTTGATTAAACAGACCAGGGAAAGTTGACCCACTGCAGGCGTGGGGCGGCATAGCTTTCCTTCCTTCTTTTTATTAATTTTCTATTTTTACTCTCTTCCAAAGAGGGAGACATCCATGTGGAATTCTCAGCCTCGGCTGCCAAAATAATTTGGCTGGCCTTGGGTGGTGTTGTGTACCTTGACAAAAAAGAAAGGAGTAGGGAAAGAGACAGGAGGAGAAGTGGGGGGGAGCCAATTCTTTTGATCCTGCACGATAGCCTTGTGAGACTCGGGCAAAATTACCCAGGAATTCAACTTCCTTCGACCCTTTGCTTGGCATTCCACCGAGGTTTGTGCCAGCCCAGTTGTGTTCCCCACCCCCAGCTCATCCCTTCAACTAGGGTGAATAAAACACACTGCTTAAAACGCACAACGCTTGCAATGCCCAAACAAAAGAGCGATTGTGTGACAGCCAGCCACTGAGATAAGGGCAGCTTCCAACAATTCAGTTTAACAGAATTACAGACCTCTTCTAGGTCCAAGAGTTGGAAGGGACCTTGGAGGTCTTCTAGCCTAACCCCCTGCGGAGAAGGAGACCGTATATCATTTCAGACATGTGGTTGTCCACACTCTGCTTGAGTGGATGAAGCACCCACAACTTCTGCAAGGAAGCCATAGTTTTCACTGTTAGGAAATTTCTCCTTCATTCTAGGTGGCTTCTCTCTTGGTTAGTTTTTTTGTCTTGCCTAATGGTGCTTTAAGGGACGCAGTGACTAAGATGCTGAGCTTGTCGATCAGAAAGGTTGGCCATTTGGCGGTTCGAATGCTTAGCGCCGCGTAACGGAGGGAGCTCCCGTGACTTGTCCCAGTTTCTGCCAACCGAGCAGTTCGAAAGCACTTAAAAATGCAGGTAGAAAAATAGGAGCCACCTTTGGTGGGAAGGGAACGGCATTCCGTGCGCCTTTGGCATTGAGTCATGCCGGCCACATGACCACGGAGACGTCTTCGGACAGCGCTGGCTCTTGGGCTTAGAAACGGAGATGAGCGCCGCCCCCTAGAGTCGGGAACACATACTGCGAGGGAATCTTTACCTTTAATGGTGCTTTGGAAAATAGAAAACTGGACAAGTCCAGCTGTGTTTTGAAAAAAAAAAAAAGCACCTGGGGGACTTTTGATAGGCTTGGAAACTCTCTGAGCAAGTTATAGAGAGATTTAGCCATTGTGTGGATGCCACAAGGCTGAAACTCAACTGGTTAGACCTTGAGCGGAGGTTGGGTGCTGCGGTGGTCTCATCTCTAAACAGCCTACTTCTGCAGGATGGGATCACTCAGCTCACCACCAGCCCACCACGAAACCAACGCTGCTCCCACACGCTGTCAACTTTCCAAATTGCAAACCGGGGCTGTGCAGTTTACCCAACAAATTTCACTTTATTGAACTGAACAGGCCTGCTGGCTGCTTTGAGAATATCCCCTCCTGTCATTCTTCTTGGGCACTGCCTCCCCATTGCCGTTTTCATAGAATCCTAGGCCTAGAAAGGAACTTTGCTTGGACTAGAAGACCTCCAAGCAGGGGTAAAATCCAGCAGGTTCTGAGAGGTTCTGGAGAACCGGTAGGGGAAATTTTGAGTAGTTTGGAGAACTGGCAAATGCCATCTGCAAAATGGAGATTTTGCAGTATCCTTCCCCTGCCACGCTCCCAAGCCATACCACGCCCACCAAGCCACGCCTACATAACCGATAGTAATCGCCTCCATTGTTCAAACATTTCATTGCCCTTCCATCTTACCTGTCAAGTCACTGAAAGGGGTGATACCGTATTGTGCGGTCCCCAGCTCAGTGTCCTGCAAGATTCGGCTTGTTTCCATGTTCTGTGCAAAAACCTTGAAGCGGTAAGTTGTCTCTAGGGTGAAGAAAAAGCAGAGGCATCACCCTGCCAATCAAAAGTGCGTCTAGTCAAGGCTCTGGTTTCCCCAGTTGCAATGGGTGGCTGTGAAGGTTGGACCATAAGGAATGCTGAGCGCCAAAGAATGGAGGCCTTTGAACTCTGGGGCTGGAGAAGACTCCTGCATTGAGTCCCTTGGACTGCAAGGCCATCCAACCAGTCAGTCCTAGAGGAGATCCACCCTGGCTGCTCTTTAGAAGGCCAGATCCTGAAGAGGAAACTCAAAGACTTTGGCCACTTAATGAGAAGGAAGAAGGACTCCCTGGAGAAGAGCCTCATGCTGGGAACGATGGAGGGCAGAAGAAGAAGAAGGGGACGGCAGAGAAGGAGATGGGTCGCACACAACTTTGCAACTAAGAAAACCGCGCTTGGTTACAAACATGGATGCTTAGTTGATGTTAGACCCTGGTTTGTCTGCTTCTCTCCTTCCTGGGTAACTGTGGTTTTAATATTTTTATACTGGGAAGTCAGGTAACCATTCCAGAAAGCAAGATTTGCAATGTCTTGTAGCCAAATGCTTTGCGTCCCTGTTGTTTAACACCTCCGGAGTCAAAATAATATCGTGTTAAGCTCCCGGAGTGCACTGAAATGCTTCAAAATTTGCAGCTGGACAGATGGAAATTACCGCAGCTGGAGCGTAATACTTTTAGAACGGGGTTTTTCAACCTTGGGAGCTTGAAGATTTATGGTGTGGCGTTCGACCCACAGAATTCCCCAGCCAAAATGCTTTAAGATGGGTGGACTTCCACTCCCAGAATCCCCCAGCCAACAGTTCATCTAGGGAATTCTGGGAGTTGAAGTCCATGCATCTTCCAGCTGCCAAGATTGAGAAACACACTGCTCTCGGGGGCATCCGGCTGACCTCCTCACCTTGGTGGTCTCAGATCCGCTTCTCCTTACTCAAGTCTGCATTCACACATACTAAAAACACATCTAGATTCAACCTCTTCCACGTTTCATCAGAATCCCATTTCTTGGGCTACTTTTACGATTCAGGGTGTAGTAGAGGGAGAAGCAGACATTCACAGAGATTGCTTACCTTCTTGGCTGTGGTAGGTTTTGCCAAACTTCGCCATAAAATCCCAGAACCTCCCAGTCATCTCCATCTGGGATTAAACAACAGTGCCTTAAAAAGTTAACCCACTTCAGAATAAAAACATTGCAAGATAAATTTCCCTTTGCATTTGATTCCCTCCCTCCCACAAACGCAATGCTGGTTTATCCCAGAGCCAAATTTGCCATAGCTCCCCCCCCCCCAATCGTTCTATCAAATGCAGCCCTGCATTTTCCAATCTGGGGAGGGGAATTAATATCTCCCCCTCCCATCCAATAATATGGAGAATCACCGGAAACCTGGGGAGAAAATTAAAAGATTTTGATCGATAACTTATCAAAGCACATCGATGGGATTCAAGAGAGATTTAGATCCAGACACCAAAGAAAAATTTCCTGGGAGAACAGTGAATGGAATGGAATAGAGTAGAATAGAATAGAATAGAATAGGATTCATAATAGAATAGATTAGGAAAGATAGAATAGAATAGGGAATAGAATAGAATTCATAATAGAATAGAATAGAATAGAATAGGATTCATAATAGAATAGAATAGGAAAGATAGAATAGAATAGAGAATAGAATAGATTAAAATTCAGAATAGAATAGAATAGAATTCTTTATTGGCTAAGTGTGATTGGACACACATCAGTGGAACAGCTTGCAACCAGAAATTGTGGGTGCCCCATCAATAGAGGTTTCTAAAAATAGATTGGACGACCATTTGTCTGAAATGGAATAGGGTCTCCTGCTTGAGCAGGGGGTTGGGCTAGAAGACCTCCAAGGTCCCTTCCAGTTCTTCCATTATTCTGTTAGAGGGCTGGAGGCTGAACCATACGTCGAATGGTTAAAAGAACCAAATACGTTTATCCTAAGAAAGAGAAGGCTTGCGGGGAAGGTAACAGCTGGTTTCTAATATTTATGGGGCTGCCCCAAAGAAGAGGGGAGGGTCAACCTATTCTCCAAAGCACCTGAACTCAGAACAAGAAGCAACGGGTGGAAACTAATCCAGGAGAGAACCAATCTACAAATAAGGAGAAATTTCCTGACAGTGAGGCCAATTAACCAGTGGAACAGATGTTTTGGGTACTCCATCACTGGAGCTGGAAAAGAGATTGAACAGCCATTTGTCTGGAATGGAATAGGATCTCCTGCAGCGGGCTGGACTAGAAGACCTCCAAGGTCCCTTCCAACTCTTCCGTTATTCTATTATTATTTTCTGCACATCCAATTACGAAGCTGTTATCAAAAGGCAAGTTGCAACGGTGATCAGAGATGGGGGGAAAAATTGGAATGGATAGCCATTTTACTCCCTTCTTTCGACCCCCGCCCCCACATCCCCTTCCCCTACGAGAGGGGTCTCCTCACCATGCCCGGGTCTGAAGGGAGGGTGAAGTTGGCATGAAGAGCACAGATCCAGGCCGCCCATAACGTCAAGCAAGCGGCAAGCTTGGCCAGCCACATTGTGGGTGCGTCTTGCTGCCTCTGGGCCCGTTGTGAAAGTATCGACCAAGGATGGAAAGAAAGAAAGATGAAGATTGGGGGAGGTGTGGAAAACCACAACGACAGGAAGGCGAGGTGTGAATTTCAGCCCTCGATCACAAAAAGCAGGCAGCCTACTTTTATTTTTTTTAAAGTAGCAGCTTCATCATCAACAACAAAATGTCTCTAACCAACGTTGATGAAAATTGTCAGCCATCCAGATAAGAGTTGTCTGAAGGTGGACTCCTTGCAACTGGACTCGTTTTTATTATTTGGCTTGAGACAATTTGGCTGCTCCCCCATGGAACCTTGAATAATCGTTTGGGAAGGGACCTCGGAGGTCTTCTAGTCCAACCCCCTGCTCGAGTTGGAATAGAATTGAGTAGAACTGGAGAAGAGCTTCATGCTGGGAACGAGGGAGGGCAAAAGAAGAAGAAGGGGATGGCAGAGAAGGAGGGGGCTGGATGGAGTCACCGAAGCAGTCGGCCTGAGCTTCAATGGACTCCAGAGGATGGGAGAGGACAGGAAGGCCTGGAGGAACGTGGTCCATGGGGTCGCGATGAGTCGGACATGATTTCACAACTAACAACAAGTCTAATGAAAAGAAGGACCAAGGATGACACGATAGCAGCGTTCAGATATTTGAGGGGCTGCCACAACGATCTATTCTCCAAAGCACCTGAAGGCAGGACAAGAAGCAACGGAAGGAAACTAACCAAGGAGAGAAGCAACCTGGGACGAAGGAGAAGCTTCCTAACACTTGAGAATAGCCAACCAGTGGAACAGCTTGCCACCAGAACGGTGCTCCATCGCTGGAGGTTTTTATGAAAAGATTGGACAGCTATTTCTCTGGAATGGAAAAGGGCCTCCTCCTTGAGCAGGGGGTTGGACTAGAAGACCTCCAAGGTCCCTTCCAGCTCTGCTACTCAGTTATCCTGTTACTTGAGGCACTGTCAGAGAGAAGAGGAGGGTCAACTTGTTCTCCAAAGCTCCTGAGATAAGAAGCAACTCATCAAGGAGAGAAACAACCTGGAATCAAGGAGAAATGTCCTGACTGTGAAAACAATCAGGGGAGAACAGTGGAACTGCTCTCTCCAGAAGTTGTCGGGGTTCCATCAATGGAGGTTTTCCAAAAAATCGACTGGACCTCCATTTGACCAGGATGGTAAAAAGGGTTGGACTAGAAGACCTCAGACGCCCCCTTTCCATCCCTCTGGTTCTAGTACTCTCTGTTCTCAAGACATAGACACAAACAATTGCCTTGACTTCGAGATGCTGAACATTCCTACCTGGGCGGGTCCCCAAACATCAAAAGGCCAGAGCACGGCCTCCCCGCCAGCCGAATCCTGGCATGGGGTGTTATCTTCAAAGCGGGCGCCCCGCATCCCGTCCCCTGGGCCGCAGCAGCTCACCGATGCGCCCTCCCTCCGCCTGGAGCCCTTTTGATGTGGAGACCTTGGGTGCAGGTGTCCAAGAAGCTGTTTGTGAACAGCTAATCTCTGGAGGCCGGCAATGGGTGGCCCCAGCTCCCTCCCCATAGGAACATTCCTCCCCACGGACCTGGTTGGGGGGGGGGGTATTTATAGCTGATACACAAGAGGTGTCTATTTGGGAGGAATGTCAGGTCTGGGAGGGGGGCAAGGGAGGAGGAGGAGGAGGAGAGACCTTCAGGCTTTCTTATTCTCCAGGATTTTTTTTAACTCTGGGGATTTCAGAAGTGAAGGGTAAGGAGTCACACAATGACAGAGTCGGAAGGGACCATAAAGGTCTTCTAGTCTAACCCCCCTGCTCAAGCAGGAAAACTTGCACCATTTCAGACACATTTTCCTTCCTTTCTTCTCTATCTTTTTCTTCCTTCCCTCCTTCCATCTCTCTCTCAAGCCATCATTTTTTTCTTTCCTTCTCCCCTCCCTTCATCCCCTTCCTTCCCTCTCTCAATCCATCCTTCCCTTCTGTCCTTCCTTCCTTCCCTCCTACCCTCCCTCAATCCTTTCTTCCTTCCCTTTGTTCCTTCCCTCCCTCCCTCCCTCCCTCAATCCTCCCTCCCTTCCTTCCTACCCTCCCTCTCTCAATCCATCCTTCCTTCCTACCTTCCCTCCCTCCCTCAATCCTTCCTTCCTTTTCTTCCTTCCTTCCTTACTAACTAACTAACTAACTAACTAATCAAAGGGAGAAGCAACCTGGAATTAAGGAGACACTTCCTAACAGTGGGGACAGTTAACCAGTGGAACAGCTTGCCTCTAGAAATCGGTGGGAGCTCCATCCCTGGAGGTTTTTAAGAAGAGACTGGACAGTCACATCTTAAATTGTATAGGCTCTTCTGCTTGCACAGGGGGCTGGACTAGAAGACCTCCAAGGTCCCTTCCAGCTCATTCATTCTATTCTATCCCTCCCTCCTCATTACATGATATCAGTCTTCCAATATTTGGGGGGCTGCCACAGAGAGGAGGGGGTCAAGCTATTGCCCAAAGCACCAAACAAGAAATAATGGATGGAAACTGATCAAGGAGAGATTCAACTTAGAAATAAGGAGGAATTTTCTGACAGTGAGAGCAATCAACCCATGGAACAGAAGTTTTCTTCGGAAGTTGTAGAGCTTCATCCCTGGAGGCTTTCAAGAAGAGGCTGGACTGCCATCTGTCAGAAATGGTGTTGGGTGTCCTGCTTGGGCTGGGAGGTTGGACTAGATGACCTCCAAGGACCCTCCCAACTCTGTTCATCTGAATCTAAGATGATCAAATGCCTGGAGGCTAAAACATATGAAGTGCAGGAACTGGGCCTGGCTAGTCTAGGGAAGAGAAGGACCAGGGGAGACAGGATAGCAGCCTTCCAGTATTTGAGGGGCTTCCCCAAAGAAGGGGGGGGCTTCAACCCATTTTCCAAAGCACGGCAAGACAAGGAAAAAAAGGGGTGGAAACTGATCAAGGAGAGAAGCAAACTGGAATTAAAGATAAAATTTTTTGACAGCGAGAACAATTAACCAGTGGGACTGCTTCCCTTCAGAATTTTTGGGTCCTTCATCACTGAAGGTTTTTAAGAAGAGACCAGATAACCATTTGTCTGCAATGTCATGGGGTCTCATGCTTGAGCAGGGGGTTGGACTAGAAGATCTCCAAGGTCCCTTCCAACTCAGTCACTCTCTATTCTATAGAATCCCCCCACCTGCTGATGCTTCCTTCGGGGCAAAGTCTGTAGAGATCCTCAGTCCTCCAAGTCCTGCTTGTCCCAAAGGTGCTTTTTTTTTTTTCCAGGAGGCAAGTGGACTTTCTTGTTTTTTCCCTCTTTTTGAAGACGTTTCGCTTCTCCTCCCAGAAGCTTCTTCAGCTCCTTCCATTCCCCACCATCCCATCACAGCTGAAGATACTTTTTGGGAGGAAGAAGCGAAACGTCTTCAAAAGAAAGGGGAAAAAAAGTCCAGTTGCCTCCTGGAAAAAAAAAAAGCATCTTTGGGGCGGGCTTAACAATGCACTCTGCTCAAGCTCAGGAGCACCCTCTCCACCTCCCTGCTCTCCCCCCTGACCCCAAATTTAACCGCTCACATTTTGAGGGTCTGGCAATCCATGGGCGCGAAATCCTGGTCTTAGTAGTTGCAAGCAGGGGCCGCTTTTTGGCGGGGCGGATGAAGGGAGGGAAGGAAGGAGATAGAGAGGGAGGGAGGGTCCCAAAGCGTGGCAAGCATGCCTGGCTGTGCCCCCCCCCCCCCCCCGGGTGCACGGAAGAGCTGGCACACCCGACTCTCCTCCGGCAGTTGCTTTTCCTCGGGGGATAAGGAAAATCTGAAAAATGCCAAGGTCACCCCAGGCCTGGAGGAGAGACAGATAAAAGTCTGTTCCCAGCGTCCCATCCCCGCATCCCCATTCCGAAGGCAACACCTTAGCCTTGCTGGTTTTCGGTGCCCACCTGTGCCCATTCTCACAGCCCCGGGGCGCCATCTGTGCCATGTTCTCCCTGTTTTTCCTGCCCCTCTTGCTGGCCGGGGTGCCCTCCGGCGGCACCTCTGACCTGTGGAAGGGAGACCCCGCAGGGGAGCAGACTCTGGAATTTTCTGCCTTGACTCTCAACGAAAGGTAAGGCTTTCCAGCAGCTCCAAATGGCGGGGAGACCTGGGGGGGAAAAAAGGCAGGGCGGCTGAGGGGCTGGCTGGGAGGAGCTGGGTTCAAATCCCCACCTGGCCAGGAAAGACCTGGGTGCAAAGATCTGTTGCAAAGACAGCCCTACCACCACCTCACCCGTCAGTGAGAAGACAAGCCACGTACCCTAAACTGGGGAGGGCATAATTGGAGGGTTAGTTATACGGATCAGTACATATGGGGTGAAGCAAGACTGGGACAGATCTGCTTTTTGGGGAGAACATTTTGGGAGGATGTAGAGGTGGCAATGTAAGGTGTAAAGTGTTTTTCAAAGGGGGCAGAGGAATTTGGGAGCTGACGGACTACACCTCCCATCAGCCACAGGTGGGGAAAGTTATTACCCTGCGGGTAATAATTTGGAAAGGCTGACGGGAGGTGGTAACCACACCCTTCCCTTTCCCCCCCCCTCCCACCGCGCCTCTTTTGATTCCAGCACCCGTTTGCCGAGTTTTTAAAAGGTCGTTCTCCTGCGTCTCTCTCCCCCCCTGGAGGAATCCCCGGTGGGCAGGAAATGAAAATGGAACTTTTAACATTGTACTTTCATCATTCTCGCCTCTGTAAAAATTTTGTCCTCTGGTTCTAATGTTTCCGTATTTTATCTGTTACCCTGCCCGAATGTTCCTCGGTGGGGCAGATGGGCGGTTTCAAAATTTGATAGAGAGAGGATGGATGGATGGATGGATGGATGGATGGATGGATGGATGGATGGATAGATAGATAGATAGATAGATAGATAGATAGATAGATAGATAGATAGATAGATAGATGATAGATAGATAGATGATAGATAGATGATAGATAACCATGGATGTTAAGGTGGTATTACAACAGGCGGAAGGGATGGTAAATTAAGCAACCCAAATTGTATATTATATCCTATTAAATGGAATATC
This sequence comes from Natrix helvetica, assembly GCF_964273705.1. Lineage (NCBI taxonomy): Eukaryota > Metazoa > Chordata > Lepidosauria > Squamata > Natricidae > Natrix > Natrix helvetica. The sequence goes on from NC_138563.1 coordinate 5,975,543, forward strand.
AAATGTATAAGAATGACAAGTGTAAAGAAGAATAACAATTATGTGAATGTATATACTTAAAATGGTATGTAAGAGAATAAAAAATAAATAAAACTTTATACAGATAACCATGGATGTATAGGATGGATGGATGGATGGATGGATGGATGGATGGATGGATAGATGATAGATAGATGATAGATAGATAGATAGATAGATAGATAGATAGATAGATAGATAGATAGATGATAGATAGATGGATGGATGGATGGATGGATGGATGGATGGATGGATGGATGGATGGATGGTAGGTAGGTAGGTAGGTAGGTAGGTAGGTAGGTAGATAGATGATAGATAGATAGATAGATGATAGATAGATAGATAGATAGATAGATAGATAGATAGATGATAGATAGATAGATAGATAGATAGATAGATAGATAGATAGATAGATAGATAGATGATTCTTACTGATGAATGTATAGATGATGTATGTATAGATAGATAAATGGATGGATGGGTGGATGGATGGATGGAGACATTGTAGATAGAATAGAATAGAATTCTTTATTGGCCAAGTGTGATTGGACACACAAGGAATTTGTTTTTTTATGCATAATTTGCTCTCAGTGTACATAAAGAAAAATAGAATAGAATGCATTCATCAAGAATCATAACATACAACACTTAGTGATAGTCATAGGTTACTAATAACCAATCAAATCATACTAGGAAACAAATAAAACAATATAAATTTTAAAGATACAAGCAACAAGGTTATAGTCATAAGTGGGGAGAGAGGTACTAGAAAGGAAGAGAAGAATAATAGTAATACAGTCTTAATTGGTAATATGACTGTGTTGTGGGGATTAGTTGTTTAGCAGAGTGATGGCATTTGGGGGAAAAAACACTCCTTGTGTCTAGTTGTTCTGATAGATAGAGAGATAGATAGATAAGCATGGATGCATAGGATGGATGGATGATGGAAGATGGATGGATGGATGGATGGATGGGTGAATAGATGATAGATAGATAGATAGATAGATAGATAGATAGATAGATAGATAGATAGATAGATAGATAGATAGATAGACAGACAGACAGACAGACAGACAGACAGACAGGCATGGATGCATAGGATGGATGATGGAAGATGGCTGGACGGACAGACAGACAGACAGACAGACAGACAGACATGGATGCATAGGATGGATGGATGATGGAAGATGGCTGGACGGACAGACAGAAAGACAGATATCCTCATTTATTCCCTTCTGCCCTTCAAGGCAGGAACACCTTACTTAGCTGCTTCCAGGAGAAAATTAGAGACCTCCATCTCCCCCCCCCCCCCCGCCGCCGCCGCCCTCTTTCCATTATCCCAAATTTTGCTCCACGCCTGCGGCTGAGCTCCTGTTCATTGTATCTCCCCCACAGCTGTCGGGAGCAAATCCTCCAGCGAGTGAGGATGGTGATGTGCCAGCTGCTGCGCTTAGAACACCCACCCCGGCTGACGGCCAGCGTGACCCGCCAGGTGCGGGAAGAATGGGCCAAAGAAGGAAGGAGGTCTCTGGACCACTCCATCGGGGGACAGCATCTCAGTAAGTGTCCCTCTGCACCCTCCTCGCTCCTCCTATGTCTGGCATCTCCCCCTCCCTTTTCCCAAGGAGCCCCAAGGAGATTCAGAGGGGAGGCTAAAATATACGAAGAAGGGTTGCAGGAACTGGGCAGGGCTTGTCTAGTGAAGAGAAGGACTAAGGGAGACAAGGTAGTTGTTAGTTGTGAAGTCGTGTCCATCGCAACCCCATGGACAACCTTCCTCCAGGCCTTCCTGTCCTCTCCCATCCTCTGGAGCCCATTGAAGCTCATGCCGACTGCTTCGGTGACTCCATCCAGCCACCTACTTCTCTGCCGTCCCCTTCTTCTTCTTTTGCCCTCCATCGTTCCCTGCATGAGGCTCTTCTCCAGGGAGTCCTTCTTCCTTCTCATCAGGTGGCCAAAGTCTTTGAGTTTCCTCTTCAGGATCTGGCCTTCTAAAGAGCAGCCAGGGTTGATCTCCTCTAGGACTGACCGGTTGGATGGCCTTGCAGTCCAAGGGACTCAATGCAGGAGTCTTCTCCAGCACCAGAGTTCAAAGGCCTCCATTCTTTCGCGACCTTCTGAAGAGCAAAGTCAGTGGGGGAAGCTGGATTCACTTAACAGCCAGGTTACTCACCTATCAATGGCGGTGATTCACTTAACAACGGTGGCGTGAAAGGGCTCAAAATTCACGGTGGGTTTAACGGTGTTCGTAAGTTGAGGTGCTAGCAGCATCTCGCGACTCCAACTACTGGATGATGCCAGCCCCAAAAAGGGAACAAAATCCAGTCCAAAAGTGGTTAAAGACGTCGCAAGGAAGTTGACTCACAAGAGCACGCGAGGGCATACTAAGTGTGCCCTTGGTCACACACGCTGCTGGCCGTCTGCTTGAGGAGTTAAAAAGCATTGCCGCTCTCTTTCTTTAGGGGAGAGGGAATTCACCACAACCCTCCGTTCCATTTACGTCAAAAAGTTGGTATAGAAATACTCACTTCTGCTTTCGGACTGCATAACGGATCCAGTTTTTGCATCGATCCATTTTAATTTGCCGTTCAGCCTGGGAAAAACTCGTGGTTTTTTTTGTCAATTAAAAAAAAAATTGGCGTTGCATAAGCTGTGTGGTCTTGCCACTCCCAGAATCCCCCAGTCTGCACGTTCGCTGCCGAGAATTCTGGGAGTAAAAGTCCACAGAGTTGGAACTGCTCAGACGAGGAAATCTGAAAATGGTACCGTGTTCCCCCGAAAATAAGTCAGGGTCTTATTTTCTTTTGGCCCCTGCAAATAAGCCTTATTTTCAGGGAGGTCTTATTATTTTGGGGGTGCAGGAGACGGCGAGGGCAGTCACCTCATGGCTGCTGCTGTGTTGCAATATTTTAGAGGAGGGCTTATTGGGGGGGGGGTTATTTTAGCGGATGCGCTCAAAAGCCCGATTGGGCTTATTATCCGGGGAGGGCTTATTTTCAGGGAAACAGGGTAGAACTGCATTTCCCAGGGTTCCTGGCTAGTTTGGTCAAGGAATTCTGGGAAATGCGGTCTTGACACACCTACGGCGATCAGGGTTTGATGATCTCAAGATGCTTCCGCAGATAACGTTAGAGAAGCAGGGAAATTCCTAGAAAAATGCCTTTGCATTTGGAAACTGAAAACTCCAACCCAATAACTCTTTAACGGATTTCCTTGGCAATCTCTAGAAAATTGTCATTTGGCCAACCCTAAAATGAATTGAGGGACGCGGCGGCTCGGCGGTTAAGACGCTGAGCTTGTCGATCGGAGAAATTCACGGAAAATCTGGCACTGTAGGAACTCCGTAAATTCTTTTAGCTATTTCTGGGGAAGCGTACGATAAAGAGTGCCTATTTATCCTCCTCTGTTGTTTATTGCAGTTCCTCAGGATTATTCTTATTTCAGGCACAATCTTTTTACTCCCTGCCAACTTCGAAGGAGAACAGCTGGCTGGAGGGGGCTGGAGAGTCTTGCTAGATTAATAAAACCCTAGCCTTTGTTATCTGTAGAAGAAAAGGACATTTCTAATTCAATATCTTTTCCAACCCACCCCACACACCTGCTCTTCTCTTTTTCCTCGCTGTCTGAAGGTTTTACTCCTCCGGATAGCGGCAAGAAAAATTAAATTTCTCTCTTTCAAATAAACACAAGCCGTCCTTGACTTACGACCACAAACCGAGCCCCAAATTTCTGCTGCTAAGTGAGGCATTTGTTAAGTGAGCCTTGCCCTGTTTTATCGCCTTGGCTAAGACTACAAATTGCTTATCTGCCTTTTTTTGGTCCTCAGATATTACCTCCCATCAGACATTAGTGAGCCAAAGAGGCGGCTGCTTACAGATCTCGCAACGCATCACCCTGGACGGTAATACGATCAATAATATGTTAATATCACAATATTATTCATATGCGAATATTACAATCCAATAGGTTTAGCGGGCTTTTTGAAAGAAAAAATGGGGTAACTTTTCTGCCAAAGCTTCATCTGTGCAAAATGTTGGTTTGTTGCCTGAACCCTGTTAGTCAGGTTGAATAAATTAAAAAACTATCAACTAGGTTTATAATAATACGTCCATTCTGCTAAAGCATAGCTTATGTCCTGGTTTTGTTGACTAAACCATGATGGCTGAAAATTGACCTATGATGTTAAGTCAGGATAGTGTGTTACGACAGGTTGAAAAAGCAGATTAAAAGTAAAAAATACGTTAGATTAAAAATAGGCTAGAAAAGCAGCATGTACACTACAGTATGTTTTTTTTAAAAAATTACCTATGATAGTTGGTCAGGGTATTACAACAGGTTGAAAAAGTAGGTTAAAAATAAAAAAAATGCATTGGGTTAAAAATAGGTTAGAGGAGAGAAAATACAGTATGTTTTTTTTTAAATTTACCTATGAACTTTGTTCAAGATAGTGTGTTACAACAGGTTGAAAAAGTAGGTTAAAAATAAAAAATACATTAGATTAAAAATAGGTTAGAAAAGCAGAAAACACAGTATGTTTTTTTAAAAAAAATACCTGTGAACTTTGGTCAGGATAGTGTGTTACAACATGATGAAAAGTAGGTCAAAAATACAAAAATGGATTAGATTAAAAATAGGTTAAAAAAAAACAGAAAACATGGTATGTTTAAAAAAACAGGTTAAAAAGTAAAAATACAGTGGGTTAAAAATGGACTGAAAATTAAAAAATTCCTTGGGTTACAAAATGGATTGAAAAGTAAAAAAAAAAACCAGTGGGTTAAAAATAAAAAATATAGTACCTTAAAATGGGCTAAAAGATAAAATACTTTGGGCTAAAAATAAAGGTTGAAAGTTAAAAAAATATATAGTGGATTAAAAAATAGGTTAAAAAGTAAAAATATAAAATGAGTTAAAATAGGCGAAGTGTAAAAAAAAATACCTTAGGTTAAAAAATAGTAGTAAAAACAAATTCAAAAATACGTTAAAAAGTGAAAAATAGGGCAGATTAAAAAATAGGTTTAAAAAGTAACTATGCCCCCTAGTGGCTGAGGTTGCACATTAATCCTGGCTTCTGGAAATGCTACAGAGAGCCATTTTCCCATTGAGCTAAACTGGAATTAGAAACTAGGCATAGAGTAAGACTGAAGAATTTCAGAATAAGAGAACTGGAAGGGACCTTGGAGGTCTTCTAGTCCACCCCCCCCCCTGCTCAGGCAGGAGTGCCTTACAGGATTTGTACGATAATTCTCTTTCTCTGGTTGTCCAGTTTCTTTTTGAAAAAGAACTATTCTGTAAGTGTGTATGAATCCGTTCATTTTTTTTCTTTCTTTCTTTCTTTCTTTCTTTCTTTCTTTCTTTCTTTCTTTCTTTCTTTCTTTCTTTCTTTCTTTCTTTCTTTCTCTTTCTCGCTCTCTCCTCCCTTATCCCACCACCCAGATCTTGGCTGGCAGAACTGGGTGCTGAGCCCCACTTCCTTCACCTTCACCGAATGTCTGGGGTGTCATTGCCACCGAATCAAAGAGGACACGCAGCTGGACCTCTGGATTCTGGCCTGCGGCCTCCAGGAGCCAAGCCACCAAGACCAGGTGGATGCCCAACAGGTAAAGCAGGGATGGAGGAGCTGGCTGCTTCCTGGAGCAAGGGGCCAGGCAGAGCTGGGGTTTCAATCCTGTGGCATATAGGTAGTTCTTGGTTCACAACCCCAATTGGGCCCAAGCTTTCTGTTGCTAAGCGAGACGATGGCAGTGAATTTTGCCCCCGTGTTACGACCTTCCTTGCCCAGTTGTTATGTGAACTGCTGCTGTTGTGAAGTGAGTAACACCGTTGTTTTAGTCTTCAAATTTTCTTGCATAAACATTTTAAGTCCCCTGACCAAGGGGACGCTGGAACGGTCGTAAGGGTGAAAAGCAGTCATAAGTCACTTGTGCTGCCGTAACTTCAAACGACCCCTCAAACGACCCCTTTCGGGAGAGGGGGCGGTATATAAGTGCTAATAAAATAAATAAATAAATAAATAAATAATAATAAAGACTACCTGTAGAGGTCCCAGGGCTCAAGACGGCGTTGGGGAGATCACCAAATTCACCCCACTTTTTCCTTTCTTCCGCCAGAGACGCTGCTGTCGACCCCGAAAAACCCCGCTCCCCTTTCTCTTCCTGAAAGAAGACGGCTCCTTGAATCTCCAGACGGTCCGCCTGGCCCACGATTGTCACTGCTGACCCTGAGCTGAGACACCCCCCCTCCCGAGACCCTCGCCCAGCCTCCCTGCACGGGGGGAAGGGGGTACGGTCAGCAAGCGTCCCCTCTCTTGGCAGGGAGAGCATCGCTGGGGAGGGGAGGAAAAAACAAACTTTTAAAATGTTGTCACCTTTTTAAACACACAAAAAGTAGTCCTTGCGGGGCTGCGAGAGCCCCTTTTCCACAGCCCCCCCCCCCATTGCAAACACCAGCACTGCTGCACCGCTAAGCTGCTCGGAACAAGGTGTACTAGGTGTGGGTGGCGCAAGGCATCCTGGGAGTTGTGGTTTGGAGAAGGCGGGTTGGGGGGGGTTTAACCCAAACCTCGCACTTCTTGCAAACACCGGTCAGGTCATCTCGGGGTGTGGGTCGCTGGAGGGAAAGAACATTTTTAGCCAGGGAGCATTTTCTCCAGCTGCCCTCCAGCCCTTCTTGTTCCTACACCTTTTAACATCAGCTAAATGCAGATCCAGTTCTTACCTTTATAAGCCACCATTTTGCTAGAGCAGTGTTTCTCCATCTTGGGAACTTCAAGGTGGGTGGACTTTGGCTGCCATAATCCCCAAGCCAGCATGCTTTAAGAGGGGAGGGCTTCAACTCCCAGAATCCCCCAGCCAGCATGCTTTAAGAGTCACGGATTTCAATTCCCATATTCCCCCAGCCAGCATGCTTTAAAAGGGGTGGGCTTCAACTCCCAGAATCCCCCAGCCAACATGCTTTAAGGCAGGGGTGTCCAAACTTGAGAACTTTAAGACTTGTGGACTTCAATTCCCACAATCCCCCAGCCAGCTTGCTTTAAGGAATATGGATTTCAACTCCCAGAATCCACTAGCCAGCATGTCTGACTGGGGAATTCTGGGAGTTGAAGTCCACCCCGTCTTAAATTCCCCAAGGTTGAGAAACACAAGGCCAGGGCATAGTTTGCCTCCACCGCACTGCAAGCTACTGTTGACAAGAGTCTTTCGGGCGAAGTTCCACCGTCTCTTATCACGCTAGAAAAAGCTACTTTCTCAACTGCTCCAAAGTTATCGCTGTGCATTTCTGCAAGACGCAGCTGCTCTGAAATCGCCAGGCGCTGAGCAGGCGCTGGAAGCCAGCAGATATCATGGGAAAACTGATTTAAAGGCAGCCGAGATGCCGTTGGCGTCCTGCAGCTGGCCGAAGGGAAGGAAACAGAATTGTAAATAGCCTGTGTGGTTTTGTTGGGTTTTTATTGTATTTTATTTTTTATCACTCTTCACCGATTTGCAATAAAAACGCACCAACTATTTTAATACAACCCGGCGCCTTGGGTTTGAGAAGGGGAGGGCTGACCGCACTGAAATCGTATTTAAGGGGGTTTTAAAAAAGTATAAAGCATCGGAAACTTGGCTTTTCAGTCTTAGAAAAGCACCCAATCTATTTATTTATTGGGGGGGGCATTCATCCCCTCGAATGGCAGAATTGGGGTTCCGAATATACAGGTAGTTTTCGACGTACGACCACACCTCAGCCCAACATTTCTATGGTTTTAAGTCAGGCATTTGCTAAGGGAGCTTTGCCCCATTTTACGAGCTTTCCCACCACGGTTGTTGAGTGAATCACTGCAGTTGATAAGTTGGTAACCTCGTTGTTAAGTGATGTTAAGGGAGGGAGGATAATGGAAGGCAGGCAGGAAAGGAGGAAGGGAGGACGGAAGGGAGGATAATGGAAGGAAGGAAGTGAAGGAGGAAGGGAGAGAAAGGAAGGCAGGAAGTGAGGGAGGGAGAAAGGAAGGAAGGGAGGAAGGGGATAATGGAAGGAAGGGAGAAGAAGGAAGGTAAGGAGGAAGGGAGGGGGGATAAAGGAAGGAAGGGAGGAGGGAGGATAATGGAAGGCAGGAAGTGAGGGAGGAAGGGAGAGAAAGGAAGGCAGGAAGTGAGGGAGGGAGAAAGGAAGGAAGGGAGGAAGGGGATAATGGAAGGAAGGGAGAAGAAGGAAGGTAAGGAGGAAGGGAGGGGGGATAAAGGAAGGAAGGGAGGAGGGAGGATAATGGAAGGCAGGAAGTGAGGGAGGAAGGGAGAGAAAGGAAGGCAGGAAGTGAGGGAGGGAGAAAGGAAGGAAGGGAGGAAGGGGATGAAGGAAGGAAGGGAGAAGAAGGAAGGTAAGGAGGAAGGAAGGGGGGATAAAGGAAGGGAAGGAAGGAGGGGGGGAGGATAATGGAAGGAAGGGAGGGAGGAAGGGAGAGAAAGGAAGGCAGAAAATGAGGGAGGGAGAAAAAAAGGAAGGGAGGGAGGAAGGGAAGGAGGATAATGGAAGGGAGGGAGGGAGGGTGGGAAGAGGTTTAATGGAATGCAGGAAGGAGAGGGAGAAAGGAAGGAAGAAAGGGAAGGGAGAAGGGAGGATAAGGGAGGGGAGAAGGGAAGATAATGGAAGGGAGGATAATGGGAGGGAGGGAGGGAGGGAAGGACTTTAATTAAAGGGAGGGAGGGAGGAAGGAAGGGAGAGGAAGGAAGGAGAGAGATGACAACAGAAGCAAAGGGAGGGAAGAAGTGTTAAAAGAATAAAATACTGAAAGAATAAAGGATTTTAAAAAAGGAAAATAAAAATCACTAGCTCTGTGCTCAGTCCCGAGATTTTTTCATAAAATCATCCCAAATAGAGTGCAGAGCTTCTCTCTGGATTAACTTCCTTTAACAGAAGCTCCAGACAGAAATTTCGCCAATTGGGGGGGGGGGGTGTTCCTCTGGACCCTCCCCCGGGGTCAATGAAGCATCTTCATGTGTGCCCAGCACGCTTCACATTTCCACCCCCGGCCAAAAATGCAGGAGTTTCATAACACGGCTGATGAAAGGGGGAAGCAAAAGCATTGACTCACTTTTCCCCCCATTTCCTCTATGGACGGTGGGTGGGCGGGGGGGGGGGAGGAAGGAAATTAGGGCACCAATTGGCAAGTCCTGTTTCCCCCCCCCCCTCTGTTTTGTGAGTGATTCAGACGCCAAGAATGGCATCTCTCTGATTCGCTTGCCAAAAGGATGAACAGCTAAGTAGAAATGGAGAATGAATCACTAGCAAAAGTTGGTGGCCAAGCCACACGGGAAATTGGGGGGGGGGGATGCTTTGGTGGAGTCCAATGGGGGGGATGCCCCATTTATTATGCTTTCCTGGGCTTTTGGGGGGGGGGAAAGAGGCAGAAATCCAACTGGTGGAGCTTTTTTTTTTTGCCTAGGATGCAGAAGGGAAGTTCAACCGGTTGAGCTGAGTAACAGTTGAACAGAGTTGGGAGGGACCTTGTAGGTCATCTAGTCCAACCCCCCGCCCTGATGGAGGAGGAGAAGCAACGGTTGGAAGTTCATGAACCCATTCGAACCTGGAAATTCCGACTTTGAGTGGGGGGGGCATGACCGGAGCCTTCTGATATTTGGGGGGCTGCCCCAAAGAAGTGGGGGTCACCCTCATCTCCAAAGCACCTGAAGGCAGGACAAGAAGCAACGGATGGAAACTAACCAAGGAGAGAAGCAACCTGGAACGAAGGAGGAATTTCCCGATGGCAAGGACAATTAACCATTGGAACTGCTTGCCACCAGAAGTCCAACTCCAACGCTAGAGGTTTTTAAGAAGGGATTGGACAATGAGCGGTGAAGTCACTTGGCTTTTGGCAATTTCACATGGGCAAAGCCTGTTTGATTAGCTTTGTGTGTGTGTGTTATTGTGTTTTGTGACTTTAGAAATTAGAAGCAACTTAGAACTAAGGAGAAATTTCCTGACAGAGAGAACAATTAATCAATGGAACAACTATCTACCTATGATATATTGGAGATTGCAGGAACTAGATATATTTAGTACATATTTTTTAAAAAATAACAATAATACAAGGCCAGCCAGTGGACAAAAATCCCTCTTTAAACAACTTCCAGATTAACTGTGGAACTCTCTGCCACAAGACACAAACTTCGCATGTCCGTACATCCAGGACTCTAGGTACCTTTAAAATAAAAACCTTTTGCTGGGCTCAGGAAAAAAAACTCACTAAAGGTGTGTGAACTCTTTCTTGGAAGGATTACTCAGCTTTATAACACGGAGCCTCCCCAACCTGGAGCAGGCTATCTGCCAGGAACATCTAAGTAGTTTGTTGTTGGAGGATTAGATGAAAGGCTGTTTCTGCTAATAATTTATTAGGAAAGCTGAACTGGGAGAAAGTTTAGAAGTGGGAGGAAGGATAACCCCAACAATCTTTTCCCGCACAAAAGTCAACAAGGTTGAATCATTTCGTAAGGATGGGAAGAACACTCACTCTGTGTGTCTACTTTTGTTTGAGTTTAGTAGTGACAACTCCTCCTGGGGAGGAAAGCGATGGCAAATCTAGACAGCATCCTAAAAAGCAGAGGCATCACCCTGCCAACACAAGTGCGTCTAGTCACGGCTGTGGTTTCCCCAGTTGCAACGGATGGCTGTGAAGGTTGGACCATGAGGAAGGCTGAGCGCCAAAGAATGGAGGCCTTTGAACTGTGGCGCTGGAGAAGAAGACTCCTGCATTGAGTCCCTTGGACTGCAAGGCCATCCAACCGGTCAGTCCTAGAGGAGATCAACCCTGCCTGCTCTTTAGAAGGCCAGATCCTGAAGAGGAAACTCAAAGACTTTGGCCACCTAAGGAGAAGGAAGAAGGACTCCCTGGAGAAGATGCTGGGAAAGATGGAGGGCAAAAGAAGAAGAAGGGGACGACAGAGAAGGAGGTGGCTGGATGGAGTCACTGAAGCAGTTGGCCTGAGCTTCAATGGACTCCAGAGGATGGGAGAGGACAGGAAGGCCTGGAGGAACGTGGTCCATGGGGTCGTGATGGGTTGGACACGACTTCGCAACTAACAACAACAAAATGACAACTTAGCCAACTGGGCTGATGGAGCAAAATTGTGTAGTGACAAAACCAGCAGCAGGTGAGTTTGTAATCCCAGGTATGGGGCATCTGTGGTCCCGCAGGTGCCAATCCTGCTCTCTCTCCTCCTTCTCTTCCCCCCCTCCCAATGGGTGCTGGGAATTGTAGCTGCAGCTGTACAGGTATTCCTTAATTTACACCAGTTCATTTAATCAACATCTTCATTTAACGATCCCCATATTCGCTAGGGATTCGAACCGCTGAACTGCCGACCTTTCTGATTGACAAGCTCAGCATCTTAGCCACTGAGCCACCGCCTCCCTGGTACTGTTCAAGTAGTCCTTGACTTACAATGATTTGTACAGTGACTGAAGTTACATCATCACTAAAAAAAACAAAAGAGGAAATTATTACCGTTCTTCACACTTATAACAGTTGCAGCTTCCCCAGAGTGAGTTGCTCAAACTTTGGATGCTTCGCCCCGTCTTCCGACCAGCGAAGTCAATGGGAGAAACCAGATTCACTTAAGGACCGTGCGATTGACTTAGCGGCCGTAGCGATTTGCTTAACGGCGGTGGCAAAAAGGCCGTCAAATTGTACCCAGCTCATTTAACAACCGTCTCATTTAGCAAGGGACATTCTGGTTGTAAGTTAAGGGCTGCCTGTACTTCAGTGAATCAGGGCAGCGTCTGCAGGAAAGGTATCTTGCTGTTCTCTTTTTTTTTTAATGTTTCAGCCTAGATCAAAATTTTTCAACCAGGGATCCAGTCACTCTGGCTCGTAAACCCTGATTTTCATTTAAATTGTTCTTTCTGCACCAAGTCAAGAAGCTCAGATTGCCCAAGGAGCTGCTGATTCAGTTCTACAGAGGAATTATTGAGTCTGTCGTTTGCACCTCCATCACTGTCTGGTTTGGTTCTGCAACCCAACAAGAGAGACGGAGACTTCAGAGGAGAATCAGAAGGGCAGAAAAAACAACGGCTACCAACCTGCCTCCCATTGAGGACCTGCACACTGCAGGAGTCAAAAAGAGGGCTGGGGAAATATCTACAGACCCCTCGCATCCTGGACATCAATTGTTTCAACTCCTACCCTCAAAACGACGCTATAGGGCACTGCACACCACAACAACTAGACACAAGGACAGTTTTTTCCCCAATGCCATCACTGTGCTAAACAACTAATTCCCTCAACACTGTCAAACTATTTACTAAGGCTGGATTACTATTAGGATTAATCTTTTTATCCTTCCTATCGCTCATCTCCTCTCTCTTATGACTGCATGGCTGTAACTTTGTTACTTGTATCCTTATGATTCATATTGATATTGATTATTTCCTGATTGCTTATTTGTACCCTGTGACTATCACTAAGTGTTGTATCTTTTTACTCTTGATGAATGTATTTTTATTCTCCTTATGTACACGGAGAGCATCTGCACCAAAGACAAATTCCTTGTGTGTTGAATCACACATGGCCAATAAATAATTCTATTCAGAATTCTCCTATTCTATTCTATTCTGTTCTGTTCAACATTCTCTTATTCAACATTCTCTTATTCTATTCTATTCAGAATTATTCTATTCTATTTTATTCTATTCTATTCAACATTCTATTATTCTATTTATTCTATTCAGCATTCTCTTATTCTCTTCTCTTCTCTTCTCTTCTCTTGAACATTCTATTATTCTATTCAGAATTATTCTATTCTATTCAGAATTATTCTATTCTATTCAGCATTCTATTATTCTATTCTACTCTATTCAACATTCTATTATTCTATTCAGAATTATTCTATTTTATTCTATACTTATTTATATTCTGTTCTGTTCTATTCTATTCTGTTCAGAATTATTCTATTCTATTCTATTCTACTATTCAGAATGATCTTATTCTATTCTATTCAGAATTTTATTATTCTATTTTACATTCTATTCTATTCTAAAACCATGGGAAACCAGCATGGACCGACAGTGGCAGCTAAATGCCGGGCTACCCTTTTCCGCTCGGAGGTCAGTGCCCACTTCCCTATTCCTCGTCCTTGGGCTGACCTCCTGGTTCCCACTTCTGGTTTTGGTTACAGGAGGGAAGAGACACAGTCGCTGCAAGAGAAGATGGCTTGGATTCAACCAACATATTTTGCAGTGTGAGTGAAATGACTCCAAGAAGGAAGGATGGATGACTCAGCTCTAAAGTTAAGAGAAAACTCTGCACCAACCCAGCTTCTGAGTTTTGGGCCATCTCTCTGGCATCTCTCCACACGTGAGTCTTTCCGATTTACTCCCCAAAGCCAGCGGCCCTTCGGAGCAGAATTTCTCCATCTCTGCAACTTTAACATGGGTGGACTTCAACTCCCAGAATCCCCCAGCCACGCTACGGGGGCGACAGGATAGCAGTCTTCCAATATTTGAGAGGCTGCCCCCAAAGAAGAAGGGGGTCAAGCTGTTCTCCAAAACCACTGAAGGCAGGGCAAGAAGCAATGGGTGGAAACTCATCAAGGAGAGAAGCAACCTAGAAAATAAGAAGAAATTTCCGGACCGTGAGAACAATTAACCAGTGGAACAGCTTGCCACCAGAAGTTACAAATGCTTCAACACTGGAAGTTTTTAAGAAGACATTGGACAAACATTTGTCTGAAATGGTAGAGGGTCTCCTACTTGAGCAGGGAGTTGGATGAGAAGACCCCCCAAGGTCCCTTCCAACTCTGTTCTTCCTTCCTTCCCTTCTTTCCAAAAAAGAAGGTTTTTAAGACTAAACTGGACAATCATTTGCCTGAAATGGTAGAGGGTCTCCTACTTGCGCAGAGGGTCACCAACCTTTCAATCCTCAGGGACCACTAGATTCATAATTTTAAATCCCGTGGACCACTAATATGATTTTTTAAAAGATAAATACTATTTAGTGCAATATTAAAAAATGCAAATATTTGTTCTGCAGACCACCAAAATTTTCTCACGGACCACCGGTTGGTGACCACTGGACTAGAAGACCTCCAAGTCCCTTCCAACTCTGTCTTTCCTTCCTTCCTTCCTTTCTTCCCTCCTTCTTTCTCCTTCCTTCCTTCCTTCTTTCTCCTTCCTTCCTTCTTTCTCCTTCCTTCCTTCCATTCTTCCTTCTCATCCCTTCTTTCTTTCTCCTTCCTTCCTTCCTTCTTTCTCCTTCCTTCCTTCTTTCTCCTTCCTTCCTTCCATTCTTCCTTCTCATCTTTTCTTTCTCCTTCCATCCTTCCTTTCTTCCATCCTTCCTTCCTTCTCCTTCCTTCCTTCCCTCCCTCCCTGCCTCCCTTCCTTCCTTCCAAAAAAGAAGGTTTTTAAGAAGAAACTGGACAGCCGTTTGTGTGGAACCGTAGAGGGTCTCCTTGCTTGAGCAGGGGGGATTGGACTAGATGACCTCCAAGGTCCCTTCCAACTCTTGTTCTTCTGATTTCAGAGCTCAATCACAGGGAGAAGCCAAAAGCTGGCTGAGTCTTAGGTCCTTTCCTCCTAGGTGAATCACCAAAATCCTATATGGCTGTGTCACATCCTGCCGGATCTTAAAAGAGAAAAAAGTTTTGGTTAACCCTTTACAGTTCAGAAGCAAAACCAGGGCTATTTGGATGGAGGGGAAATTAGCCTTGGACAGGTGATAGAAAAGCTAATGCAGCCCCTTAACTCCCCCCCCCCTTCCCCATTAAATGCAACCAGAAACAGAAGGTTCAAATGTACAATTTCGATTCTGGATCTTTTTTTCCTCTTTGACCCAGCCTCAGTTTTCCCATCTGTATAATGGGAGCAAAGCCGGTCATTCCATTCCAGAGGAAAGAACTGATTGTGAATTAGCTAAAAGTTGTATTTGTCTAATAAAATGAGATTACTCCCCTTCAAGGGTGTTTTTTTTTTTAATAGATCAGTTTCCCCTTGTGAGAACGAAGCCCTCAAAAGTTCTGGGAGTGAAACTGAAAAATGAATCTTTATAAGAAAATTTCTTTTTTTTCCCACCTCGGTCTGAATTTCAAATAATTTTACAGGAGGAGAGGCCCCCCTTAACTAACTTTTCTTATCTGCAAGGATGGGTGGATTGTCCCATCGTCCACAACCGTCCGCCTATCGGTCAGGGGCTGATGGGTGTTGGAGTCCCGCCGCTTCCAAAGGACCCATGGTTCTCTCCTTTTTTTCTTATTAGAAAGTCCAGAGAACCTACGTTACTTTCTGTTTCTCCTTTTTGAAGCAGTTTCCTTTTGAAACTGAATTGCTTTCTATTCCTCATTCAGGCCGGCAGCCCCCGTCAAAAACTGAATGCAAACCTAAAAAAGAGGAAGGTTTGCAGCTCACATGCTCATCTCATTCAGATTGGGGGTGAAACCCCTTCCTATGCTCAGACGAGAGCTTGAAAAATAGTATCTTGATCTAAGCAGATAGGGGGGGGATAAGCCCAAATAACAGAATAACAAGGGTTGGAAGGGGCCTTGGAGGTCTTCTAGTCCAACCCCCTGCTCAAGCAGGAGACCCACTACCATTTCAGACAAGTGGTTGTCCAATTTTTTTCTTAAAACCTTTCTTTTTTGGAAGGAAGGAGGGAGGGAGGGAAGGAAGGAAGAAAGGAAGAAAGGAAGAAAAGAAGAAAGGAAGGAAGGACAGAGTTGGAAGGGACCTTGGAGGTCTTCTAGTCCAACCCGCTGCTCAAGCTGGAGACCCACTACCATTTCAGACAAGTGGTTGTCCAGATTTTTTCTTAAAACCTTTCTTTTTTGGAAGGAAGGAAGGGAAGGAAGGAAAGAAGGAAGGACAGAGTTGGAAGGGACCTTGGAGGTCTTCTAGTCCAACCCGCTGCTCAAGCAGGAGACCCACTACCATTTCAGACAAGTGGTTGTCCAATTTTTTTCTTAAAACCTTTCTTTTTTGGAAGGAAGGAAGGAAGGAAGGAAGGAAGGAAGGAAGGAAGGAAGGAAGGAAGGGAGGGAGGGAGGGAAGGAAGGACAGACACAGTTGGAAAAGACCTTGGAGATCTTCTAGTCCAACACCCCTGTTCGAGCAGAAGACCCTGGACCATATCAGACAAATGGTTCTCCAGTCTCTTTTTGAAAACCTCCAGTGTTGGAGTACCCACAACTTCTGGTGGCAAGCCGTTCCACGGGTTAATTGTTCTCACAGTCAATAAATTCCTCCTTAGTTCTACGTTTCCTCTCTCCTCTCTCCAATCTCCACCCATTGCTTCTTGTCCTGCCTTCAGGTGCTTTAGACAACAGGTTGAACCCCCCCCCCTATTTTGTGGCAGCCCCTCAAACATTCAAACACTGCTCTCCCGTCCCCCCCTGGTCCACCTTTTCATTAGCCAAGACGTGCCTTAAATCCAGGTAGAAGCCAAAGGACAAAAGGAAGTGGGGGGGGGGACAGGTGAGAGATCAGATTTGACCTGATAATAAATATTTGATTTTTAAAGGGGGGGGAGGACAGGAAACCAGGTTTCCCCCCATTTTTTTTTCTTCAATGAAACTGGAGTTCAGGACGTTTTGCTTTAGGATTGCAAGCTGGCTCAGTTCCCACTGGGGAAAAGTTAGGGGATTTCCCCGTTTCGGGTGCCTTGGGTGGGATCTGAGTCACCTCCGTGAAGAATGTACCGAGGCCCTTTGGATGAGACAGATAAGTTGACACGTGCCCAGAATGAAGGAGAGGAAGTGGGGAAGGGACATCAGAGAAAGTTGTTACCCCCATCGCTTCCTTTATTCCCAAGCCCACCTGCCCCCCACTCCCCGATTTCCACTACAGGTAGTTAATCCTCGATGTACGACCACAACTGAGCCCCCAAAACTTCTGTTGTTAAGCCAGATGGTTGTGAAGCGAGGTTCGGGGGTTCGAATCCGCAGTACAGGTCTCCTGCATGAGCAGGGGGTTAGGCTAGATGACCTCCAAGGTCCCTTCCAACTCTGTTATTCTGTTCTATTCTCCATGCGATGTTATGCTATTCTGAATCCTATTCTATTCTATTCTCATATTCTATTCTATTCCTTATTCTTTTCTGGCCGCCGCCGTTAAGCAAATCCCTGCGGTCGTGAAATGAGGAACCCCATTGCAAAGCGAGTCTGGCTTTCCCCGTTGACTTTGAGGTCGCCAAAGGGGGAATCACCCGACCGCCGGGACACTGAAACCGTCGTAAAAACGAATCAGTTGCCGAGCATTTGGATTTTCATCCTGGGGATGTAGCAACGGTCCTAAGTGTGGGGAAAAAATCACTCTTTTCAGGGCGGTTGTAACTCTGAACTGGTCACTAAGTGAATTGTTGTAAGTTGGGGACGACCCTATGCAAACAACTCCATGGCGTAGAGCTGGAGCTCACAATCAGGAGGTTGTGAGTTCAATCCTAGGTAGAGGCAGATGTAGGGTCTCCTGCTAGGGCAGGGGGTTGGACTAGATGACCCCCAAGATCCCTTCCAACTCTGTCAATCTGTTATACTTTCCTCTTTTCAGCAAGAAGAGCAGCCTCTGGGCATGTGCAGAGTGTAGAGAGCACTCAAAGCCTCTTCCCCCACCCCCTCTCTTCTGAGCCTCCCCAAGCGTCCAGTTTTTGTATCCCCCCACCCCAAAAAACACCGGTGGCCAAGCCCGCACGTGCGAAGCCGGCACGAGAGGGGAATCCTTCAGGCGGCGCGCCAAACAGGAAGAAACCAGCCCATTTAAGGGCATCTGCGTCATCGTCTCGTGATTCACGGCTCGGGAGAAACCAACCGCCTCCGCTCGTAGGGGGGGACGCGTGTTGGGGGAAACCCTTCGGATTCACCTCGGGAGGGCGTGGGAAGGCGTGGAAGGGCGGCTTGTATGTAAAATAGTTTTTCCTCTCTCATGATCTGCTCGGTACGGGGTTCCCCCCTCCGGTTCGCGGGTGGGAAAGTTTAAATCCCTCCCTCGGTCCCTTTGGAGACAAGTGGAAGAGCCCGCGCCGGGAGTCCCCATTCATAAAAAAAAAAGGCCAAGGTCGCCGCCGCTTGGCTTCTTTCGGGCATCGGAGCGTCGGCGGCGGGGCTGAGGCCGGCTAGACATGTTCAAGGGTTACGGAGGAGGAAGGCCACCTCCGCCCGCAGCTCCGCGGCCACGTTTACCCGCCTTGCCCTCCGCAGTCCGCCCGGGATCTCAGCAGCAAGTAAGTTTCCCTTTGCTTTTGCTCTCTTTTGAACTCTGCACATGCTCTGGGGATTGGGGGGGGGGAGTCTGGACTCCGCGCTCCGGCTGGGATCGCGGCGGCAAGTAACTTTCCCCTGCCCCCCTCCCTCCCTCCCCCCCCCTCTCTCTCTTTTGAACTCTGCACATGCTCGTGGGGCGGGGGGGGTGGGAGTCTAGACTCCGCGGTTCGCCTGGGATCGCAGCGGCAAAAGACGTTTCCCCATTTCCCTCTTTCTTTTGAACTCTGCACATGCTCGGGGGGGGATTCTAGTCTTTGCAGTCTACCCGGGAGAGAACCGTCTTCCGAGGACTAAACTTGGGGTGCGGGAAGAGACAAGCCGCTCTTTGTGTACGCTCAGAGGCACTGGTCAGAAGGCTTCGGGGGAAACCCACTCTCAAATAGTGGATTTTGGAATATTTCAAAAATCGGGGGGGGGGGTTTAACAGTAACAGAGTTGGAAGGGAACCTTGGAGGTCATCTAGCCCAACCCCCTCCTCATGTAGGAGACCCTTTCTGTACTAGGGGTTCGAACCGCCGACCTTTCTGATCCACAAGCACAAGCTGTCAAAGTAGGGGTCAAAATTTGGATTTTTCACGTGTCTTGAAGTTGACCCATGTCAGGGAGTCCAGCTGTCAATCAAACACAGGGTGTGTTACTTAATCCTGGAACCCAGATGTTGTGGGAAAGCCCCCCCCCCCATTTTATCCGCTGTAAAAAAGGGGGTTAACTGAGATTATTTGAGATTTAAATTTGAAAGATGATCCTTCTACCTTTTGGGGCAAAGTGTGTCAAGATCCAGTTTAAAAGAGAGGGAGGGGGGCATTGATCCAGGAAAGATTTGCTTGCTGATCTGGGGGTTCAGCCAATCAAACCAGAGTCAAACCGAGGTTTGCGAAGGGGGTTCAGTTCTTTCCTTCCTACGCTGGCATAGTAGAGGAAGGAGCCAGCTTTGCAATGCCACCAAGTGAATATTTTCAATTATTTTCAATCTTAAACCTCTTCCTGCCCTAAATGGTATTTCTCAACCTTGGCGGCTGTCAGCTTGGGTGGACTTCAACTCCCAGAATGCCCTAGCCAGCATGTGGAATTCTGGGAGTTGAAGTCCACTCATCTAAAAGCCGTCACTTGAAAAAAAATTTAAAATAATAGGATTCGGTGACATTCAATGGCCTTTTTCCTATTTCATGGTTTGCTGGGAGATTTGGGAAACTTTGAGAATAATTTCCTTTTACACTCTTTTTAAAAATGCTGGGTCAGGTTGGAAAAAAACTTATTAACATTAACAGAGTTAGAAGGGACCTTGCGGGTCATCTAGTCCAACCCCCTGCCCAGGCAGGAAACCCTACATCTGCCTCTACCTAGGGTCGAACTCGCCACCCCCTCCAAATCTTACGGAGCAACAAGCTCTTCTCCTAGTCTGACCCCTCTCCCTTTCGTGCCCCATCTCTTCGAGACTTCTAGTGGCAAGGAGTTCCCTGGGCTCAAAGGCTTAACTTCCTTCCAGAGCTCGTTTTGCAGGGCAACGTGTTTTCCTGCAGCAAGGATTTTGTTCTGTGTGCGTTTGTAAGGGGGGGAAATCCTCATTTTAGCACACAACCCTGCTGAGTAATGGGTTTTTTTTTACTACACTTTTAAAAGGTTGCTTTCAAACTCCCCCTTCCCCCCAAATACCTGAGTCATCGGCTTCAGGCAACGAGGTTTGATTCCCCGTCTTGAAGGGCAGGCCATTCTTTGTGCTGCGTCATAAGTGTGAGTCATGGCCAGATTTGTCAGAACAGAGTCACCTGTCCTGCAGACAGAGCTTAAGAGTTGGCCACTCCCTTCTGGGACCCAGTTTCCAAGCGGCTGGGGAGTTTTTTTTTTCTCACCCTTTCCCTGGCTTGTGAAATCTCTCTTCTCCCCCCCCCAACCCCCCACCCCCGGGGGCATAGGTACCTGGGCCTGCCCGAGCAGGCCTACCTCGCAAGGGGATTGGGTTCCCAGCACTTTGAAGTCTGGCATTAACTCTACAGGAGCTAAGGATTTTTTTTTGATTTTTTTAATTCGTTCTGATCTGGTTTTAAAATCTCGTCTCTTTTTTTTAAGTTGACTGCCATTTGTCTGAAATGGGAGTATAGGGTCTCCTGCTTGGGCAAGGGGTTGGACTAGAAGACCTCCAAGGTCCCTTGCAGCTCTGTCTTTCTTTATTCTGACAGGGGGTCGGACTAGAAGACCTCCAAGGTCCCTTGCAGCTCTGTCCTTCTTTATTCTGACAGGGGGTTGGACTAGAAGACCTCCAAGGTCCCTTGCAGCTCTGTCTTTCTTTATTCTGATAGGGGGTTGGACTAGAAGACCTCCAAGGTCCCTTCCAGCTCTGTCATTCTGGATTCTGAAGACCTCCAGGGTCCCTTCCAGCTCTGTCATTCTGTATTCTGACGGGGGGGTTGGACTAGAAGACCTCCAAGGTCCCTTCCAGCTCTGTCATTCTGGATTCTGACAGGGGGTTGGACTAGAAGACCTCTAGGGTCCCTTTCAACTCTGTCAATCAGGATTCTGACAGGGGGTTGGACTAGAAGACCTCCAAGGTCCCTTGCAGCTCTGTCATTCTGGATTCTGACGGGGGGTTGGACTAGAAGACCTCTAAGGTCCCTTCCAACTCTGTTGTTGTTGTTGTTATTTTTATTTTATTTATTATTATTATTATTATTATTATTATTATTATTATTATTATTATTATTATTATTATTATTATGTATTCTATAAAATCCTTCTGGGGGGTTTCTTTCTTTCCCCACCTTAAAATCCAGGGTTTTAACTCCCACCCCCACCCCAAGGCTGCTTCAGCCAGCCAAGCTTTCCAGAGAAGGGCCTGTCTGCCAATGGCTTTCCTTCCTTTACCTTCAGCAAAGGTCTAGAGAGGTAGACTTCTCCTGTCCATGGAGGATCCATTTTGCCTTAGCGGGAGCAACGTCCTCTGTGAATCAGCCATTCTTCTCCCCCCCCCCCCATGGATTCTCCCTCCGTTGAGAACGGACATCTTCCTGCCCCTGTAGAGTTTGTCATATTTGACTAATTGCTGTTGTCGACAGAGGTGTGTGTGTGTGTGGCTCTAACCACTCCACTCCCTTGTCCTTCCAAGCTGGAAGCAGCTGCGAAACGGACTTGCCCTTAGCGGAGGCCAAATTAATCCCTACCCTCCCGTTGCTGAAATCCTCCGCAACCAAGCCGGAAAACATTCCTTTCCTGTTGTGTTTGCGCACAACAATTGTGGAGTCATGTAAATACCTGGTGATTGCACAACCTGGGGAAACAAAATGAGTACAAGGTCCTCATTTGGATTGGTGGATAGGAAGAGAATAGAATAGAAATAAGAATACCATGCAATACACGAGTAAAATTAATAGAATAAAATAGAAATAAGAATGAGAATACAATATTCACTGTAAGGAGTAGACTAGACTAGACTAAATAGAATAGAATATAAAATATAGAGAATAGAATAAGGGATAGGATAGAATAGAATAGAATAGAATAGAATAGAATAGAATAGAATAGAATAGAATAAGGAATAGACTAGACTAGACTAAATAGAATAGAATAGAATATAAAGAATAGAATAAGGGATAGGATAGGATAGAATAGACTAGAATAAGGAATAGACTAGATTAGAATAGAATAGAATATAAAATATAGAGAATAGAATAAGGGATAGGATAGGATAGAATAGAATAAGGAATAGACTAAACTAGACTAAATAGAATAGAATAGAATATAAAATATAGAGAATAGAATAAGGAATAGGATAGGATGGAATAGAATATAATAAGGAATAGACTAAAATAAGGAATAGACTAGACTGAATAGAATAGAATATAAAATATAGAGAATATAATAAGGGATAGGATAGGATAGAATAAAGTAAGGAATAGACTAGAATAAGGAATAGACTAGACTAGACTAAAAAGAATAGAATAAAATATAAAATATAGAGAATAGAGAATAGAATAGAATAGATTAGAATATCAGAATAAAGAATAGGATGCGATAGGATATCAAAATAAAGAATAGAATAAAATACAATAGAATAGAATAGAATAGAATAGCAGAGTTGGAAGGGATCTTGGAGGTCTTCTAGTCCAACCCCCTGTCGGAATACAGAATGACAGAGTTGGAAGGGACCTGCTGTGGAGGATGGGGCTTCTAGTCTTGTTTTGAGCCTGGACGGCATAAAACACACATTTGAAGAGGGGAGACCCCTATCCAGGTTTGGGTGAAGCAATGGCAGCTTGATGGTGGCTTGTCGGAAGGTCTCCACCCGTGTGGAAGCAGGTCAAGAGACGTGGCCTTTTTACGCCACTCAGAACGCCTCGCCCAGTGAAATGACGCCAGCACCCCACGCAAACAGCCGGGCGTGACCCACAAGCGTGCCAAGAGCCTCCAGGGCAAGGCAGAGGCTACCAGGGAACTAGGTCAGCGAGTGTACGGCAAAGGGCAAGCGGATTACACATTCTGGAACACGGAACTTTTCACCTCCGATGCACCTGATGGCTGGGGGCGCCCTCTGAACATGCGCAGAGGGCTTCCCCCTGGCCGGGGAAGATGGGAGAGGCTGATAAGATTAATTTTGAAGGATCCTGTGTTACTTCGGGCCTCCCAGGGCCTTCTTGCAAAAGTGAATTTCTCTTAGTTGGGCAACTGGGGAAATATTTATCACTCAGCCAGAAGGCAGTAGTATAATTTCCTTCCTTCCTTCCTTCCTTCCTTCCTTCCTTCCTTCCTTCCTTCCTTCCTTCCTTACTTCCTTCCTTCCTTCTTGCCTCCTTCCTCTCCCTTTCCTTCTCCTTCTACTCCCTACCTCCTTCCTTCCTTCCTCCCACCCTCCCTTCTTTCTCCTTCCTTCCTCCTCTTCCCCTTCCTCCCCTTCTTTGCTACTCCTTACTCTTCTCCTCCCTCCTTTTTCCTCTTCCTCCACCCTTCCCTTCTTCTTCTCCTCTTTCTTCCTTCTTCCTCTTCTTCCCCTTCCTCCTTCTCTTTGCTACTCCTTCCCTTTCCTCTTCCTCTCCTCTCTCCCTCCTTTCCTTCCTTCCTTCTTGTTTCTGTCTCCTACCTTTCTTTCCTCTGTCCCTCCCTCCCTTTCCCTTTCTTTTTGACTTCTTCCTCTTTCTTTTCCCGTTTTCTTCCCTCTTTCCTTCCTGTTTTCCTTTTTCTTTCCTTCCTTCCTTCCTCCTTCCCTTCTTTCCTTCCTTCCCTTCTTGTTTCTGTCTCCTCCCTTTCTTTCCTTTCTCCCACCCTTCCTTTCCTTTTCTTTTTGACTTCTTCCTCTTTCTTTTCCCCTGTTTCCTTCCTTCCTTCCTTCCTTCCTTCCTTCTTTCCTTCTTTCCTTTCCGTCCTTCCTTTCCTTCCTTCTTTCTTCCCTCCCTCCTCCCTTCTTTTCTTCCCCACTCACAGAAATTCCAGCCAGATCCCACAGCCGGGACCAGCGCAACAACTGCCCACTTTGTGCCCAACCTCAACACCATCACTACCAGCCACAATCTGCAGTGGATGGTGCAGCCGTCCCTCATGGGTGCCTCCTCGGGACTCCCTCCTTTCCCCCGGCCGTATCGCTTCCCGCACTACGCGGCTGGCATCCGTCCTGGCGTCATTCGCACTACGGGCCCAGGCCTAGTGCCCCGTAGGCGTCACTCAGAGCACGTGAGTATCCGGGAAAGCTCCACCGCAAGCATGCGATGAATATTTCATTCCTTTTATATATATATGTATATGTATATGTGTGTGTGTATATATATATATATATATGTATGTATGTATGTATGTATGTATGTATGTATGTATGTATGTATGTATATATTTATTTATATATATTTGTGTTACAACCCCTGGTATGCCTAAATATGGGAGGAAGGTCACTACTCCCTCTTTCTGTCCTTTCGGCTCATCACAGAAGACCATGCAGGCAGAAAACCATATTTTTATTTTTTTTAATGTTGCCTTTTTATATTTGTGTTGTATTTGTACTGATAAATAAATACCTATTTCCCTGGCTCAACTGATAAGGAGGCGATCCTGTGGCTTAGTGGCTAAGACTCCTGCCTGAGATATATAACAGCCCAGGTTCAAATCCCAGTAAGGGTATGGCTAGCTGATGAGAGTTAAATAGCTCGAAATAGATCTATACTAGTCTCCCTTTATTTATTTATCAGTACAAATACAACACACACACAAACACACACACACATATATATCTCCTTACAGCCCCTTGTGTGGCACTTCAATTTGCACACTTGTGTCAAAAAAGAATTTTAAAAAAGAAAAAAAGTTTGGAGAGGAGAAAAAAAAAGTGGGGAAAAATAAATAAACCCAGGACAAATCCAAATCCTCTTGGATTTTTCCTGGTGTTTTGCACCCCCTGCTGGCCATTCGGTGACATCACCATCCAAGGCCCCAAACCAACCACAACTGGAATAACAGGGATGGAAGGGAGCTTGGAGGCCATCTAGCCCAACCCCCTGCTCAAGCGGGAAGCGCTATATACCATTTCAGACCAATGGCTGTCCAACCGATGGATCGCTGACCTATGGACCACTCTCATTTTGGCTCTGTTTCAATCCTGCGTCCTTTAAATTCAAGTCTCTGCAGGCTGGGGAACAGGGACGATGGGAGATGTAGTCCAATCCTGAAAGTTGGAAAAAGTTTTTTAAAAAACGAACACCCAAAATTGCATTCGTGGTCTCCCTTTCTTATATAACACCATAATCTTGGTTTGCGGTCTGGAAGCTCAGTCTAGGATCAACCAGAATTGGTCTTAAGAACGGTTTTGAAAAATTGGGGTGTAACCCCCCCACAAAAAAATACTCCTCAACTTACAAGCACAGTTAGGATCAGATTTTGCGCTGCTAAGCAAGGCAGTTGTTAAGCGAGCCGCACCCAATTTTAGGACCTTTTTGTGACACCGCTGTTCAGCGAATCACTGCAGTTGTTAAATGAACCACGGTCGTTAAGTGAATCTGGCTTGCTTGCTTGTCAGGAGGTCGCAAAAGGGGACTACATGACCCCGGGATGCTGCGACTGTCATAAATATGAGCCAGTGGCCAAGCATCCGCAGTGGTCAAGTGCGAGGAACGGTTGTAAGTCACTTTCAGGGCCGTTCTAAGTTTGAACAGTCGCTAAATGAACGTAAGTTGTAGGTTGAGGACTACCTGTATCTTGGTTTCTTGGAGGGGGGTGTGTGTGTGTGTGTGTGTGTTGCATGCAGGGTTGTGTTGTGCTTTGTGCTGTGGTGGAAACGGTCGGTTTGTGGTTGTGTAGTTGTGAACTCCGGACTCTCCTTTGCAGCTGACTCCGGAAGAGGACGAGCGACGGCGATTACGGAGGGAACGCAACAAACTGGCAGCCGCCAAATGCCGCAATCGGCGCAAAGAGCTGACCGACACATTGCAAGCGGTACGTTCGAGGCAACATTTAAGGGCATTCGCACAGCGGTCTGCAACGGGCACAGTGGGGGTCAGTCTGGATGACCTCTGATGACGTCCTTTCCGGGCCTTGCAACCTGTGCTTACAAAGGATAGGTGGGGGTCGTTCCAGTGAAGGGTTTTGTTTTCATATGGGGGATTTGGGGAAGGGGGCCCTGAGTCAGTTCCTGGGGTTGGGTGGGGGCTGGTATAATTCTGGTTTGTAGTCCCGGGTTTGCGAAACGGGCTCCTTTGGTAACCAGGTTAATCAGGACAGGCAACAAATGAGCAGTAGCCATTCTTCTTGTGAATGTCGCCTTCCTTCCAATGGCACCCTAACCCTAAACTCTAAACTAAGTAATCTGAACCTAAAAAATAATATAGGGTGTCCTGCCTGAGCAGGGGGTTGGACTAGAAGACCTTCAAGGTCCCTCCCAGCTCTATTCTATTCTATTCTATTCTATTCTATTTCTATCCTACTCTATTTCTATTCTATTCTTTCTATTGAATTCTATTCTATTTCATTTCTATTCTATTCCTATTCTATTTCTATTCTATTTCTATTCTATTTCTATTCTATTTCTATTCTATTCTATTTTTATCAAATTCTCTATTCCATATTCTCCTATTCTATTCTATTTCTATTCTATTTCTATTCTATTTCTATTCTATTTCTATTCTATTTCTATTCTATTTCTATTCTATTTCTATTCTATTCTATCTCCATCGAATTCTATTTTATTCTATTTCTATTCTATTCTATCTCTATCGAATTCTATCCTATTCTATCCTATTTCTATTCTATTCTATTTCTATTGAATTCTATTCTATTTCTATTCTATTCTATTTCTATTCTATTCTACTCTATTTCTATTGAATTCTGTTCTATTCTATTGAATTCTACTTCTATTCTATTCCATATTCTCTATTCTATTTTTTTTTCCTATTCTATATTATTTCCTCTATTCTATTCCATTCTAATTTTACTATCGTATTGTTTTCTTATTCTCCATCGTACCTTTGAAAACACTCAATGAAGTCCAACAATACAGGTACATCCCGGTCCAACAATTATCCGGCCTATTTTTTTTTTTTCAAATCTCTTCGCTAGGAAGCCCCCCGCCCCCCCAACCTCCCCAAAACGTCAAAAAGGATCTGATCTCCTTCCGGATTCAAATCTAA
The DNA here is from genome assembly GCF_964273705.1 of Natrix helvetica. Lineage (NCBI taxonomy): Eukaryota > Metazoa > Chordata > Lepidosauria > Squamata > Natricidae > Natrix > Natrix helvetica. The sequence continues at coordinate 6,002,373 of NC_138563.1, forward strand.
GCCCCTTCCCCTCTTTTCTTTATCCTCCCCCTCCCCAGGAAACGGACCAGCTGGAAGCTGAGCAATCAGTTCTCCGGAAAGAAATTGCCGAATTACAGAAACAGAAAGATCGTTTGGAGTTAGTTCTGGAAGCCCATCATCCTGTCTGCAAGATCCTGGAAGAATCCTCCGGAGAAGAGGAGGGGGGCTGCTACCGCCGCCCGGTTGAACCGCCGGAGAAGCACGAGTCACCCCCAGGGCCCCAGCGTGGCTCTCGCCGGGCGGCCCCGGTTCCCCCTACCATCACCCTGCCTCCCAGCGGCCTGCTGGAGCCCGAGTCCCTGCATACCCCTACCCTCATGTCCACCCCATCATTCACCCCCTTCACCCCCAGCCTGGTCTTCACCTACCCAGCGCCGGGGGACCCCGACGGGCCCTCGGGGTCTGGCTTCCCCTCCGAGCCCTGCTCCTCCGCCCACCGAAGGAGCAGCAGTGGAGACCACTCCTCAGATTCCCTCAATTCCCCCACTTTGCTGGCACTTTGAGGAAACGGCCTCGGATGGGCTGTCTCGAACCTTGTCCCCGTTTTGGGGACGGGGGGGGGGGGCTTGTCAAAGGATTAACCGTCCTTCCTGGCTACGCCCAATTCCCTTTGGATTCCCTTTGTGACCCCGGTTTCCAACCGAAGTTACAGGACTCCTGCTTTCCCCGCCCAGACGCAGGCATCGGGTTTCTAGTCCTCAAGACCAGCCAGGAGCCTCTTTTTCCTTTGGTCTGGAAAAGCCCCGCATTCCAACCAGGGTTGTGTTCTTTCGCGAAACACTAAAATATCTCTTCCTGTTGCCCTTGCCCTCGCCTTTATGCGGGCCAAGTGGCTAGTCCTCAAGACTGACCTTTTTTTTTTCTTTTGACATCCTCTTTCTGGAAAACAAGCGGGAGTTTTTGGGTCCTTCAATCATGTTCAAGAAACAAACAAAAAAAATGCACCGTTTTAAAGTCGTTTTTCACTTTAAATGTCCTGTATTTTTTAAACCAAGAAGAGAAATTTAAGACGAATATAGATTTATTTTTCTACGATGACCGCCGGAATGATGTGGGACGTAGATTGTCCAGAACTGAAGCTGGTTGGATATACTGTATATTGTTGTAAACATACACATTTTTTTTCCTTTTTTTCCCCTGACACCTCATGAAAGTTACCTTACAAGGGAAGTTTAGACAAAGCTGTGATGGTTTTGTGCCGTTTTAGATGCTGCTGGTTGATTTTTGATATATTGTCATTTTTTTGGTGTCTTCAAACCTCATGGGACTTAATCGGCGTTTAGGGGGACATTTAAATATAAATAAAGAACGGCAAGCACAGAACTTACCATCAGAGATCAGCGAGGGATAAATTTATCTATTTTTTATTATGTAAACTTTGTTTTTTTTTTTAAACATATGTTGAAAACCTGCAGTAATTCACAGGGCTGGAAACAATCCCAGATGTGTTGTTTTAGATAGGTTGGGTATTCTCCCCCTCCCCCCACCTCTTTTGGCTTACTTTTTCTTGAAAATAAACCAAACATTGCTGCTAGACCTCATGAACTCTGTTGGTTTGGCCAGGAATACTATCTTAAGCGTAGGAGAATCGTTTTGGAAAATGGAAAGATGTAAAGATTCCACGGAGAATTGCATCTAAAAATGATAGCTTTCAACTTATGACCGCCGTCTCCATGGCTAAGGAAGGCAGCGGTTAAGTAAGTCACACCCGATGTGGTTGCTAAGCCAATCGTTGCCATTGTTATATGAATCATGCGGTCATTAAGCGAGTCCAGCTTCCCCGTTGATTTCGCTGGTGAAAAAACGGCCAGGAAATGAATTAAATTGAACTTTAATATGGCCAAGTGCGATTCGACACACAAGGAATTCCCCGGCGATCCTGTGACTCTGGAAACGCTGCAACCATCATAAACACACGCCAATTGCGCCAAGCACTTGAATTCAGATCACGGGACGACGGGGGCATTGCCACGGTCGTTAACTACGAGGACCAGTCCATCGGTCCCTCTTTTCAGGGCCGTCGTAGCTTCGAAGACTTGCCCAAAGGATGGCTGCAAACTGAAGACTATCCCATTAACCGCAAAGTCCAATCCGATCGGTGCTTTGCCTCTGCCGATTTGCGCCTAAAACCTCATGAGGACTAGCTGCCCGCAGAGCTGACTGCCGTAAATTGGTGACACTTTAATGCCCAATCAGGCTGAACAATATTCCGTCCTGTGTAATCCGTTTCAAAAGGAAATTTCAAACGGACCAGAGAAGCAAAAACAAAAAAACAAGCCTTTCGACTCATTTGTCCACGATAGAAATGATCTTTTTCCAAGGAAAATCACAGCCAGGAACCAATGCCGTAATTCCAACTGAGTCGAAAACTTTTGTTAAGTTCTAGCATTGCCAAAAAAAAAAAAAGCATGTTTCCCATCACTTTCACGCCTTTTTCCCTGTCTGTGTTGGGAGGCCTTCTCCTTTTTTTTTAAATAAAAAAAAAATCTGCGCAAGGAACTTTGGGATTAAATGTTTATTTGGAAAAATGGGACTCATTAAAAACAAACACTATTGCAGCAGGAGTGTGTGTGTGTGTGGTTTTTGTGTCTCTGTGGGTGTGAGCTTTTTCAGCTCGGGGCGATCAAGCAAAGAGTGGATTTCTTGTGGGGGTGGCCAGCCAAGGAAACAAAGTGATGGATAAAAGCCAGACATTTTGCAGAAACTTTTTCAAAAAATTTATCCGCTCAAGGTTCCCTGTTTCTGGCCGCATTCGCACAACCAGTTTTCCCGAGTAGCTAGAAAATACGACTTAGTTCTAACTAACGAATGCTCTGTCCTACACATTGGCAATAAAAATATAAGCTGGGAAGATACGACCTGGTAGACTCACTCTGTCAAGGACCTAAGAGTACTCATCTCAAATTATCTAAGCCCCAGAGCTCACTGTAACAGCATTGCCCAAAAGGCAAGAAGAGTTGTTAACCTAATTTTGCAAAGCTTCTTCTCCAGTAACCTTGTATTGCTAACTAGGGCATACAAAACCTTTGCCAGACCAATCCTCGAATACAGCTCGTCTGCCTGGAATCCACACTGTATATCGGACATTAATACAATCGAGCGAGTCCAGAGGTATTTGACGAGAAGAGTCCTCCACTCCTCTGCTCACCGTAGAATCCTTTATGCCACCAGGCTCCAAATTTTTGGGCTTGGACAATCTGGAATTAAGCCACCTGCAATCTGACCTAAGCACAGTACACAAAATTGTCTGCTACAACATCCTACCTGTCAATGACTACTTCAGCTCCAACCTCAATAACACACGGGCAAACAATCGATACAAACTCAAGGTAAACTGCTCCAAACTTAACTGCAGAAAATACAACTTCAGCCACAGAGTGGTCAACGCCTGGAATGCTGTACCCGACTCCGTTGTTACATCCTCAAACCCCCCACAGCTTCAACCTCAAACTGTCCACCGTGGACCTCACCCCATTCCTAAGAGGTCCGTAAAGGGGCCGTGCATAAGCCCACCAGCGTGTTTAACGTCCTACTGTCCCCATTTATTTGTCCCCATTTCTTTCGTTCATGTCCATGTTTCTATTGATACTTCTTCTTCCCTCCATGGTTGACAAACTGAAGAAATCAAATAAATAATAGTTCAGATTTGGGGGCGAGAATCCAACCCGCTGGCCTACATTACAATTTGCGTGTTGTTTTGCAAAGCCAGGAAATGATGATCCCCGGGTCGAACAGGTTGTGTGAATGTGGACTCTCACAGGTCGAGGGGAAAAAAACACACACACACAAGCACACTTTCTGCTGCCTTTAATCTGCCTCTTTCTCCTTTCCCAACTCAGATTAACCGTTTTCATTTTGATCTAACTACGTCAGGAATCCCAAAAGGCCGACCAAGGAATCTCTCCATCCGGTCACGTGGACGGTAAAAATTTCCTTTATCCAAAACTAGGATCCGGCCACCTGTTTCCTGGCTGGGAGACCCTTTGTCTCCATCCAGGCTGGGCAGGAAGTGCCAGGAAGGTCTCTTTGTGGCCCCGTTCAGTTGTGATTTTGCAAACAGCCGTGGTTCCTGCTTTTGCCATCCTCCAGAGCAGGGGTCACCAACTTTTCGGACCTCGGGGACCACTAAATTCATAATTTTAAATACCGCGGACCACTAATGTGATCTGCCTAATGACCGGCTGGGTGGGCGTGGCTAGGTGGTTATGTGACTGGGTGGGCGTGGCCAATTCGATGTCACTCACATTGAGGGGCACCTCATCGTCCTTTACTCGGCTCTCCCCTCCCAGCCACTCCTCACCTGCCCACCTGGGCTCCTTAGGGCCCCAACAGGAAGCCGTTGCTGGAGCTAAGCAGCCACCAGGAGAAAGAGTTGGCAAAACAGCTCAGTTCAAATTGGATCTGACCAAGAAGGAGGTTCAGTAGAGGCACCTCACTGAGGACTACCAGCATGGGCTTTCCAAGCAGAGGGAAGACCTGCGGGACTGCAAGGCCAGGTCCCGGCGCCTGGAGGCTCAGCGGGCTGAGATGGTCAGCCAGTTCCAGGCTGTGATGCAGTCCCACTGGAACGAGGCCCTCCGGCTCTTCCCCACCAGCGGCGCTTCCCTCCAGCCTTCGCCCAAAGCCCCCCATAAGGAGACCAAAGCAGACCCCAAGTCGGAATTTCTGCCCCCCTCCGACCCCCACAAAAAGACCCCAAAGGGGGAGACTCTCTGCAGCAACACAAGCGTCCATTGCACGTATCCGTCCCAGGGGCCATAGTTTGAGGACCCCTGATTTGGGTGGACCACCAAATATTTTCTCCACAGACCAGCAGTTGGTGACCGCTGCTCAGATGCCGAATGACACATCTTGGGCTGAACCCAAAAAGATTCTGAACAAAGCAGGACGGTTGGCTTTGCCTTGGGCTGTTGTGTATGTGAAGCTCTTCAGTTTGCTGGCAGCTTTCCACCCACTCGTAAACCCTCAACAGTGTTGTGTTCGTTAAACGGGGGACGCCCAAACCGAACCCCTATTTCGATTCGTACCGGCTAAAAATGAAGTGGGAAAGGGACCTTAAGGTTCCTCTCGCACATATGTGTTAGTTGTTCCCGACTCTAGGGGGCGGTGCTCTTCTCCATTTCAAAGCCGTAGTCATGTGGCCGGCATCTGGAAGATATGGGGAAACCTACCTGGCCCATAGAATTGCCAGGCGTCGGATACAACTGAATGGATAACATCTCCTCCTCCTCCTCTTAAATCTGCCAAAGTTGGACAGGTGTGGTGCAGGGTCTCCTGCTTGAGCAGGGGTTGGACTAGAAGACCTCCAAGGTCTCTTCCAACCCTGTTCTTCGCTTGGAATAACAGAGTTGGAAGGGACTTCTAGTCCAACCTCCTGCTCAAGCAGGAGACCCCACACCATTTCAGACCAATAGCCGTCCAATCTCTTCTTAAAAACCTCCAGTGTTGGAGCATTCACAACTCCTGGTGGCAAGCTGTTCCACCGATTAATAGTCAAGGGATTTCTCCTTAATTCCAAGCTTCTCTCCTGCCTTTTCCTGCCTTCTGGTGCTTTGGAGAATAGTTTGACCCTCCCCTCTTCTTTGGGGCAGCCCTCAAATATTGGAAGATGCTCTCATGTCCCCCCTAGTCCTTCTTTTCATCAAACTAGACATACCCAGTTCCTGCAACTTTTTAATATGTTTTATTTTCCAGTCCCCTCATCATCTTTGTTGCTCTTCTCTGCACTCTTTCTAGAGTCTCCACATCTTTTTTTTTTATATTGTGGCGACCAAAACTGGATGCTGTATTCCAGGTGGGGCCTTACCAAGAGATATTAAACACTTACAAAAATACAAGAATACAATAGCAGAGTTGGAAGGGACCTTGGAGGTCTTCTAGTCCAACCCCCTGCCTAGGCAGGAAACCCTATACCGTTTCAGACAAATGGCTATCCAACATCTTCTTAAAGACTTCCAGTGTTGGGGCATTCACAACTTCTGGAGGCAACTTCTGTTCCACTGATTAATTGTTCTCACTGTCAGGAAATTTCTCCTCAGTTCTAAGTTGCTTCTCTCCTTGATTAGTTTCCACCCATTGCTTCTTGTCCTGCCCTCAGGTGCCTTGAAGAATAGCTTGACTTCCTCTTCTTTGGGGCAGCCCCTGAGATATTGGAAGACTGCTATCATGTCTCCCCTGGTCCTTCTTTGCATTAAACTAGACATACCCAGTTCCTGCAACCGTTCTTCATATGTTTTAGCCTCCAGTCCCCTAATCCTCTTGGTTGCTCTTCTCTGCACTCTTGCTAGAGTCTCCGCATCTTTTTTTACATCATGGGGACCAGAACTGAATGCCGTATTCCAAGTGTGGCCTTACCAAGGCCTTATAAAGTGATATTAACACTTCACATGATCTTTATTCTATCCCTCTGTTGACACAGCCTAGAATTTTGTTGGCTTTTTCGGCAGCTCACTAGGACTCCAAGACCCATCTCCAAGTTACCGCCGCTGAGCCAAGTACCACCTCTCCTATACTGTACCTGTGCATTTGGCTTTTTTCTTGTCTAAATGCTACGATCCCCATTATCTGCGACCCATTCCAGGGGGAATAATGCAAATCCAGCCTCAAATAAATTCTCCCTTCCAACTGATCAGTTTTTAAGAGATTTATTAACATTCTCAGTTTTCAAGAGGAAGAATTGCGACCTTCCTTTGTTTGGTTTTTTTCCCCAAAAAAGATTATTTAAGGGGCCTCTTTTTCCTTTGTCCGAGCTCGGGATTCCAGGCGTTATCAATCCAACCAGATGTTGTTTCCTCTTGAAAATAAAATAAATCCTGCCACTCAGCTTCGCTCGCGGCTTGTGGGGGGGGGGGAATTGGCAATACAACAAGAGGAATTTTGGCAATCGGCCTTTTTCAACATATTATTTAATTTCGGTTTTAAAAGGACAAAAAAACCAACCCACTCAGGCCTCTTTTCGGGACACCAACGTTCTGTGATTACAGGCAGTCCTGGGCTCATTTAGTGACGACGGCACTGAACAAAGTGACTTACGATCGTATTTCACACTTATAACCATTGCAGCATCTCCGTGGATACGGGGTCAACATTCAGAGCCTTGGTAACAGACTCATATTTACGACGGTTGCCGGGAGGGAGTCATGTGAAAGGGAGGGGGGGATGTCACTCAGCATCTGCAACCAGAATAATAAACCCCATACCATCGTCTGCATTAAAAAAATTCCATTTTGGCACACGAACCAAGTGGCAAGGAGTTCCTCAGACCACCCTCCTTTAAAGCTCCACCTTTGGGGTTACCAAAGCTGGATTATTATTATTTTTTTTGAAATATTGCTCATCGGAAAGAAAGAAAAAGGGTGGGGACCCACGCATATATTCTATCGAAATTCAAAGCCCACCCTACTCCTTCCTTAGGTTTCCCTGGGTAGAAGGGGCATGGAAAACAAGGAAGATTTGAAACGCTAGCGATCAGAACTCAGTGCAGCGATCCATTTCGGCTTAAGAGAAGGCCCAGCCACCCACGGTGCTGCGCCCAAATTCTTAAAACTGGGGGCATCTTTGCATCACAAAAGGCACCCATAAAATTCCCATTTTCCCCCACCCCGTTTGACGTTCAAACCTCGGCATGGCTCAAATCTTTAAGCCACGGAATTACATTTTGAAATAGTTTTGGCAATTTTTGTGCCCCCCAGTACGGGATCTCAGTAGGTGGGTGGATGGAGAAGCGGAGTTTATCCTTCCCCACACAACAACGCACCCCAAATTTGTACTTCCTGCCCCCCCAAGCTCTGCGCAAGGTGCTGTCACTCAACACGGCTGCAGTTTTGATCACATTTGGCACCCCATGTTTCCGTCGCTTAATCCGTTGTTTTATGTATGATCCCATCGTCTCGTAATCAAAAAAATAATAATAATCAGAACAAATTCAGTCGCCTTTAAAAAGTCCTTTTTGGAGTCCGGGATCTCTTTGCGGGGTTCCTGGGATCTTGTTCTTGCGGGAATTAAAACGGGGAAATCAAAAAACGGCAGGGAGAATTGTCCCAAGGGAATCGGACACCCCTTTCCCCCCCCCTCCACCAATCCTGTCCAAATTCAGGAAAAAACTACATTCGTGAATCGCCCAATTCGGGACAGCGAGAATAAAACTACAAAACAGTGTTTCCTTCCTTTGCAAACCTCTCCCCCAAATTCGCAAGCTTCTTCGTCGTCGGATGTCGAGCTCGTTTTTCCCTGCAGGAAAAATGCAGAGTGCAGGCCGATTTCTCCTCGTTGGTTTCGCCTTCCCCCCCCCCGCCCCAACAACCGCCCTGCAGGGTAGGCCACCCAGAGGACGTGCAACAGCATTTCTGATCTCGATGGAGGAAGTCGGGAAAGGCGTGGCGGATTGGTGGGGGGGAGGCAAAAGGCCACTACCAGGCCACGTTTAAGCCAAGGGGTGCTTTTCCAAAGACTCCTGCGAGACCCCAAACCTTGCTACTTTTCTTCTTCCAAGGGGATTTATCCACCAAAATTCCTCCTGTAGATGAGTGAAAGGAGGACTGATTTTCTTCTCTGCTTTTTCTGTCCAGCCGCCTTTACCCCATCCAAGCGCGGGTTCGAATGATCCCCAGATCATTTGAATGATCCCTTTTTTTTGGGGGGGGGGGGAGATCAGAAACTCTAGAGGTTAACCATCCTGCGGGTGCCAGCATCCCCAAACGGCCTTGCTATGCTACGCCTTCTACATTAAAAAATAATCCCTGCCCAGGAGTCCTGTGTGATCCAGAAGCTGGCTGCGTTGGCAGCAATTCCGCCTTGGGATGGGAATTAAATACGGGGCAAGGGGGGGTTGGTGGGTTGGTTGGATGCCTCCCCCCCCCTCATCTCCTGCCTCCCATCCTTCTTCCTCTGCTTCTTCCCACGCTCCATCCAGGCTGCCATCCGTCCGGGGCAGCCCCAGCTTCACTCGTCGGGCGAGCAAGAAGGATGAGGCTGATCGGGGCTGCCGACGCTGCCGGTGCTGGAGCTGCCGTCGCCCAGATCGCGAGGTCCGCAAGGCAGGCTGAGTTCCGACGACCCTCCTCCCGGGCTGGGGCTGGCATCGGGCCGGGCGGCGTTGGCAGAGGAGGAGGAGGAAGAAGAGGCGGCGGAGGCGGCGCAGTCCTCCAGGGCCAAGCAGAGCTCCTTCAGCTCCAGGTTATCCTGCGCCAGCCTCTCCTGCAGCCCTTCCAAGCCCGCCAGCTTACGGAGACAACCGGCCACCTCGTCGCGGAGCCCCTGCGCCGCCTGGTGCCCGAAGAGCTGCCAGTGGCGGGCCAGGCGCTTGGCTTTCAGGCGGTCCTCGTCCAGGAAGCAGCAGAGGTCGCGGAGCTCCCGGTTCTCGCCCTGCAGCCGCCCGTTGACGGCTTTGAGCTCGCGGATCTCGCGCAGGTGCTCCTGGAGCTGCCGGTTGACGCCCTGGATCAGCCGGCCCCGTTGCACCAGCGCCGCCAGCTTCTCTGCCTCCTCCCGCCGCAGCCGCCGCACTAGCTCTTCCTTGCTGCAGCCGGACAGGTCCTCCGCCTCCTCCTCCTCCTGGGCAGCGGCGGCGGCATCGGAGGACGGAGGAGGCGGCGGGGCAGCCGGGAGCATCGCTGGGCTTCAGCCCCGGCCGGTGCAAAGCGGAGGGGAAGCCGAGCGCTCAGCCCGCCCGCCGGGCAGCGGCATCTTTGCAAGGCGGCGCGGGCGGAGGAGCCTCGGGATCTCTCGCCAGCCGCCTCCTCCTCCGGCACCGGGCGCTGCGCCTCCGCCGGCCACAGGCAGGTGCAGCGGAGGGAGAAGGGCGCCTGCGCGGCGGAGGAGGGGGGAGGAAGGAGGAGGGGCTGGGGGTTTGGGGGATTTGGGGGGGGGAAGGATGCCCTGTCGGTGGAAAGTGGGTGGGTGGGTGGGGGAGAGAGGCTGGGAGAGGGGGAGGACGGCGGCGGCGGGGGTGACGGGGTGGGGAAGCATCGCTGGGCTTTTCCAAGCTGGGGGGAATTGGGGAGTGGGTGGGTGGGTGGGGGAAACGGAATGGCATAGCTTAGCATAGAACAGAACAGGAGGAATAGAATAGAATAAGGAAAACAATAGAATAGAATAGAAATAGGAGAACTGGGATAGGATAGGATAGAAATAGGAGAAATAGAGTAGAATAGAAGAATAGAATAGAATAGAATAGAATAGAATAGAATAGAATAATACAAGGAATAGAATAGAAATGGAAAGAATAGAATAAGGAAAAGAATAAACTAGAAATAGGAGAAATAGGATAGGATATTATAAGGAATAGAATAGAATAGAAATAGGAGAAATAAAATAGAAGCATAGAATAAAATAGAATAGAATAGAATAGAATAAGAAAACAATAGAATAGAAATAGGAGAAATAGAATAGAATAGAAGAATAGAATAGAATAAGAAAAACAATAGAATAGAATAGAAATAGGAGAAATAGAATAGAATAGAAGAATAGAATAGAATAGGAGAATAGAATAGATTATAGAATAGAATAGAATAGAATAACATAAGGAATAGAATAGAAATAGGAGAAATAGAATAGACTAGAAATAGGAGAAATAGGATAGGATATTATAAGGAATAGAATAGAATAGAAATAGGAGAAATAGGATAGAAGCATAGAATAGAATAGAATAGAATAGAATAGAATAGAATAGAATAGAATAACAGAGTTGGAAGGGACCTTGTGCCCTTTCCCCGGTTGCAATCCTGATTAAAGTTTCTCCTGCACCCACCCACTCACCCACCCACTCCGGGATCTGGGACCCCCGAGCAACCTTCTGCAGCTTGGCAAGGGGGGCGCGTGCATGCAAAGAGGGGCGGGCAGGCGGCTGGGAAAGCATCGCTGACTTCTCCAAGCCGGGGAAAATTGGGGAGTGGGTGCGTGGGTGGGTGGGAAACGGAGCTGTCTTGCGCTCTTTCCCCGGTTGCAATGCAGATTGACGGTACTCCTGCACACTCTGGGGACTGGGACCCCCTGGGACCCCCTGCCAGCCTCCAGCAGCTTGGCAAGAGCCTGGCAAATGGATTCCATCCCCCCCTCCCCCCGTGGTTTCCACGCAGGGATGCGGGGTTGGGGCAAGGGGCGTGGGTAGGTGGGAGAAAACGGAGCTGCCTTGCATGCAAAGGATGGCGGGAGGGAAAAAGCATCGCCGGGAAAATTGGGGAGTGGGTGGGTGGGAGGGAAACGGAGCTGGCTTGCAACCTTCCCCGGTTGCCATACGGATTAAGGGTTCTCCCGCACCCACCCACCCACTCCGGGGCCTGGGACCCCCTTGGCTTCCTCCCATCAGCTTGGCAAGCGGATTCCGTCCACCCCCGCCGTGGTTTCTGCGCAGGGATGCGGGGTTGGGGCAGGGGGCGTGGGTAAGGTGGAAACGGAGCCAGCTTGCACCCTTTCTCTTGGGTTGGCAGGCCGGATTAGGGGGTTCTTCTGTGCCCACCCGCCCACTCCGGGGTCTGCGCCCCTTCCGCAGACTTCTGCAGGTTGGCAAGCGGATTCCATCCTCCACCCCCTCCGTGGTTTCCGTACAGGGATGCGGGGTTGGGGCAGGGAGCGTGGGGTGGGGATGGAGTGTGGGTGTGTCATGGGGGGGGTTGTTGCCGTAGAACGCTTGCCCTGATGGGGAGTGCGAAAAGGACAATCGGAGGGTTAGGATTCCGTTTGCGATGGAAGGAAGGACTGGTAACCTTGGCCTGTTGTGGGCAAGCCAGTTTGCTTGAAGACACGGGGCACAACAGGGGGGGGACATCGAGGGGTCGTGGCTTCTGGGCTTGGGTCTCCAAAAGAGGCTGGAGAAGGGGCGAGGTTGCCACATCCTGCGGTTTGTGGCTTGGCCTGTGCAGGCTTGGGTCGTGTGAACTCTGCCAACGGGTTCAGGAAGGAGGTTGTGGGAATCAAGGCTCCAAGGAGAAGTAATTTCCTTTGCATTTTGTGGGCTCTGACTCATTGGCGCCATACTTGGCTGGCTCTCGCACTTCCTGCCTATCAACCTTTGTGTTAGGTGAGCCTTGTCTTACTTTGCGGGATTCGATCCCAGATCTTGATTTCTTAAAATCCAAGGGTTGGACCATCGCAAACCAGGTTTAGCTTGATGGGCGAGTCGGTCAGAAATAAATTTCCCCTTAAACCCAGTTTTCTATGGGTCTGTTTGGAGGGGCAATAGCAATAGCCTGTAGACTTATATACCACTTCATAGTGATTTACAGCCCTCTCTAAGCGGATTACAAAGTCAGCCTCTTGACCCCTAACAATCTGGGTCTTCATTGTACTGACCTCGGAGGAGGGAAGGCTGAGTTGACCTTGAGCCGGTCAGAATCAAACTGCTGGCAGTGGCAGAATTAGCCTGCAATGCTGCATTCAAACCACTGGGAAGGAAGGAAGGAAGGAAGGAAGGAAGGAAGGAAGGAAGGAAGGAAGGAAGGAAGATAGCAATAGCATTTAGACTTAAAAGCTTCACAGTGCTTTTTGGCCCTCTCTAAGCAGTTTACAGAGTCAACCTCTTGCCCCCAACAATCTGGGTCCTCATTTTAATGACCCTCAGAAGGATGAAAGGCTGAGTCAACCTTGAGCCGGTCAGGATCGAACTACTGGCAGTGGGCAGAATTAAGTTTGCAAAACTGCATTTTAACCATTGGGAGGGAGGGAAGGAAGGAAGGAAGGAAGGAAGGAAGGAAGGAAGGAAGGAAGGAAGGAAGGAAGGACAATAGCAGTAGCCTTAGACTTATATACCACTTTACAGTGCTTTATAGCTCTCTCTAAGCGGTTTACAGAGTCAGCCTCTTGCCCCCAACAATCCGGGTCCTCATTTTATCGACCTTGGAAGGATGGAGGGCTGAGTCAAGGTCATAAAGTGGGACAAAACTCTCTTCTCAAAGATCTTGATTAGCAACAGAAACGTTGGACTCCATTGTGGTTATGAGTCGGAGTTTTCTGCCACCCGCTGAAAACCTAAACTCTGTCCTGGGCTCCCTGGAGGTTTTGTCCGTGATCCTCCAAAATGTGGCATTGATTCTTAGCACGCCTCCAACCCTCTTTGCAAATTTCCCAATCCCCCCACCACCACCCCGCCCTGTCAGGGAAAAAGACAGATCAGCGAGATGTTTAAGCCAAGACGCCTTTCATTTGTTTTTCCTCCGGAGTTGGCAAGATTCAAAAGGATGCGAGCCAGGCCAGGAACCTTAAAAGAACGAGAGAGAGAGAAAAATCCAAATATTTTTATTTTTGACATGACTGGGGTGCCCTGCCAAGTAGAACTCGGTGTCTTCCTGGATGCTTGGTGGTTGTTTTTTTTGACAGTTCTGGTATTAAAAGGAAAACAGGGAGGATTTCCTGGATGGATGGAGTCTGCAGGCAGAGACGCTGGGGGGGCTCAAAGCAGGGAGACCCCCAATTTTCCTGCGGAAGAGAGACGGTACCAGATGGGTCTACCGGTGGAAGGCTTGGGCTGTGTTTAACATGCCCCTTCCACCCCATCAAAACCCTCAATTGATAACTAAAAGCCACACACAACCAGGTGCCGCATAAATACAGGTAGTCGTCGATTTACAAAACTCATTAATCATGTTTTTAGTCCTTAGTTCTGTTCTGTTCAATTCTATTCTATTCTTGTTATTTTCCAGTCCCATTTTAGATCTCAAAATGTGTATACTTTAAAATTTTTATTTTATATTACTCCTTCCAAAAGACAGTCTCCCTAGGGAAGCCTCCTCTGAAATGCATCGGATCACAACTCCCATAAGCCCCATCATAGGCGTATTAATATGACCCATATATGAACTATACATAGGGACGAGATTTGCGCATGCGCCGCCTTTTCCCCGCCGTAATCTTGGCTTTCATCTTTACCCCTGGCGGGGGCCGCCTGACAGGCCTTCATCAAACCCACCGCCCATGCCCAGTGGTAAAGACGGAAACCGAGAACACGGCGGGGGAGAAAAAAAAAGAAAAGAAAAGGTGGCGCATGCGGAAATCCCATCCAGGCAAGCGGCAACCCGGAAGAGATTCTGCCTGGGGTGGGTCACGTGAAAGGGCTGCAAATGGCGGCTGGTGGGATTTTTTTTTGCCTCAGGAAAGGGGAGAAATGGATGGATATCGAGGGGGGCCGTTTGGGGGGAGCGGACTTTTTGTGCGGGGGTGGGCCGCTGAACGAGCCGGGAAGAGACGGGGAGGGCTCTATCCAGCATGGGGGGATGTCTGTCTTCATGCCTCTGAGCATGCACAGAGTGCCTCGCCCCTTCCCTGGAGCAAAATGGCTGGACTAAGGCTGTAAAGCGAGGAGGGGGATAAAGCACAAGAAGGGCGTTCAAGAAAAAGGGGGGGGGGAATTATAAATATGATAAAATTATATGTTATAAATATTAATCAGATTTTTAACTCTTTCTATAAAATAGCATTTAAAAACTAAGGCGTGTACCTTTCCTAGAGGGCATTCTTTCATATATGATTGAATCCCCATCCCTTTCTTTGGAAAAAGGTGTTTTTTTAAAAGGGTCCATCCCCCCAAGTGTGTTAAAATCTAGCAGGATTTTGATGAGTCTCATTCTCGGCTGTGAAAATGCACAATTGTAAATGAATATTAATATATTAAATATCAATGTATTAATAATAATAGTAGTAGTATATTTTAAGAAGGTACTTGGTTGATACCTAGGACGCTGGCAGCAACCCGTATCAACCATTAGTATCAGTCAGTTGGCATAGTCCCGTGTTTCATGAATAATATATATATATGTGTGTGTGTGTGTGTGTGTGTGTATATATATATATATATATATATAATTATATAATAATTATTTTATATATAATAATAATTTGCAGCATCCTGCAATAATACCAGCGGAACTGCAAAAAACTGCGCTACTAGGAACATATATTTTAAGAAGATACTTGGCTGATACCTAGGACGCTGGCAGCAACCTGTATAAACCATTAGCACCAGTCAGTGGTATTTGTGACACATCTTTAAATGTTCACTTGACTGAATTTCATTTTTAATGAATAAAAGAAATAATAATAAATTTAATAACATTTCGACACTACTTGTGCTTGCTTTCGGACGCGCGCATCCTCTTCCTTTCTGTGGAGACCTAGAGTGGTTTTATTTGAAAAAAATTCCTTCCTTCAGTTCAATATTTTGGGGGGAGGGGGCATTTGGACCGTTGAATTCCATAACACAAGAACTTAACAACCAGGCTGAGAAAACTCCAAATGTGGGAAGAATTCTTGGGTGCTGTGGCTGGGAAGGTCTCTGAAGTGGAAAAAAAGAGCTTGTGGACTAGAAACTTAACTTCTTTGCTTACCTTGCAGGCTGTGAGGTGCACCTTGATGCCGGCAAGAGATCCCGTGCCTGAAGAGCGGGACTCCATTAATCATGACCAGCAATCTCGACATTTTTGTGGGGAATACCACCTTGATCGATGAAGAAGTCTATCAGCTGTGGCTAGATGGATATTCTGGTAAATCTCGATCCTTCACGTCTGTGAAAAAGACAATATGCAACGGTGTTTCTCAGCCTTGGCAACTTAAAGATAAGAAGGACTTCAGCTCCCAGAATTCTTCAGTTGGTTGGGGGAGCTCTGGGAGTTTAAATCCACCCATCTTAAAATACCTTGGCTGGGGATTTTTGGGAGTTGAAGTCCATCTATCTTAAAGCATGCTGGCTGGGGGATTCTGGGAGTTAAAGTCCACCCATCTTAAAACTGCCGAGGTTGAGTAATCCTGATCTAAGACAGGGGTCTCCAACCTTGGCAATTTGAAGACGTGTTGACTTCAACTCCCAGAATCCCCCAACCAGCATGCTTTAAGATGGGCGGAGTTTATCTCTCAGAATTCCTCATCCAATCTTCCTATCTTAAAGCATGCTGGGTAGGGACTTCTGGGTGTGTGGGTGTGTTTGGAGTCCACCCCACATTTGAGAAACTCTGGAGTAGATCTCTACTGGCAACCTAGGAGAACATGAACTGAATTCTTGCATGTTTATTTATTTATTTATTGGCATTTGTCAAACAAAACGACAGCAAGAGTAAGAGAATAAAAATACAGGGATTATAGGCAAATTAGTGCACGCCCCACTCTACTGATCCCTTAAGTATGAAGTAAGGTCCACGAAAGTCAATTTGTGACTGAAACTGTGAAAATTTGTAGCTAAGACAACTGGATCAGGTACAGCATTCCGGACTTTGACAACTCTATTACAGAAATTGTATTTCTTACAGTCAAGTTTAGAATGATTTACGGTGCATTTAAAGCAGTTATTTGCACATGTATTATTGCGATGAAAACAGGAAAAGTCATTTACAGGTAAAGCATTACTACATATAATTTTGCATGCAATACATACCATATTTTTCGGAGTATAAGACGCAGCGGAGTATAAGACGCACCAAGATTTTGAAGAGGTAAATTTAAAAAAAAAAGTTTTTGCACTCTGCAGACCTCCCAAACCATCTGCACGCCTCATTTTTGTGAAAAACTGGCCATGCAAAGAGTTTGAGGTGCCTGCAAAGTGGTCCTGGGAGCTGGGGGCGGGGGGAACGAGCAAAAAATGCTCGTTTTTCACTCATTTTTGCCCACCCCAGCCCTCAGGAGCACTTTGCAGGCCTCCCAAACCCTCTGCACGCCCATTTTTGTGAAGGGGGCGGGGTTTCGGGAGGCAAAAAAATACTGTATTACGTGTATAAGACGCGCCCAGATTTTCACCCTCTTTTTATGGGAGGAAAAGGTGCATCTTATACTCCGAAAAATACGGTGGGTCTGACCGCAAGCGACACAGCTCTTAAGTTATCCAAACCGAGAATTTCGAGCCTAGTAACATATAGAATTTTATTGTGCCCAGAAGAGTGCAAGATTTTTCTCGTGAAATACTTCTGGAACCCGCCTGATTGTACTGACGTCAGATATGTGGCGGGGATTCCAAACAGTTGAACAGTACTCTAAAATAGGCCTAGCATAAGTTTTATAATGCAATGTTTCCAGGAAGAAAGTTTCGCAAAATTAACGTGACTCATTGTGGCTCTGTGCTTGCTTTTTCTTGGCTGAGATGAGTGACGTTAGTCTTAAAGCCAGGCAGAGATGTTTACGCTCCACAAATCTTCCCACCGTGTGAATCTCATTTCTTGAGACAAACCTTCCCCTCTTGGTTTTCCCCAGTCGACGATGCCGTCTCCCTTCGGCTACGTTCTGGCATCTTGGAGCAGACAGGCGCCACGGTTGATGTCCTCCAGAGCGACACCATGGACCACTACCGCACCTTTTACATGCTGGAACGGCTCCTCCATTCTCCCCCCAAGCTGCTCAACCAGCTGCTTTTCCAGATCCCGCCTTGCCGGCAGACGATGCTGATCGAAAGGTGAGCCGGCGAATCTATATCTATAAAAATGTATGTGTACCAGCATAACTCTGGAATGCCTCGAGCAATTTCAACCAGACTTGGTGCACAGATGACTTATTCTCTGGAAACAAATACTGTGGGGGTAAGATCCCCCTAACGTCCCTCGGGTGTGTGTGTGTTCTGTTAAGAGACAGCCTGTTGTGCCTTAAAACAGCCTCTACCGTACTGCCGTAAAACGGCCTCTACTGTACAGCGTAGTGGAGTTGCCAGCTTCACAGTACTCCACAAGGGGGCTCCCTCTGGTAAGGGGGAAAATCCAACATGAGAAATTATGTTTGGTCTGGATATTTTCCCCCTATAAATAAATACCCAGGCAATGCCTGGTTATCGGTAGTGGATAAAATGGCCCCTGGGTTGGATTTGGGCCCCACACTCACTTAGATAGTCTGTGGCAACCCAGCTGTTGTTTAGAAAAGTGCTGTATGCGAATCCAGTCCGGTGAGTCATTGAAGATTTTTCAAGAAGTGACTGGATAGCCACTTGTCTGAAACAGTACAGGTAGTCCTTGACTTATGACTATAATTGAGCCCCAAGCTGCTCTTGTTAAGTGAGTTTGCCCCCATTTTACGACCTTTCTAGCCTTGGCTGTTAAGGGAATCATTGCAGTTGATAAGTTAGTAACAAAATTGTTAAGTGAATCTGGATCCCCCCCCCCCCAAATGGATTTTGCTGGTTTAAAAGGTTGCAAAAGAGAATCATGTGACCTTGGGACGCAGTAACGGTCGTAAGTATGAAGCAGTTGCCAAGTGTCTGAATTTGGATCCCCTGATCGTAAGGATGCTGCAAAGGTTGTAAGTTTAAAAACCGCTGCTAGAATTTCCTTTGCGCAAAATTGGAAACAAAAACCTACTTCCTCCCCCCACGATATGGTAATTAGGAAGATATTCAAATGTGCTGAAATGGACAGGATGACCATGGAGTGAAGAGAAGAGTCAGACTATTATAAAATTTGGAATAGACTGTACAAATGGCGAGAGAATCGAAGCCAAAACAAGAAATAAAAGTTTTGAAAACTATGGATTATACAATATGAAGAAAAATGTATATACATATATATGTAAAATTTGATCCTTTCCTCTGTACTATCAGACTATAATATAATTATATTCAGTACTATTAGAATTGCTAAAATTGTTAAAAAGTACGAAAAGGCAAAAATTGAATAGTAAACGTCAAAAGCAGAACAGACATGCTGATACGGGAAGCTGTAGAAGTATATTATATTGTTTGTGTTTTTATTTGTTTTGTCTTTGTATTGTTTTTCCTGTTCTTTTTTAAACTTGAAAACATTTAATAAAAACTATTTAAAAAAAAGAGAGAGAGAGAGATTGGACAACCATTTGACCAGGATGGTGGAAGGTCTCCCACTTTGGGCACGGTGTGTGTGTGTGTGTGTGTGTGTGTGTGTGTGTGTGTGTGTGTGTGTGTGTGTTAGACTAGGAGACCTCCCGGGTCCCTTCGAGCCCTAGGATTCTATTTCTTTGGTTTATTTAGAAAGAGGCAATTAAATAAATGGTAGTAATGTTTTATTCCTTCCCCAGGTATTATGCCTTCAATGCTGCTTTCGTCCGTGAGGTGCTGGGGAAAAAGCTATCCAAAGGAACTAAGAAAGATCTGGATGATATCAGTGCCAAAACTGGTGTGACCCTTAAAAGTTGTCGCCGACAGGTGAGTTGAAAAAGCTAGCTTTCAGTAACTCTTTTAACAGACGGGCGTGAAAGGCAAATATATTTTCCAGATGTTTGATGATCCAGAATCTTGTAAAGACAGTTCGTTTGTACTAAAGATGGGATAGAAATAAAATTAAATTGGTTAGTCGGACAAGGTGATGGTGATTATTATTATTACTATTTCGCAATCCCAGACAAATATGGTTTGTCTCCCAGGAATGTGTAAAGTGTTGGGGTTTTTTCCCCTTCTGTTTCAGTTCGACAATTTCAAGCGGGTTTTCAAAGCCGTGGAAGAATTACGCGGGTCACTAGTAGAAAATATTCAACAACATTTCTTGCTTTCGGATCGGTTAGCCAGGTACGGAAATAAGCATAATGTCTTCAAGGGAGAGTTATTAGGATTCTTAACTTTGGCAGGGGGCGGGGGTTGGACTAGAAGATCTCCAAGGTCCCTTCCAGCCCTATGATTCTATGAATCTCAGATTCTGGGCATCCAGTCCACCAGAGAATTCTCTATTTCTTGCACGTTCTCCCTCCTTCCCTCCCTCAAGTTTACCTGCAGAATTTTGTGCAATTCAAGATACCTCTCTCTCTCTCTGTGTGTGTGTGTGTGTGTCTGTCTCTCCCACTTTCTCTTGTCTCTGTGTGCTCTTTCTCTCTTTCTCTCTCTTTCTCTCTGTCTCTCTGTGCGTGTGTGTGGCTTTCTCTGTCTCTCTCTGTGTCTGTCTCTGTGTTTGTCTGTCTCTCTCCCTCTTTCTCTTTCTCTGTCTGTCTGTCTCTGTCTCTCCCTCCCTCCCTCTCTCTCTCTCTCTCTGTCTCTCTCCTTTCTCTGTCTCTCTCTCTCTGTCTCTCCCTCTCTCTGTCTCTCTGTATCTGTCTCTCTCCCTCTTTCTCTGTCTCTCTCTGTCTCTCTCTATGTGTCTCTCTGTCTCTCTCTCTGTCTCTGTGTGTCTTTCTCTGTCTGAATCTGGGGTGGAGGGTTCAGAGAGTTGAACCTGGCGGTCACCCTAAGCATGTGCAGAATGCAAAACCACCCCCTAGTGAGTCGTGAGCAGGAAAAAGCCCACTGCCAAAGAAATAGAACATCTTTTTTTCCAATCTAAACTGCAGCTTGAAGACAAGCCATTTTGTTCTCTTAAGCAGAAACGCACCTTTTGTGCGCCATGGACCCACAAAACACAAGACTTGGGCCATTAGGTCAAGGCCCTTCCTTTTACATTTGCTGACCAGCTGTCCCAGTGGTTTAAACCCCCAAATCTTCTTTCCACCCCTTAGGGACTACGCCGCCATTGTATTCTTCGCCAATAGCCGCTTTGAGACCGGGAAGAAGAAATTGCAGTATTTGAGCTTCGAGGATTTTGCCTACTGCGCTGAACAGATGATCGAGAATTGGACTTTGGGGGCAATGGGTAAGAGGGCAGATCCTTTGAGATATGGGGTAGGATAGATAGGAGAGGCCTCTGTGGGCAAGCCTGAGGGAGAGAAGGGGAGAGGAGAGGATCAATGAAGCCAGCCTGAGGGAGGGAAGGGGAGAGGAGAGGATCAATGAAGCCAGCCTGAGGGAGAGAAGGGAAGAGGAGAGGATCAATGAAGCCAGCCTGAGGGAGGGAAGGGGAGAGGAGAGGATCAATGAAGCCAGCCTGAGGGAGGGAATGGGAGAGGAGAGGATTGGATTCTGTGGGGCAAGGCTGAGGGAGAGAAGGGGAGAGGAGAGACCGATCCGTAACTACTCATATATTTTCAAGCTGTTAAGTATTGATTTATCAAGCCCGATCACGTAGTTTCGTAGCGGAGAACGGGTATTCAGCTAGTAAAGTAATAAAGGCGTAAACAAACAAATAGGCCCAACAAAATGACTCACTTCATTTGTCCCGGCAGACACCAACGTAGACGACATGGACGTCGACTTGGATAAAGAATTTTTACAGGGCCTGAAAGAGTTAAAAGTTCTGATTGCCGACAAAGATCTATTAGATCTGCACAAGAGGTATACTGATGGGGGTCCTGGGAGGAGGGGGGGCTTGCTAGAATCCAAGCTTTGGTTAGGGCACAAAACATATTAAGAGTTTTGTGCTTGTCCTGTAAAAAAGCAAGTGAATAAGGAGCTGGCTGGAGGCAGCTATGGATTAAATATTAATTTTTACAATTTTTCATTCTGTCCCAAGACTTTTTGAATGGTTAATCACAACCATAGAGGAAGTCAACAAAGCTCCTTTGGGTGAGGTACAGCAAACTTCAGGGCAGTCTCATTCCTCGGAGAACGCTGAGGATTAGCGCCTTGTCCCTAAGTTTGAGAGAGAGAAAGAGCAGAACGCCGGGTCGAACTCCTCAACTTAACAACTAGTCCTTTTAGCAACCCGTTGTCAGGGTTCCAAATAGCATCGAAAAGTAAATCGGAGTCCAAGGCAAAGGATTGCTGAAAGTTCCAATTGATGAAGAGAGCCATGTTGGCACATCTGGGAAAACCCGAATCTGAAAGCTTCCCGGTTTTCCCCACCCAGTTGAAAGTTCAAGATCTTGCCCCCCACACCCACAAGTCCATCCCATGGTCCAATCTCCCACCGCCATGCTGGCAGTTCCACCCATCCACTTCCGGTCAGGTGCAGAGAGACCAAGGATGACCTTGGTTTTCTAGAAGGAATTTTGTTTTGGCTACATAGCATCTAACTCCGTGTAATCCCCCCTCCCGTTTTCCCACAACACAAAATGCCTAGTAGAATAATAGAAAGCGTGGCAGGCCAAAGATTCAAAAAAAAAAGATGGCTGCAGGCCTGACACCCGTTTCAGAGTTATGACAAAGGGACTTACAACTTGGGATCTTGACATTTTACACACTTACCCTTTGAATGCTGAGCAACAAAGTCTGTCTTTATAGACATTTGCCCTGTCTGGCATTCGCGCCACTGTGTTTTACCACAGGTTTTTGCCAAAAATCAGCACCAATTTCCAGATTTTTGGCAAAACCACGCTCAATCACTCAAAGACTCACTTCACTCAAAGACTCACTTCACTCACAGACACATTGTAAAATCGGGGCTGGCCTTACAGCCAACCCTGTTTTACGACTGTTTCGACTTCCATCCGAAGCGGGCGGCCTCTGTTACAGTCGTAACTTAAGAATTCCCGGTATTTTTCACTTTGGGTTTAAACCTTTGCTGGGGGAGAATTGCCATCTCGGAGGGTTACACGTTTCGGGAGGGATCGTGTCACATTTTAAAATCTTTTTACATTTGTCTGGAACTATACAGGGTCTCCTGTGTGAGCAGGGGGCTGGACTAGAAGCTTGGAATAGACACTTGAATGGGGAGAGGTTTTCTCTAAAATTTCCCGCATTCTTCCTACTTCTTCCTTTTTATACTTAACTCCACAGCCTGGTGTGCACAGCACTGCGGGGGAAAATCTCGGTCTTCAGTGAGATGGAAGCCAATTTTAAGGTGGGTCCTGCTGGGACTCAGGCCCACCAGCGGCCTGCGGAGCTGGCAGCAGATTCGGACAGTGAGGAGGTTGGGGAGGAAACTGGGCCAATCCTGGAGTCTGGGGAAGGCTCTGATGTGGGCTCTGTGTCGGAGGCAGAGAGGGGGCCAGGGCCATCTGACAGTTATCAGCTGCCTTCAGAGTCAGACATCAGTGAGGCAGAGGAACAACTGGAGCCTGTTCCCAGTGAGCGCATGCGCAGAGTTGTCAGACGAAGGGAAGAGCTAAAGAACAGGGGTCGACTTGGGAGGAAGGCCACAGGTGGACAATGAAGGGCCCTTCCCATAGGAAATAAAAGAGGAGCGACAGGGGAGTGGAGTTTGCAGGAGACCATGAGTTCGCTTAATTGGTTCATGACTCTTTGAGACTCCTGGCCAAGTTTTGCAGAGATCATCCTGGCAGCTCTCCAAGCCAGAGAAGGTCTGTGACTGTAAATCCTCCCTAGAAAGACTTTGCTGGATGTGAATGAGCAGAATTCACAGTTAGTTAATAAAAGGGGTTTTTTATCGGGACAAGGAGTTTGCTTCATGCTCTTGAGAGGCCTAGGTCAGAACACAGAGTTTGAATCCTGACACACACCTCCTTTTGTTCCCACAAGCTCCTTGTTAGGTAATAGAGAAAAAAAAAACTGAGCAGGATCTGAATTGTTCTCCAAAATCATTATAAATCGGGAAGCGTTTGTGAGCTGTTATTTACTGGCTGGTCACACGGGGGAGCCATTGTGCCTTTTTGGGGGAAGGGGGAAACACCAGTTAAACCACAAAATGTGGATTTTGTAGAAAAGGTTTTTTATTTAAACGGTTTTCAAGGTGTAATGTGTCAAGATGAGTGGACTTCAACTCCCAGAATACCCCAGCCAGCAACCCTTCATCCAACTTAGCATTTCTTGACCTTCAATTGTGATTGTTGTGATTTGCAATCTGGGTGCTGGAAGTCCACAGATCTTTTTAAATTGCTACGGTTGGAGAATACGGTCCCTTATTTACGTTTTATTTTATTTTATATCTTTATTTTATAGGTTATTTTATTTTTATTTGACTTTGCTTTCTTCTGTTTTGTTTTATTATTCTAAGCAAATTTATATAGCCGCCTATCTCTCTTGCAGAATCTCAGTCGGGCTTTGATCAACATCGCCTCGAAGCTCACCCACAGCAAAGACGTGCGCGATTTTTTCATTGATCTAGTGGAAAAGGTAGTGTGAGCCATTTCCCGGCCCTGCAAATGTGGGTTTTCAGCTGCCTAACATTTATACTTTTTAAAACTACAGCTCCCAAAATTTCCCAGCCAGCTTGCTTTAAGATGGGTGGACTTCAACTCCCAGAATTCCCCAGCCAGCAGGCTTTAAAATCAAATTCAACTCCTAGAATTCCCCAGGCAGCTTGATTTAAGATGGATGGACTTCAACTCCCAGAATTCCCCAGCCAGCAGGCTTTAAAATCAAATTCAACTCCCAGAATTCCCCAGCCAGCATGCTTTAAGATGGGAGAACTTCAACTCCCAGAATTCTCCAACCAGGACTGTTGGCTAGGGGATTGTGGGAGATGAAGTCCACCCATCCTAAAAGTTGCCAAGATTGAGACATATTATCCTGGAGTACCACAAAATCGAGGCTCCCTCAAATTCATCCAGGAATTAAATATTAATATTAAAGCAAGAGAACAAGGTTAATCCATCAGAAGACCCTGTTAGGCCCTGCGTGGAATCCACTCAGATTTATTCGATCCGCCTCTGATTTTGTGGGATCTGGGATCTTTCCCCAGGCCCCCTCCTCCTTCTGAGAACACAGCCTCTGCCCCTTTTCCAAAGCTCGCCGGGAGGGTCCTAAGCCCAATCGCTGTTTTCCAAGGCTTGTAAATTATCACTTTTCGTACCAGGAGAACTTGATTTTTAATATTTGCTCTCTTTTATTTTTCCAAAGTTTGTAGAGCCGTTTCGGTCTGACAGATGGAGCTCCAATGACGTGCAGCTTTTCCTAACCCACTACACGGCCAGCGCACACTCGTTGGAAGTGTTCAGGTGGGTAAAAAGCCTTGCTTGCAGTACGGGTAGTCCTCGACTTACGACCTCCGTGGTGCCCGCAATTTCCATTGCTGAGTGAGACCTTGGTTTAAGTGAGTTTTGCCCTGCTGTACATGTTCTGACCCAGGCTTCCCAAAAGCACGAAGCCGACTCCTCGTCCCGATAAAACCCCTTTTATTTAGTTTAAAGGGAATTCCTCTCCAGCAAAGTCCAGGCCAACAGTCTTTTCAAGAGATTTCACAACTTTTGAAAGACTTTTATCAGGCTTGGAGAGCTGGCAGGCCGATATCTTCCAAACTCCACTCTGTAGCAGCAGTTCCTTGGCAAGAAGTCAGGAACAGATCTTCCCCCTAATGGATTGAACTAATTGCCTCCTGCAAACTCCACTCCCCTTTCGCTCCTCTTTTATTTCCTCTGGGAGGGGCCATTCACCGTCCATCTGTGGCCTTCCTCCCAAGTCGACCCTTGTTCTTTAGCTGTTCCCTTCGTTTGGCAACTCTGCGCATGCGAACACTGGGAACAGGCTCCAGCTGTTCTTCTGCCTCACGGATGCCTGACTCCGAAGGCAGCTGATAACTGGCATACGGCTCTGGCCCCCTCTCTGCCTCCGACACAGAGCCCTCCTCAGAGCCTTCCCCAGACTCCAGGACTGGCCCAGGTTCCTCCCCAACCCTCCTCACTGTCTGAATCGGCTGCCAGCTCCAGTGGCCAGTCACAGCAGTACCACCGTTTGTTGTGAATCGAATTACTGCCATTGTTAAATTAGTGACACGGTCGTTAAGTGAATCTGGCTTTTCCGGTGGACGTGTCAGAAGGTCGCAAAAGCGGGATCGCATGACCCCGGGACTCTGTGACCATCATAAACACGAGTCAGGGGCCAAGCGTCTGAATTTTGATCACATGGCCACAGAGATGCCGCAACGGTCTTTTAAGTGTGGCGAAACGTCCACTTTTTCCCCAGCACCATTGCAACTCTTCAACCGTCACTAAACGAACGGTCGTAAGTTGAGGGCTACCTGCATTTATTTTCAATCCTCCCGACTTTTTCAGACCTCTGGCTTTCTCCTCTTGCAGGCATCAAGTACTTTGGGAACGATACATGGGCACTCTCAAGGCCTGCCTGCTGAAGATATACCATGATTAAAACCCCACAATTTTGGATTTGTTTTTAATTTTAAAAAAAACCAGATGTTAATAATTTATTTCGGGAGAGACTCCCTCAAGGCCAAAGTGCCTGTTCCTCCGGGACAGATCTCCTCTCATTTGTGACCCAAAGCTCATCCTACACCTCCCCTTTACCTTTTTTATTCCCCTTCATTTTGACAATGAGGACTAGTCAATTAGTTTGAGTAGTTGTTTTGTTTTGTTTTGTTTTGCTCGGATGAAATAAAGAATCCGTTTCATCCCAAGCTGGAGAGTGGCTTGATTTTGGCTGCCTGTCTGAATTTGGAGTCTTAAAAGACCAAAGGCAGGGGATTATGGGGGTTGTTGTCCAGCCGATCCAGCAATGGAAGAGGGATTTCGGCTGTCTGAATTAAAATTTGGGGCGACTGGCTGTCTTTTGGGGGGTGTTTTTGCTGAAAATCTCTGTCCACAGGAAGGCACCGGTTCGATTTGGCTGGTCGGTTGATTGAATTAGAGCAGGGTTTAAGGGGAGAAGGTGGGGGATTATGGGAGTTGTCATCCAATACCCTGTTTCCCCTAAAATAAGACTCAATTGGAAAATAAGCCCTGGCATGATGCTCCTAATATGAGCCCTACCCCATATATAAGACCCAGTTAAGATCATCAGCCAGACGGACAGATTTAGTGCCGTATTTCCCTGAAAAATGAGACCTAACTGGAAAATAAGCCCTAAGCCGTCTTTTGGAACAAAAATTAATATAAGATCCTGTCTTATTTTCAGGGAAATACAGTACATCTGGCAAGGAAGCAGAAACTGTGAAGTGTCAGAATTAAAATTAGGTTTATCGCTCGTTGATGGTGCTGGTTTTTGGTTCTTGATGGTGTGAGGTGTTGAGGTTAGCCGAGCTGGCAGCAGATTCAGAGAGTGAGGAGGGTTGGGGAGGAACCTGGGCCAGTCCTGGAGTCTGGGGAAGGCTCTGGTGAGGGCTCTGTGTCGGAGGCAGAGAGGGGGCCAGAGCCGTATGCCAGTTAGCAGCCTTCAGAGTCAGA
Source organism: Natrix helvetica (assembly GCF_964273705.1). Taxonomy (NCBI): domain Eukaryota; kingdom Metazoa; phylum Chordata; class Lepidosauria; order Squamata; family Natricidae; genus Natrix; species Natrix helvetica. The sequence continues at coordinate 6,029,136 of NC_138563.1, forward strand.
CATCAGCAAGGCAGAGGAACAGGGGGAGCCTGTTCCCAGTGTGCGCATGTGCAGAGCTGCCAGAAGGCAAGAACAGACAAAAGGGGCGACTCGGGAGTAAGCCTTGGAGTTTATTGGCTCCTCCCATAAGACATAAAAGAGGAGCAAACGGACGTGAGCTTTTGCAGAAAGCAACTTTGTTCATGCTGGTCGGCTTACATTCTGAAGCTCTGTTTTGACTCTGTGCTCCGTGTGGCCTTTCAAAACTAATTGCCAATTAGCTCTTTGGCAGCGTTTCAAGGGAGATAAAGGTGGGTGCTTATCAGCCTTATCCCGAAAGACTTTGGCAGACTTCTGTCGGACTCTTTGCAAACTATTTGCAACTCATGACGGGCTGTGAATGAACATGATTCACAGCCGTTGAAATAAAAAGAGGGTTTGGGGGACTGAAAGCTGGGTGGGTGGGAGAGGGTGCTTTGCTTTCCTAAAAATTATAATGGCGGGATAGGAGTTTGCGCCAGAAACCCGGGAATGCAGATTCAGACGCATGGCGGAGTGCCCCTGATTGATCCAGCATGGAAGAATGGAGGAAAAATTGTGTTGGATAATCGAAAGAGAGCGAAGATAGTTGGAACAGAACAAAACAGGTATTCCTCGTTTTACAACCATTCCTTGAGCGACCGTTCAAATTCCCCACAATGAAAAAATGGACTTACGACTGGTCTTTGCACTTACGACTGCCGCAGCATGCCCAGTCACATGATCAAAATTCAGGGGCGTATTTGTGACAGTGCAAGGGATGCGGTGGCTCAGTGGCAAAGAGGCTGAGCTTCTCGATCAGAAAGGTTGGCAGTTCGGCGGTTCGAATCCCTAGCGCCGCGTAATGGAGTGAGCTCCCGGTTACTTGTCCCAGCTTCTGCCAACCTAGCAGTTCGAAAGCACGTAAAAAATTCAAGTAGAGAAATAGAAGCCACCTTTGGGGGGGGAAGGGAAAATCGTTCCGTGGACTTTTGGCGTTGAGTCATGCCGGCCACATGACCACGGAGACGTCTCCGGAGAGCGCTGGCTCTTTGGCTTTGAAACGGAGATGAGCACCGCCCCCTAGAGTCGGGAACGGCTAGCACATGTGTGTGCGGGGAACCTTTACCTTTATAATAGTATAGGATCTCTTGCTTGAGCAGAGGGTTGGTCTAGATTGCCGGGCTCTGCAACCCTGCTTCAGCACCGGTCTGCACCATGCCAGAAACCAGACCCTGCAAACAAGCAAAGACCCATCCACGGGACGCACGCCACGTTCCCTCCAGCCCGTAGAGAAACCTCTGTCCACGGAAACCGGTCCCTGGTGTCCGAAATTATGGGGACCACTGGACTAGAAGACCTCTAAGGTCCCTTCCAACGCTGCTACGCAGTTATTCTCTTAAATCACTTTAACCCTCTGTCTTCCCCTCCCAGAGGGGGGGGCAGCAAATGGGGAGGGGGGACTGCAGCCAATGGAAAGGGGGCAAAGGCTGATTTGGCGAGGGGCCAAGCCCGCTCAATGGATGCAAACAGCTGGCTGGTCCGTAAAGGGTGTTTGCTTGTGAGCTAAGTGAAAACAGATGTTGGCAGCCAGCCTCTGACAACATCTGCTTGTCTCGGGGCCAAGAATTCAGGGTGGGGGGCTGAGTGTGTGTGCGTGGGGGGGGGAACCAGCCAGCGCACTCTGCCAGGGCACACCCGCCCGTCACTTCTCTCTTTCTCTCTCTCTCGCTCCGCGCCCAGCCAGAGAGAAGGGGTGCCAGAGACGGCGCCAAGCGCTTGTCAAGGGGTGAGTGATGGGAGCTTTCTTTCTGGGGTAGGTCTGGGGGGCTGGGAAAAGGGGCTGAGAGGGGGGATAGAGGAACAGGCCAGGCCTGGGAGAAGGAGCAAGGAAGGGGGGGAAGGAAGGAAGGAAGGAAGGAAAGTTGGGCATAAGTGGCAGGAAAGGGTTGGCTCCATCCCGTGGTGGTGGTGGGGGGTTCCAGGCCCCGAAGGGAAAAAATCTAGGGGTGCCCCTGCTCAATTCAGGGGGGGGGGCGTTGTTTGCACCAGAGAGAGTTAAGCCATTTTATTTCCGGTGCCTTAATTTTGTACCCAGCCTTTCTAAGCCATGATCTTTGCCAATCTTGGTTTGTTCTGCTGCCCGAACGCTCCAGCTGAGTCGACAGAGAACTGGCCTGGTTTCCCCCCAAGGCTCTCTTGTTTGGGGGGGGGGGAATTTAGTAGATAGTCATAGGAGAGAATCCTTGGGTGCTGGGTACACCCCTCCTCCTCCCCCCTGAGAACCTCTAAAACCCGCCAGCAAAATGGAATGTGTGTCGTTGCAAGCAAATGTTTATAAATGTGCAATGGATGTTTGTTCTGACTCTGCTCCGGGCCACTTTTTCCTTCTCGCCGGCATGTTGGTTCAAAAACCTAGATAAATTTGATGGCTGTCAAAAGTTTACTCATCTCTGCCATAAAGCACAGGATATCCATGTTAGTTTGGGTTTATATCCCAAAACTGTTTTAGTTCACCTTATCTGCACCTAGGAGATCCTTTCCAGATTATTCAAGCTTTCAGTCATACATGCACAATATATAAATGCATACATGGAGGGAGGGAGAGAAAGAAAGAGAGAGAGAAAGGGAGGGAGGGAGGGAGACAAAGAGCAAAGAGAGAGAGAAAGCGAAAGAGAGAGAAAGAAAAAGAGAGAAAGAAAGAGAGAAAGGAGAGGGAGGGAGAGAGAAAGAGCAAAAGAAAGAAAGAAAAGACGAAAGAGAGAGAGACACACAGAGAGAAAGCGAAAAAGAGAAAGAGAAAGGAAGAGAGGGAGGGAGAGAGAAAGAGCAAAAGAAAGAGAGAAAGGGAGGGAGGGAGAAAGCAAAAGAAAGAAAAAGCGAGAGAGAGACAGAGAAAGCGAAAGAGAAGAGAGAGAAAAAGGAAGAGAGGGAGGGAGAGAGAAAGCAAAAGAAAGAAATAGAAAAAGTGAAAAAGACAGAAAGAGACGAGAGAAAGCGAAAGAGAAAGAAAGACAGACAGAGAGAGAAAGAGAGAAAGAGAGAAAAGGGGGGAGAGATCTCAACATACAATACTTTGTTTAGTGATCATTGGAAGTTACAATGGCACTGAAAAAAGTGACTTAATGACCATTTTTCACACTTATGACCATTTCAGCATCCCCATGTTCATGTGATCAAAATTCAGACGCTTGGCAACTGGCTCATATTTATGACCGTCGCAGTGTCCCCGGGGATCACTCGATCCCCTTTTGCAGCCTTCTGGCAAGCAAAGTCAATGGGGAAGCCAGATTTGATCAATGACGTATAAAGGCAGATACCTCTTCAATGGTAGTTTTTACACTCTGACGATGTTAGCAGAGGATAACGAAAGCTAAGTGGCTAATATATTTTAAGTTCCGGAAATATATATATATATATGTAGTCCTCAACTTATGACAATTGGAACCAGTGTTTCTGTTGTTAAGCAAGGCAATTAAGCAAATGACTGCAGTTGTTTTGTTAAGTGAATGGCGATCCCTTTATCAAGGGGACACTGCAAAGATTGTAAGTGCGAGGACCGGTTACAGGTCCGGCTTGTTGCACCTTTGAACGGCCGCTAAACGAATCGTCATAACTCAAAGACTGCCTGCCTAGCTTCACCTTTGGCAGGGCCCAGCTGCTTTGAGGCAGGGAGAATTGGATGGCAGGGTTTTAAAAATAAAAATAATTAAAACCCTGGATAAACTTAAGTGGCAGGTATGACTTTGACATATATTGTGTACGTTTGTCTGACCAAAGCCTTCCTGGGAGACAGTAGCTCATTTGTGTAAGTATACACACACAGCTTCATCCGTCCCCCGGAGGTGTTTTCTTGCCGTCAAAATCCTCAGATTCGGAAGAACGAAGAGATCCCTACTGACGAGAAGGCGATTAGGGAAATAGTAGAATGTGCAGAAATGAATAGATTAACATTAGCAATTAAGGAGAAAGAACAAACTTGATTATTATATGATACGGGAAGCGTATGCACATGTGACCTCTCCACCTGCCCCAAGCATGTCTCCCACATGTGCCCCGCTCCTGGGCATGCACAGCGGAGACCTGGAAATCAACTGGCTGGCGGGAGGTGCGCGTGCCTACGCGGTGGAGCTGAGCTGGCCGACAACTTGCGTGCCCACAGAGAGGGCTCTTCGTGCCACCTGTGTCTCCCGTGCCATAGGTTCACCATCATGGGGTTAGAGAATAAAAAAGGGAATGGGAAATGAAAGGAAAGGGGAAAAAAAAGAAGGTTAAAAGAAGAACAGAAAATATATTAAGAGAGAAATGAGAATCAAATGATAATTGTTAGTATTAGCATGATGAGAATAACTGCGTTTACTGTTACTGTGGTACTTTTATTAGAAAATACGTTAAGGAACGAAAGGAAGAGCAGTACAATGTTTAATTCTTCAATGCATTATAATTTGTGGAAGCACAGAAATATTTGCACTCCGACGACACACTGCTTAAGGAGAAGTGGGATGTTTATATTTAAACTTTGGAAAAATAAATACAAAACCTTTTTTTTTTTTTAACAAAATCCTCAGATTCATCCAGGCTTGGGAAACAGATTTAAAACAAAATAAATCCCAGCATTTTGGAAGAAAGGCGTCCCACCGTTATCTCTTTGGCCAAAGCCTTGGTGTGTGTGTGTATCTGTGTGTGCATGTTCCAGCATAACTCTGGAACGCCTGGGCCGCTGAAATAAAAAGGAATTAATTATATTTATAGTGTCAAATCACAGTACTTTTTGACAGTGTTAGTGCTTTTTGCACTCAAGTTCATTTGTGTGTGTCTGTGTGTCTTCCAGCATAACTCTGGAACGCCTGGGCCGCTGAAATAAAAAGGAATGAATTTTATCTATAGAGAATTTCTGACTTGACACTATAGATATAATTCATCCCTTTTCCTGTCTAGTACAATGCTGATAACCAGGCAGCGCCGGGTTATCAGCTAGTTTTTAAATACATTTCGTTCTTCCTCTCCCAGGTGTGAAAATGAAGGTTGTTTCCTGCATCTTCCTGGCCACCCTGCTGAAAGCTGCATTCGCACAAGAGGATCCCAACGCTTACACGGTAATAAAGGGGCCGAATTGAAGCTCAGAGGGTGCCTCTTCTAGTCATTTATTGAAAACTAACTGATAACCTGCCGTTGCCCAGGTATTTATTTACAGGGGGGGAATCTCTGGACCAAACGTAATTTCTAATGTTGGATTTTCCCGCTTACTAGAGGGAGCTCCCTTGTGGAGTACTGTGAAGCCGTTACCATGGCAACTCCACTGCGCTGCACATTAGAAGCCATTTTACAGCCTTACAGTAGAAGCCATTTTAAGGCACAACAGGCTGTATCTTAACGGAACACCCCCCCCCCCCAAGTGATTTCGCTTTCTCTCTCTGTCTCTGTCTCTCTCTCTCTTTGTCTCTGTCTCTCTTTCGCTTTCTCCCTCTCTGTACCAAGTTTGGTTGAAATTGCAAGGTGTTTCAGAGGTATGCTGGAACATACAACACAGAGAGAGACAGAGACAGAGACTGAGAGACAGACTGAGAGACAGAGAGAAACAGAGACAGAAAGACAGAGAGAGAGAAAGCGAAAGAGAGACAGAGACAAAGAGAAAGAGAGACAGACAGAGACAGAGAGAAAGAGACAGACAGAGAGACAGAGAAAGCGAGAGACAGAGACAGAGTCAGAGAGAAAGAGAGAAAGCGAAAGAGAGAGAGAGAGACAGACGTTTTTATATATATAGAAGATTAAAAATGCTTTTGTTTTAAAGGATAAAAATGGCCGCAATCCCATCCTAGATCCGGTAATCTGACCAGTTTCTTTCAAACTTTTCCAATTTCCCCCCGTCGTAGGAATGCACCGACGGCTATCAGTGGGACGCCGAAACCCAGCACTGCAAAGGTAAAGCACAGCCCCCAAACCAATGAAAAACAGATACAAATACAGATTAACAGAGTTGGAAGGGACCTTGTAGGTCATCTAGTCCAACCCCCTGCCCCAAGCAGGAGACCTTACACCGTTTCTGACAGACGGCAGTCCAGTCTCTTCTTGAAAGCTTCCAGGGATGAAGCTCCCCACAACTTCTGAAGGCAACTTCTGTTCCGTGGGTGGATTGTTCTCACTGTCAGAAAATTCCTCCTTATTTCCAGGTTGAATCTCTCCTTGGTCAGTTTCCATCCATTATTTCCATCCATTATAACAGCATTCAGCCTACGTTTCAGTCCCCCCCCCTTTCAATGATTGGGTTAAGCGGTTGTATGAATGGGACTTGAGAGTCCGCGGTGGGGTGGAGGTGGGGAAACAATGGAAAAGAGTGGGTTTTTCAAAATTTCCAATCTGCCTGGATGGAAACTAATCATTGCAACTGGACACATTTTTACTTTGTAATTTCAGATCTCTTTCTTCCTCACTAGATATCAACGAATGCGAGACCATCCACCATGCCTGCAAAGGGGAGATGAAATGTATCAACCATTACGGGGGATACCTCTGTCTTCCGCGTTCCGCCTCGGTCATCAACGACGTGAATGCTGAACGGGCGCCTCCTGAGAATCCCGACAGGTCGAGAGTTCGCACGCCCAACCAGCCCTCCGGCCGACCTCACACTTGCTCCCAGGGCTACGAGCCTGACCACTATGGATCCTGCGTGGGTGAGTTGGTCAGTTGGCCTGAATTCCAAGAATAAAATGTATAATGCACATTTTTTTAAAAAAAAGTTTTTTATTAATTTTTTTACAAACATATCAATGCGTGAACAGTGTGGCACCTGGGTGTCATACTTTCTAATACAAATAAAACTAATATTCTAATACAAATAAAACTAATTATAATAAAAATAAAATTAATCCAATATTTTAAAAGTAATATTTTAACACAAATAAAAGTAATATTTTAAAACAAATAAAACTAATATTCTAATGCAAATAAAAGTAATATTCTAATACAAATAAAAGTAATATTCTAATGCAAATAAAACTAATTCTATTAAAAATAAAATTAATCCAATACAAATAAAAGTAATACTTTAATACAAATAAAACTAATATTTTAATACAAATAAAAATAATATTCTAATGCAAATAAAAGTAATATTTTAATACAAATAAAAGTAATATTTTAATACAAATAAAACTAATATTCTAATACAAATAAAACTAATATTCTAATGCAAATAAAACTAATTCTAATAAAAATAAAATTAATCCAATGCAAATAAAACTAATATTTTAATACAAATAAAACTAATATTTTAATACAAATAAAAGTAATATTCTAATACAAATAAAACTAATATTCTAATACAAATAAAATTAATTCTAATAAAAATAAAATTAATCATAATGATTACATTCAACCAACTTATATGTTTCTGATAGTAATATCTGGTTTCCCCGGAAATAAGACCTCCCTGGATAATAAGCCCAATTGGGGTTTTGAGCGCATGCACTAAAATAAGCCCTCCTCAAAAATATTGCAACACAGCAGCAGCCAGGAGGTGAACACGCTCATCGCCTCCTGCACCTCAAAAATAATAAGACCACCCCGAAAGTAAGGCCAAGCGCTTATTTCGGGCGTCAAAAGAAAATAAGACCGTGTCTTAATTTTGGAGGAAACACGGTACATATTTATATGAAGTTGCAGTCTATCATTATTCCATTATTCCATGTTTTCTCTTGTCATTGCTCTTATTTTATTATATAAAAATGCATACTAATATTCTCCCTTTCTCTTATTTCTGTCTCTTATTCTTTTAATTATGTCCCCCTTTATTAAAAGATGTTTTAATAAAGGCAAAGGTTCAAGAGAGGAATATGGGAGGCAAGTTAAAAAAAAAAGAAGCATTGCAATTAAAGTCTGGATTTTAAGATGCATCCGAAATAAAATCCTGGTTTGTTTATGGATTAGACCAGCGTTTCTCAATCTTGGCGACTTTACGTCCTGTGGACTTCAACTCCCAGCTGTGCTGGCTGGGGGATTCTGGGAGTTGAAGTCCACAGGACGTAAAGTCGCCAAGATTGAGAAACACTGGATTAGACTATCGGGGAGTGAGGAATTCCCATTAGATTCCTGGAGATTTCCACTCTCCTTCCCCATTCCTTCACTTTTCGCCCTTTTGGCAATGCTCCTCCATTTCCCCCCCCCCCCCCCCAATCTTTGATTTTCCCTTTGCCTTTTGTGTCCCGTGTAGACATGGATGAGTGTGAATACGATTTGCACGACTGCCAGCCCAGCCAGCAGTGTATCAACACCATCGGTAGTTTTCACTGTCAGTGCCCGGAGGGGTACCGGAAGATCGGGACAGAGTGTGTCGGTAAGTGAGTTGCACAAACACACTGTCCCTGCCTGAAATTGGGTTGTGTCATTCAGTGCTTAGTGCTTTGTTGGAGCTCAGGTGTCGCCTATAAACTATAGCTGGGGTCTCCAACCTTGGCTGTGGCCCACTACCGGAATGTCTGGAATGGTATAGGGTCTCCTGCTTGGACTAGAAGACCTCCAAGGTCCCTTGCAGCTCTGTCATTCTGTATTCTGACAGGGGGTTGGACTAGAAGACCTCCAAGGTCCCTTGCAGCTCTGTCATTCTGGATTCTGACAGGGGGGTTGGACTAGAAGACCTCTAAGGTCCCTTCCAACTCTGTCATTCTGTATTCTGACGGGGTAGGACTAGAAGACCTCCAAGGTCCCTTCCAACTCTGTCATTATGTTACAGTGACGTTTAGTGTACTGTGTGAACCAATTATCACAAACATCTTCTCAGGCATTCCCTCCCCCCCCGGGTGTGATGGGGCCACCCATTTTACCACACGTTTTACCGCATGTACAAAAAACTAGGAAACGTAGTTAGATTTCAAACTAGCTTCATTCCCGATTCCTTCGTATGTTGCACAGGCCTAAACCTAGCTTGCTGCAGCATAAACCTGCGGGTATATTAACCAGTTAAAAAAAAAACAACCCAGATCTGAAAAGGATCCGGTCAGTTTCTCAGAGAAGGTGACAAAGCCTTCCGTGCATGCCCAGGGGCAGAGCAAGGTGGATATACTTTTATAATTCAGAAATTCCTTCTCGTTTTTCCCCCCCTCTTTTCTGCTACAGACATCGACGAATGCCGTTACCGCTACTGTCAACACCGTTGCGTCAACTCCCCAGGATCTTTCACCTGTCAGTGTGAATCTGGATTCCAGCTCTCAAGTAACAACCGCTCGTGTGTAGGTAAGAGAAAATCCACCCCTCACCCCACCCCTGTAAATCCTACACAGGTAGTTCTCGACGTACGACCACAATCAAGCCCTGTTTCAAAAGCGAGACAGTGGTTGAAGGAGCTTTGCACCACCTTACGAGCTTTCCTGTCCCTGTCGTGAAGCGGATCCCTGCGGTCATTCAATCAGTCACACCGTTGGGATGCAAAAAGCTATTGGGTTAAAATACTGTACATGGGTTAAACATGGTTAGAGAAAATGATACATAAAACCCCTGGAGTTTAAGCCGGAAATATTTTTATTGGGTATTCTACCGGAGAAATACAGTAAAGCAGATTCATATTTGATTGTACAAATAATAACAGCAGCTAGAATTGTATTTGCACGAAACTGGAAAGCAGACAAAATCCCATTGGAAGGGGAGGTGATAACGAAGATATCAGACTGTGCGGAAATGAATAGGTTGATATTGAGAATAAAGGACAAGGAAGAATCAGTGTACTAACAGGACATGGGGGCGATTTTATGAGTGGCTTGAAAAAAAGATATAAATAGAAAGAAAAGGGAACAAAAACATGAAATAAATATCTCAGACGACACATGATTAAAATAGATGGAGGGGAAATAAGAAAATATCAAAATGTAAATATACAGGCGGAAAAATGATATGAATCGACAGATGTTAAATAACAACTAGAATGTGTGTTTAAGAATGAATTTGAAAGAAAAAAAAACTTTTTACGAAAAAAAAACAGTCACACCGTCGTTAAGTGGATCTGGTTTCCCCAAAATCTGGTGGATTTTGCTTGGCAGGAGGCCGCCAGAGGGGATATAAATATGAAGCGGTTGCCAAGCGGGCAAATTTTGATCCCATGGAGACGCAGCAACGGTCGTAAGGGTGAATACCAGTCCTAAGTCACTTTCTGAGCGCCCTCGTAACTTTGAACGGCCACTAAACCAATGGTTGTAAGTTGAGGACTATCTGCCCCGCTCGGAATCATTCGGAAGACGCCATTTCTGATCAAACGTCTCATTCTGGTTTGGGGCAGACCGACAGAATTCAAAATCATAACATTGGAAGCTCCTTTCCCCCACCCTTGGATGGACTGCTGCAATGTTATCTACCTGGGGCTGCCCTTGAAGAGTATCCAGAAATTCAGGCTGGGGAAAAAGGCAGGAATGCAGGCCTTTAAATGCAAAAAAAAATGTCTCTTAGCAGTGTACAAACCCTCAGGGTGAAGTATGCAAAGCCTGACTTTTTTTTTTTGTCAATTCCCGCCCCCCAGATGTGAACGAGTGCGAGATGGGAGCCCCTTGCAAGCAACGCTGTTTCAACACATATGGCACTTTCATCTGCCGTTGCAATCAAGGATACGAGCTGGACCACAATGGCTTTACCTGCAAAGGTAGGCAGGGCTAACTTAGCCCCACCCCCTTATCCCTCCCACCCCTTGCGGGAAGCTCCTCCCCTCTGCGTCTTTGCTTTTTGCTGGTTGCCGTTGTGGGGAAAACAGGAGGAGAAGAGAATAGACTAGAAGAAAAGAATGGAATAGAATAGAATAGAACAATATAGAATAGAATAATTGAACAAAATAGAATAATATAGAATAGAATAGAATAGAATAGGGAAAATAGAATAGAACAGAACAGAACAGGGAAAATAGAACAGAACAGGGAAAATAGAACAGAATAGAACAGAACAGAATAGGAAAAATAGAACAGAACAGGGAAAATAGAACAGAATAGAACAGAACAGAATAGGGAAAATAGAACAACAGAACAGGGAAAATAGAACATAACAAAACAGAATAGGGAAAATAGAACAGAATAGGGAAAACAGAACAGAACAGGGAAAATAGAACAGAACAGGATAGGGAAAATAGAACAGAATAGAATAGAATAGTATAGAATGACCGCCTTGCTTAGCAACCGGAATTCTTTTCTCAGTTGCGGTCATAATTTGAGGATGACCTGTAACCATCCTGCTTTTTTCCCCTCTCCTGCTCAGACGTGGATGAATGCAGCTATTCGAATTACTTGTGCCAATACCAGTGTGTGAACGAACCCGGGCACTTCTCCTGCATTTGTCCTCAAGGCTACAACCTCGTGAGCACCCGGCTTTGCCAAGGTAACCGGCGGAATTTGTGGGTTGGCACCAGGAAACAGGGGTGGGTGGGGAAAAAAAAACCCAAAACCCAGGTACCAAATCAGGTTGGAAGAATAGAAGAAGAAGAAGGAGAAGGAGAAGGAGAAGAAAGTGGAATGGAATGGGAGATAGCAAACAGAAAATAAGAGCAGAAAGAACAGAAAATAGAATGGAATGGAATGGAATAAGAACAGAATAAAACAGAATATAGACTAGAATAGAATATAGATTAGACTAGAATAGAATATAGACTAGACTAGAATAGAATATAGAATAGAATAGAATAGAATATAGAATAGAGTAGAACAGAATATAGACTAGAATATAAAATAGAATAGAATGGAATAAGAACAGAACAGAGCAGAACAGAACAGAATATAGAAAATAATAGAAAATATAGACTAGAATAGAATAGAATATAGAATAGAATAGAATATAGAATAGAATATAGAATAGAATAGAATAGAATAGAACAGAATATAGAATGGAATGGAATGGAATAAGAACAGAACAGAGCAGAACAGAATATAGAAAATAATAGAAAATAGAGAACAGAACAGAAGAGAGAATAGAGAATAGAATTAATAGAGAATAGAATAGAATATAGAATATAGAATGGAATGGACTAGGACAGGATAGGACCTTGGAGGTCTTGTAGTCCATCCCCTGCTCAAGCAAGAGAACCTATATATACCATTACATTTTTGGGAAGCAGTGCCTGAAGTTTGCAAAAATCCATTCGAAGGGGATTCTTGCGTGGGTCGGGGCGGAGGAGGGAAGGATCTGGCTGGTGGGTGTTGCTGGCAGTTTGGGGTGCCAAAGCAAGAAAAGGGAATTGGGGGTGGGGCAGAAATGCCCTCTTTGAGCCAAACCCGCCCCGTGTTTTGATTTGGGGAAGTTGCCCAGCCTGGCTGGGGTCTGAGATGCGAATGGCGCCTCTTGGTTTTTGCAAGAGAAAAACGCTTTCTGGTGTGCATAGAGACCTTGTGATCCTTTCTGCCTCAGCTGGATTGGAACCATTTAGGGAAGCTCAAGAGAAAAATCCAAGAATGGGGAATATTTGTTGAGCAAAGGCCAAACAAATAATTTTGGCATCGTTTTGAGGCTGGATTTTTAAAATTCCTTCCTTCTTTTCTCTCCTCCTCTTCTTTCCTTGGCCTCTTTTCTTGTTCCTTTTCCTTTCTTCCTTCTCCTTTGTTCCTTCCTTCCTCCCCTCTCCCTCTCTTTCAATTTCCTTCCTTCCCAATTCTTACTTTCTGTCTTTCTTCCCTCCCTCTCTTCAATTCCTTTCCTTCCTTCCTTTCCTCTATTTCTTCACCCTTCATCCCTCCCTCCCTTTTCTTGCCTTCCTTCCTGCCTTCCCTCCCCTTCCCTTCCTTCATCCTCTCTCCCTCCACTTCTTTCCCTTCCTTTCTCCCTCATCCCTCCTTGTTTCTTCTTTTCCTTCCTTCACTCCTTCCTTCCTTCCCTTCCCTTCCTTCGTCCTCCCATCCTCCCTCCCTTTTTATTCTGTTTTTCTAACTTCTTCTCTTCCTTCCTTCCTCCTTCCCTCCCTTCTGTCATCCTCCCTCCCTGTTTCTTCTTTCTCTTTCTTCCTTCCCTTCATCCTCCCTCCATCCCTTTTTCTTCTCCTTTCCTAACTTCTTTTCTTCCTTCCCTTCCTTCATCCTCCCTCCCTCCCTTTTTCTTCTCTTTTCCTAATTTCTTTTCTTCCTTCCTTCCTTCCTTCCTTTCCCTCCTCCTCCCTTCCACCCTCCCTTTTTCTTCTCTTTTCCACTTATTTTCTTCCTTCCTTCCTTCCTTCCTCCCTTTTTCTTCTCTTTTCCTAACTTTTCTTCCTTCCTTTTTCTTCTCTTTTCCTAACTTCTTTTTTCCTTGCTTTCTTCCTTCCCTTCCCTCCTCCTCCCTCCCACCCTCCCTTTTTCTTCTCTTTTCCTAACTTCTTTTCTTCCTTCCTTCCTTCCCTTCCCTTCCTTCATCCTCCCTCCCTTTTTCTCCTTCCTTCCTTCCTTCCTTCCTTCCTTCCTTCCTTCCTTCCTTCCTTCCTTCCTTCCTTCTATCTCCGGTACCCACAGATATTAACGAATGCGAATTAGACAGCCATCAGTGCACCGAATCCCAGAACTGTGTGAACTTTCACGGAGGGTATCGGTGTGTGGAGAAGAAGCTCTGCCAAGAACCTTACATCCACGTCTCTGAAAAGTGAGTGGGGACAGGTCCGGAGGGTTGAGAGGAAAGGAGGAAAGGAATTGTAAACAGACCAGGTTGGGCTTGGATTGAGGCACAAAGGCTCCTTTATACCACCCGGAGTCAATCTGATGCAGCAATTTGTAAGTTCAGTCATTAACTAGCCTGCAGAATGCGGAAGAAGAATCTTCTGACCCAGCCTTAGCAGAAACAAGAAACAGATTCCTTGTCCCGAAAAAAATCTTTATTTCTCTCCCGTGAATTAATGGCATTCACACACCAAAAAGTCCAGGCAAGAGCCCTTCAAGGAGTTAACCGCACTAACAGACTTTATCAGTTCCTTGTGATAATTGCAAGGCTGGGTGTAAATTAAGTTCTGCCAAGCAGTCTCTGTGGCACAAAACACGATGAGCAAAATCTTCAGAAATACGAACTGTTGTCTCCTACGACCACCACTCCCCTTTTTCTTCTATTTATTCCTCAGCCAGGGAAGGGCCATTCAGCGTCCACGTGTGCCTTGCTTCCCAAGTCGACTCCTTGTCCTCCGTTGTTCGCCTCTCCTAACAGCTCTGCACATATGTACATCTGGCATAGGCCCCAGCTGTTCTTCCTCCCCAATTATCTCAGCCTCCAAAGGCAGCTGCCTCTCCCGTGGCTGGGGAATGTCGGACGGCCTTGGCTCTATCTCTGCGTCCGATGCATGGCTCATCCATCAGAGCCTTCCCCAGACTCTAGGACTGGCCCAAGTTCCTCCCCAACCTCTTTCTTGTCCAAGTCTGGCAGACCACAAGAAAGAACTCCTACATCCCATAAAATGGGTTCACACAGCATTCTAAACCCAGATTCAGAAAACCGGGCGCTTGCATAAATAATCTGCCATGTTCATATAACTGTTTCATTCACAGTTAGAATGAAATCACGTGGGCTGGTATAAGCCACTCTTTCTCATCCTCCGCAATCGTAAGATGGATGGACTTCAATTCCCAGAATTCCCCCACCAGCAAACTTTTATGATAACGGGACTTCCACTCCCAGAATTCCAGAGGCAGCAGGCTAGATGGGGAATTCTGGGAGGTGAAGTTTATCCATCTGGGAGTTGAAATCCAGGCATCTTAAACAAAGCTGGCCAAGTAATTCTGGGAGTTGAAGTCCACCCATCTTAAATTTAAGCTGGCTTGGGGATTCTGGGAGTTGAAACCCACCCATCTTAAAACAAGCTGCCTAGGGAATTCTGGGAATTGAAGTTCATTCATCTTAAGACAGCCATGGTAGATAAAGCCTGGTTTAACAACCAGCTGAGACAAAATAGTGCTGACAGCTCAGCTGGACCACAATCAACCTCCTTCAGCCAGTTTATTCCTTTTGCAGCCGCTGTCTGTGCCCGACCTCAAACCCCCTTTGTCATGACAAGCCTTCCTCTGTCATCTACCGGTATATGAGCATCTTGGCCGATCGACAGGTGCCTTCGGACATTTTCCAAATTCAAGCCACCACCTTCTACCCAGGAGCCTACAACACCTTCCAGATCCGCTCAGGCAACGAGGATGGAGAATTTTACATCCGGGTAAGTCCGTATCCTAGCAACAGCCAATTGCAGTCATTTTTCTGTAAATTCTACTCTGGTACCCGGTTTCCTAACACTGATGCTTTTAGGTCAGGGGGTCTCTAAACATGGAGTTTGGAGTTGGAATAAAATGCTTCAATAATCAAATATACATTTTCTTTACTATAAGTTTCTGGTAAAATCCACAGCAGGAATATTTCCAGTTTTTTTATATATATAGTAGTATGCTCTCTCACACACATATATAATACATTTATATCATCTTGCGACACTTCTACATCTTTTAGATATCCATATTCTTATCTATCTATCTATCTATCTATCTATCTATCTATCTATCTATCTATTTATCTATCTATCTATCATATATATATATATATATATATATATATATATATATATATATATATATATATATATATATATATACAGTATATCTATATCTATCTATATCTATCTGTCTTTATATCTATATCTACAGTATATCTATATCTATCTATCTATATCTATCTATCTATATATCTATTTATCTACAGTATATCTATATCTATCTATCTATCTATCTATCTATCTATCTATCTATCTCTATAACTATATACATCTATAACTATATATATATACATATCTAATCTATATCTATCTATCTATCATCTATCTATCTATCTATCTATCTATCTATCTATCTATCTATCTCTATAACTATATACATCTATAACTATATATATATATACATATCTTATCTATCTATCTATCTATCTATCTATCTATCTATCTATCTATCTATCTCTATAACTATATACATCTATAACTATATATGTACATATTTACATATCTTTTATCTCGACTAATTCCATACAATACTTTTTTTGCATACATCTCTCCCTTCTTATAATTCTGCGGTTTTGCATTTGTCTTCTAGTCCCTTGATCTTTTTTCCTTCCATTTATTCTTTCCTATTTTGTACCTCTTTCCTCTAGCCGTTTGTACCATAAGTTCCGTACTGTGTAGTACCTGGATTCCTCTTTGTCTTTCAGCTCTTTTCTGAGCCTGCCCATTGTTTAAAATCACATTTTCTTCTCTTGGCATATGTTTATTTTTCCAGTTCTGCGCGTAGGAGATTCTTGCTGCCGTGATTACATGTAATATTAGGCATTTAATTTTTTCCCTCATCATTCCCCTTGATTATTCCTCATAAGAATAGTTCTGGTTTTAGTTCTGTTGGGTGGGTAATAACTTCTTTGAGCCCGTCTTTTATTTTTCCCAGTATTTTTTTTGCAGAGGGACACGTCCAACACATATGATAAAACGTTCCGTGTGCTTGGTTTGGAGTTGGAATAAAATACTTCAATAATCAAATATACATTTCATTTATAGTAAACTGGAAATATTCTTGTTGGGGATTTTACCGGAAACGTATCGTAAGCTTCTGGTAAAATCCCCAACAGGAATATTTCCGGTTTTATGTGTTATCGTATCATCTTTTCAAGCCACATGTGTATTTTAGTCCAATATTTTCTCGCTTCTCGCTGAATCCGGTCCGCGGGCCTTGAGCTTTGACACCGCTGACTTAGAGCGTTGAACCTCAGTTGGTTGAGCTTCACTTTGTTGGAGCATTGAAACTTCAATTGCTGTGCCTGGAAATCACAAAAAGCTTTTCACATCTGTTTTCCTCCGCAGCAAATCAGCAACATCAGCGCCATGTTGGTCCTCTCTCGGGCCGTGGTGGGTCCCCGTGAGTTCGTGCTAGATTTAGAGATGGTGACCGTCAATAACTTGATGAGCTACCAAGCCAGCTCGGTGCTCCGCCTCACTGTCTTCGTGGGGGCTCATCCGTTCTAGGGGGGGGCAGATCTCCTCCCCCCTTACGTGGCGTGGCAAGGAAAGATGGTAAGTTGGCTTTGGGAATAGGGTGGGAAGGGGATTGTGGGTGTCCGGTGGAATGGAGAAGATGCACAGCCCTGGGGTTAGAGTCTGTGCTGAATAGAAGAGCATAGAAAAGAGAATAGAATAGCGTAGCATTGAAAATAGAAGAGAAGAGGGAATTCAATAGAATAGAGAAGAGCATAGCATAGCATAGAGAATAGAATAGCATAGAAAATAGAAGAGAATAGAGAAGAGAATGGAGAAGAGAAGAGAACAGAATAGCATAGCATAGCATAGAATAGAAAAGAGAATAGAATAGCATAGAAAATAGAATAGAATAGCATAGCATAGAAAATAGAAGAGAAGAGGGAATAGAATAGAGAATAGAATAGCAGCAGAGCATAGAAAATAGAAGAGAAAATAAGAGAGAATAGAATAAAGAAGAGAATGGAGAATAGAATAGAATAGAATAGCATAGAAAATAGAATAGAGAATAGAATGGAATAGAATAGAATAGAATAGTTGGGAGGGACCTTGAGGGTCTTCTAGTCCAACCCCCTGCTTAGGCAGGAAAGGCATACCGAGTTAGGCATGTAGCAATTGCCAACATGCAGTTCTAGGTTGCATTAACATAGAATCAAGATCACGTGAAGTGTTAATACCACTTTATAAGGCCTCGGTAAGGCCACACTTGGAATCCTGCATCCAGTTTTGGTCGCCATGATGTAAAAACAGATGTTGAGACTCTAGAAAGAGTGCAGAGAAGAGCAACCAAGAGGATTAGGAGACTGGAGACTAAAACATGAAGAACGGTTGCAGGAACTGGGGATGTCGAGTTTGATGAAAAGAAGGACCAGGGGAGACATGATAGCAGTCTTCCAATATCTCAGGGGCTGCCACAAAGAAGAGGGAGTCAAGCTATTCTCCAAAGCACCTAAAGGCAGGACAAGAAGCAACGGATGGAAACTAATCAAGGAGAGAAGCAACCTAGAACTAGGGGAAAATTTCCTCGTCAGTAAGAACAATTGATCAATGGAACAACCTGCCTCCAGAAGTTGTGAATGCTCCAACACTGGAAGTTTTAAAGAAGGTGTTGGACTTGTCTGAAGTGGTGTAGGGTATCCTGCCTAAGCAGGGGGTTGGACTAGAAGACCTCCAAGGTCCCTTCCAACTCTGTTACTCTATACCATTCCAGGCGGGTGGCTGTCCAGTCTCTTCTTTAAACCCTCCAGTGACGGAGCGACTGCGACTTCTGGAGGCAAACTGTTGTTACCTGTATGTCAGTTTCTACAACGACAGAATAAATTTAGTTCAGAGCGTGAAAATCCGATTGGTCTCTTTTTTTCCCCCTTCTCCGTTGTAGAAACACCTGTCCCATGATGGAGAAACAATCAAATACAAAAAAAGGACACAACTCTACAGATATGAAAAATGGAATCCGATGCTCTCACGGACTTCCCCAGCCAACGGTCCACCAAGAATCACCAATTGTCCCGCACAACTGGATCCGTAGCTCATCTTGGCTGAAATCCACCCTGTCTTAGCTCCTTGACCCGTAACGCCAGGCTGATGACTCCACCTTGTCTCCTTATTCCCCCGGGGAAGAGAACAACTTGGAAGTGGGATAGAATAATCCTTCCCTGTCCTTAGGATGGAGGGAGGATATTTGTGAACATTTCAGCAGAATTCCAATTTTTTTTATTTCTCTGGTCAGAAGAGAAAAACGAGAGCACAAAAGAGAGAGAAAAAAGACTGTGGTTTAGTAAAAAGTTTTGTTTTCTGGAAAAGGAAAGACGGCGAACAAGGGAATTTTTGGGGTCTGGATGGTTTGGGGAGGGCTTGAAATGGGACCGCAGGTCTGGTAAATGTTCCCTTTGGAAAAAATGGCTCTGGTTTAGTTGTCAGCCGTGGAAAGAGTAGCATTACTCAAAAGAGCAATTGTAGACCAGTGTTCTAACTGAGGCTTTCCAAGAGCATGAAGCAAACTCCTTGTCCCGACAAAAAACCCTTTTATTAATTTACTTTATTATTTACTTTATCCAGCCAAGTCTTTCAAGGGAGGATTTACAGTCACAGACCTTATCTGGCTTGGAGAGCTGCCAGGCCGATCTCTGCAAAACGTGGCCAGGAGTCTCGGAGAGTCACGAACCAATTAAGCAAACTAAGTGTCTCCTGCAAACTCCACTCCCCTTTCGCTCCTCTTTTATTTCTTCTGGGAGGGGCCATTCATCGTCCACCTGTGGCCTTACTCCCAAGTCAGCCCGTTCTTTAGCTGTTCCCTTCATCCGGCAACTCTGCTCATGCGCACACTGGGAACAGGCTCCAGCTGTTCTTCTGCCTCACTGATGTCTGACTCCGAAGGCAGCTGATAACCACAGAGCCCTCCTCAGAGCCTTCCCCAGACTCCAGGATGGCCCATGTTCCTCCCCAACCTCCTCACTGTCCGAATCTGCTGCCAGCTCCGCTGGCTGCTGGTGGGCCACAACAACTGGATGGCTTTTGGAGAAGTTTGGGTAAAGTTAGCAGTGTTTTAGGGAAGGGGAGAGTAGAAGAACAAACAGGAGGGGGACGTACGAGGTCGATCTTGCTCGGTGTGGGAGCTGAGTAGGATGAGGCTTCTGTTCGCATGGCCGACGATCAGAAAGAGTCTCCTTAGACCACGAGTCTGCAACTATGGCAATTTTATGCCTTGTGGAATTCACAACTGGCTGAGGAATTCTGGGAGTTGAAGTCTACAAGGCTTATAGGTTGCCTTCTTATGTTTCTCAAGCATGGCAGCTATAAGATGGGTGGACTTCAATTCCCAGAATCCTCCAGCCAGCTTGTTTTAAGACGGGTGGGTGGACTTTAACTCCCAGAATCCTCCAATCAGTGTGCTTTAAGATGGATGGACTTCAACTCCCAGAATCCTCCAGCCAGCTTGTTTTAAGATGGGTGGGTGGACTTTAACTCCCAGAATCCTCCAGTCAGTGTGCTTTAAGATGGATGGACTTCAACTCCCAGAATTCCCCAGCCAGCATGCTTTAAGAGGGCTGGGCTTCCATACCATGATGGCTGGGGAATTCTGGGAGTTGAAGTCCACCAATTTTCAACTTGCCCAGGTTGAGAATCCTATCAGGTAGCCTTCGTCTTACAGTTCCTTTAGTGACCGTTCAAAATTCCAACAGCATTGGGGAAAGTGACATACGACTGATCCTCGGACTTGTGTCTATCCCTGCATCCCCAGGGTCATGTGATCAGAATATGACTGCTTGGCAATTGGCATGTGGCCTCCCAGGGCCACACGGTCCCCATTTGCGGCCTTCCCACAAGCAGAGTCAATAGGGGAGGTGGGAGGCTGCATTCCCTTAACGAAGACCTGATTCACTTAACAACCAGAGTGAGAAAGGTCATAAAATTGGGCACAGCTGCCTTCACAGCAACGAAAAACCTGGTCCCGATCGTGGCCGTAAATCAAGGACTCCCTATATATACTTAACCTACTATTTCGGAATGAATCAGTGTTGAGGAGTCACTTCATGAGGTGACTGGAAATAGCCTCAAATAGCCTAATTTAATTTGTTCTCCCAAAGTATGAAAAATCCCAGGTGGAATTAAAGCATCACGACTAAAAACAGACATTAATTTGGACTCTTGAGATTAAGAAATAATATTTGCCTTTCGAATATTACAAATTCTTGCCGTAGTCATGGGGCTGAAGAAGGATTGTGAACTGTTTTATTTTTCTCTCATCCCGCCTGTAATATTTGAAAGCATCAAACAAACAAATGAGTCATCCTTAAATCTGAATTTTATTGGGGATCCTAAAACAGTAATTTCTTTTTTTTTTCCTTCAAAAAAATAATAATCATCCAGCTCCTTTCTAATGTTCTTTTAAGCCCCAGTTCCAATCAAAGAGGGTTTGTTAAAAAATTGGCATATGTGGAATCCTAAAACATGGTTTGAGAAATGATGGTTTATTAAAGAAATCATAGTTGACTGACATCACCCATGATGGCTTGGGAGAGTATAAGAAATTGGAAAAGGGCCCAGCTGTGTTAGACCAGGAGTTCTCTTTTCCTGCATTTGTCATCTATAGATAATCCTTGATTTATGACCAAAATGTGCAATTGGGAGGGAGGGAAGGAAGGAAGGAAAGAAGATATTGTGGGAAGGAAGGGAGGAAGAATTTGTGGGAAGGAAGAGAGGAATGGACAGGAAAGAGGAAGGAGATGTGGAAAGGAAGGGAGAAAGGAAGGAAGATATTGTGATAAGGGAGGGAGGAAGACTGGGAAGGAAGAGAGGAACGGAGGGGATGAAGGAAGGAGACATTGTGGGAAGGAAGGAAGATATTTTGGGAAAGAAGAGAGGAATGGAGGGAAGGAAAGTAGGAAGGAAGGAGACATTGTGGGAAGGAGGAAGGGAGGGAGGAAGACTGGGATGAAAGGAATGGAGGGAATGAAAGAAGGAGACATTGGGAAAGAAGGAAGATATTGTGAGAAGGAAGAGAGGAATGGAGGGAAGGAAAGTAGGAAGGAAGGAGACATTGTGGGAAGGGAGGGAGGAAGATATTGTGGGAAGAAAGAAGGAGGGAGGAAGACTTTGTGGGAAGGAAGAAGAATAGAGGGAAAGAAGGAAGGAGACATTGGGAAGGAAGGAATACATTGTGGGAAGGAAAGGAGGAAGATTGGGAAGGAAGAGAAGAAGGGAGGGAAAGAAGGAAGGAGGTGTGGGAAGGAAGGAAGGAAGACAGGAAGGGAGGGAGGAAAGAAGGAAAGAGACATTGTGTGAAGGAGAGAGAGGGAGGGAGAAAGGAAAGAAGGAAGGGGGGGATGGAAGGGAGAAAAATGAAAAGTCTTGTTGTTAAAAACCATTAGAAACTTTATTGGAGTATTCAGACAATTAGGATTTTGTTAGCATGTGAGGTCATATATTTCTTCGGTTCTTCAGTCCAACAGGACAGAGGGAGGCAGCCAGCTGTGTGCGTGTGTGTGTGTGTGTGTGTGTCAGGAATGGAAAAACTCTTCCCTCCCGGGTTGTGCAAGAAAGTACAAGCTGGGAAAAACACCTTGCCAAGTGATTGTGGATGCACGCGCCTTTCCTGTTGTACCAAACGGTGACAAATTGTGGGAAATCTTCCTCTTCCTTGACAGCACAGTAAAATGTCATTATTTTATTTCTCTCTCAAACACCCCCTGACACACACATCCAATGCACGCCTCCCACAAGCCTCTCCGACGTTCAAGGCAGCGGTCCAGGTGTGCAGTACAGCTGAGCCAACGTCTTGCTAAGGGAAGGGCCCAGATTTCTGTAGGGAAAAACAAGGAGACAAAGACTTAAGGACGGTTCCAAAAGGCAATTGCCCAGAATAATTTAATTCACTTATTCATTCACCCGTCCAATTTACAGGGCGCAACTCTCCTTAACAAATCCCCCCATCGGCTTACGGCCAGTCCTTGATTTATGACCACGGTGGAGCTGATGTGTCATGGTCGTCAGTCAGGATGGTTGCCCAAGGGGTCAGACACATAACGCGGCCCAGTTATAGAATAGAATAGAATAACAGAGTTGGAAGGGACCTTGGGGGTCTTCTAGTCCAACCCGCTGCTCAGGCAGGACATTTTATGACTGTTTTTCCCCCCGCAGCAGTCGTTAAGCAAGTGGGGCAGTCGTTAAGCAACCCATGGTCGTGATTTGGCTGGAAACCAGAAGTCACATGATCCACACTTGGAAACTGGCATGTCCTCGTGACTGTTGCAGTGTCCAGCTATTTATTACACAATTGCCACCTTCCCTGCCAGGTTCTGACAATGGGGGAAACTGGATTCTCTTAGTAACCATGTGATTCACTTAACAACCAGGGCAAAAAAAAATTGTTAAAATCAGGCACGGCTCACTTAATATGCGCCTTGTTTAGTTCAGGTAGTCCTCGCCTTACAACGGTTTGCTTAGCAACTGTTTGAGCTTACAACAGCACCTTAACAATGGATTTGTTAGGACCATTTTTCACCCTTAATGACCCTTGTGGCATCCCTGCAGTCAGGCGATCAAAATCCGGCCGCTCGGCCACCGTCCCATATTTACGACGGTGTCAGCTTCCCGGGGTCATGTGATCCCCTTTGGTGGCCTTCTGGCAGTCAGTGGGGGAGCCAGATTCACTTAACAATGTTGACAACTGCAGTGGTTCACTTAACGACCGCGGCAAGAAAGGTCGTGAAATGGGGCAAAACTCCCTTAACTAACGTAAATTTGTCACAAAAGCGACATAAATTTTGGGCTTCGTTGTGGTCGTAAGTTGAGGACCACCCATATTTAGGGACGGGGGCTGAGGAAGCTTGTGTAAAGAGGGGGAGGGGGAGAAGAGAGAAAAGACCACCGGCTCTGGTCCTCACCTCTGCAGCTGGCCACACTTGATGGTACTCAGAAGATGCTCTTGGGTTTCTGCATTGGGACACGCAGCGTAAGCCCCCATCAGGCTGAGAAGGAAGAAGAACACCAGGGGAGGTTATCAGCCCCCAACCGTTGACATGCCAAACAGTTTTTAGAACCTCTTCTGTAGGTGTGGCCTGCTTTGTGGGAGTGGCTTGCCAGCCGTGTGACTGGGTGGGTTGGCCAACTTGTAAAATGTAGTGAAACTCACTTAACAACGCTCTTGCTTAGCAACCAAAATGTTGGCTCAGAAACTCTGGCAATTGAAGCACGCAAGTCTTAAAGCTGTCACAAGATCCTCGCACCCCCAACCCTTTAGAGAGAAAAAACACCAGGGGTGTTCAAACTTGACAGCTTTAAGACTTGTGGACTTCAACTCCCAGAATTCCTCCTCCAGTCATGTTGGCTCAGGAACTCTGGCTTTAGTTCCCACATTATGTGAAATCCAGGTTAACAAAACTAACCAGCCCCCGCGCCCTCTTCCCAATCCTCATACCTGTTGGGCGTTTTGTATTTTTCCAAAATGGCAGCCGCCTTTTCTCCGCTGAGGCCGCTGACCTGCATCAACTGCCTCGCGAAGACTTCGTACACAGTCTGTGCCTGGGAAAACGAATAGAAGCGGGAACAGGATTCAAAAGACTATGTGAAGGCAGCTCGCGGCCTGATTCGGCAAGAGGGAATCTTTCTTCCCTTGGTTTTTAGTTCAATATCTGGACTAAATTGTGCAAGGGGCTTAATCAGACCTGGGCTAATGAAAGAAAACAAAATAAAAACAAATATATGTACCCTGGAAAAGTTGGAAAAGTCTGACTAAGGTTTGTTGCTCTCACTAGGTTTGTACATAGTGCGAATTGGAAGAGCAGGTAGGAAATCGGTTTTGCTATTTGCAATTTTGCTACTCATAAGCCAGATTCTGACTAGGGAAGAGAAGGACCAGGGGAGACAGGATAGCATCTTCCAATATTTGAGGGGCTGCCCCAGAGAGAAGAAGGGGGTCAAGCTATTTTCCAAAGCACCAAGAAAAATGGATGGAAATGGAACAAGGGGAGATTCAATCTGGAAATAAGGAGGAATTTCCTGATAGTGAGAACCATCAACCCATGGAACAGAAGTTGCCTTCAGAAGTTGTGGGAGCTTCATCCCTGGAAGCTTTCAAGAAGAGACTGGACTGCCACTGTTAGAAACGGTGTAGGGTCTTCTGCTTGGGTTGAGGGGGATTTGGACTAGATGACCTCCAAGGTCCCTTCCAACTCTGTTCATCTGAATCTATCTAAGATGATCAAAGGCCTGGAGGCTAAAACATCTGATGAATGGTTGCAGGAACTGGGCATGGCTAGTCTAGGGAAGAGAAGAACCAGGGGAGACAGTAGAGCATCTTCCACTATTTGAGGGGCTGCCACAGAGAGGAGGAAGGGATCAAGCTATTCTCCAAGGCCAGACAAGGAATAAAGGATGGAAACTGAACAAGGAGAGATTCAACCTGGAAATAAAGAGGAATTTCCTGACAGGGAGAACAATCAACCCATGGAATAGAAGTTGCCTTCAGAGGTTGTGGGAGCTTCATCCCTGGAGGCTTTCAAGAAGACAGACTTGATCAGAAATGGTGTAGGGTCTCCTGCTTGGGCAGGGGGGGTTGGACTAGATGACCTTCAAGGTCCCTTCCAACTCTGTTAACCTGATTACTTGTTTGTTTGCCAGATTCCTCACCTTGTTCTTTATAGCTCCTTCGTTAAATTCAGCAAATGTCAGAAGCCTGCAGGTACCCTCCCTGGGCTGCAGGGGGCGCTCGTCCTCCAGTTCCTGCTTGGTACAGCTCAAAAGCGTTTTGTCCTACAGGAGGAATAATAATAATAATAATAATAATAATAATAATAATAATAATAATAATAATAATAATAATAATAATAATAATAATAATAATAATAATAATAATAATAATAATAGTAATTAATGCCAAATCCGGCGAAACAACTGGCCGCTGTGATACACTTCTGTTGATGCAATAATAATAATAATAATAATAATAATAATAATAATAATAATAATAATAATAATACTTAGAGGGAAGCTCCTATCTTTAACTTGTCTTTTTCCCCACCTTTGCTCTGTGTCTTTACAAGCAGATGTTAAATATTGTTTTATACAGAAAAATAGCTTAACTTCAGGGATCTATCCTCTCCTTTCTCTGAATTTTGCATTTATATTAAAAGCAATTGATAATTGAGATGGGGATGGAAGAAAATAAAAAATAGTATAGGGTTAGGATTAAGTATAAGTATAGGGTCTCCTGCTTGAGCAGGGGGTTGGACTAGAAGACCTCGAAGATCCCTTCTGACTCTGCTATTCTATTCTATTCTGAATTCTATTCTATTCTATTCTATTCTTATTCCATTCTGTTAAAATGATCTCATATTTTAAACGTTGTTTTAATCCATTTAATATTAAGCTTAAAAAAAAAAAGGCAAGAGCTAGTCCTCATGAAGGTCAAGGACTTCATATTGCTCCAAACTCACCCCATACTGTCTGGTCAAATGACGGGTCATGATGGTCAGATATGCAGCAGATTCCCGAATGTCACCGGTACGTTTGACAAAGAAGCCATCTATCACCTGTGAGAAATGAAGATGATTGACGGTCCTGGGCATCTCCATTAAGAACCCTTTCGGAGACGCAATTAGTGCAGCTAAAAGGAACAAGTTAAAAGTAGGAGCAAAACCTGGGGCCAGCCCTCTAATCGTCTTCGTTGCCTCTGGAGTTTGAGACGCGAGGAATTCCCCTCGCAGGAGAGCCTCTCTCACCTGAGTATTGACAATGGCTTGTTGCAGAGTCTTTTCGGGGAGACTGAGGTGTTGCGCAGAATTCGCATCTTCTACCAGGTAGATGGGATGGGAAAGGCCGCACTGTCGCAGGCGGAACTGAATTCGGGATCATGACCAAGGAAGGAGGGAGGGGTGGAGAGATGGTTAGGAACCAGAGATCAAATCACGAATGGAAGATGAACAGGTAACCCTTACTTGGCACTGGAAGATCTATTGCTAAGAGATGTTAAGACAGTCATAATATCAGCTAAAGAACAGGGTTCAACCTGGGAGTAAGGCCACAGGTGGACGTTGAATGGCCCCTCCCAGAGGGAATAAAAGAGGAGCGAAAGGGGAGTGGAGTTTGCAGGAGACCATTAGTTTGCTTAATTGGTTCGTGACTCTCCGAGACTCCTGGCCAAGTTTTGCAGAGATCGGCCTGGCAGCTCTCCAAGCCAGATAAGGTCTGTGACCATAAATCCTCCTTTTAAAGACTTTGCCAGCTATGAATGAGCAGAATTCACTGCAGATTAATAAAAGGAGTTTTTGGCAGGACAAGGAGTTGGCTTCAGGCTCTCGGAAAGCCTCGATCAGAACAGGGGGCAAAATTACACTTAACAAGTGCCTCGCTTAACAACATAAATTTTGAGCTCCCTTGTGGTCGTACGTCGAGCACTACCTATACTGGAAATCTCATGTTTTGATAAAACTGAGCTATAGATTTTGGAATGGTTTCCAGTTAGAATTGAATTCTATGTTAAATTTAAAATTCTTCCCTCACTCTGTGAAATCCGGATATTAGGAGGCCGCTACCTTTTGTTCCCGAAAGCGACCGTCAATGATGCTACCGCATAAATCCGGCATCCGTTTCCGTTCTACCACGTAGTCCAAAACCAGCTCGCGAACCGTGGTAGGCGGCAGCTCCTCTGGAAAAGGGAGATTCGAACCAGAATTTTAATCTTAAGGGAAGGAGAGAGCGGAGTTCGCCATTCAGGAATAAAGATTTAGGGTCCACCTACCTCCCCGCCAGGAATTCTCACTCACCTGCTACGCGGGGACCCCTCTCTCTGGCCACCCAGAGGAAATCGCCGACGTGGAGTTTCCGGATGCTAAACGGGACATTGTGACGTTGAAGTTCGCGCACCAACTCCTGTTTACGGGATGCGGGGCCGCTGAAGGCGAGAAGGGGGGGAAAGCGCTTTTCACAATCTATTTTAAAGAGGAATTACTTTTACTTTCCCTTCTTTCCTTGCAGACATTTCGTGACCGATCTAGAGAACATCATCAGTGCTAAAAGGGAGGAGGAGGAGGAGGAGGAGGAAGAGGAGGAAGACGACTGTGGGGTCCCTGGTGCTCTTGAAGCTTGGTACTTTTCTTGCAGGGGTTTCATTACCCAACGTTTTACCCAACATGACCCGTGCATATTACATATATGTAATCAGGTTCACAGAGTTGGAAGGGACCTTGGAGGTCATCTAGTCCAACCCCCAGCCCAAGCAGGAGATCTTACACCATTTCTGACAGATGGCAGCCCAGTCTCTTCTTGAAAGCCTCCAGGGATGAAGCTCCCACAACTTCCAAAGGCAACTTCTGTTCCGTGGGTTGATTGTTCTCACTCTCAGGAAATTCCTCCTTATTTCCAGGTTGAATCTCTCCTTGGTCAGTTTCCATCCATTCTTCCTTGTCTGGCCTTCAGGGTGCCTTGTAAAACAGCTTGACCCCCTCCTCTCTGGGACAGTAACTCAAATATTGGAAGGCTGCTATCGTGTCTCCCCTGGTCCTTCTCTTCCCTAGACTAGCCAGGCCCAGTTCCTCAACTGTTTTTTGTATGTTTTAGCCTCCAGTCCCCTCATCATCTTAGATTCAGATTAACAGAGATGGAAGGGACCCTGTAGGTCATCTAGTCCAACCCCCGTTCCGGCCAAGCAGGAGACCTTATACCATTTCTGATCAATGGCAGTCCAGTCTCTTCTTGAAAGCTTCCAGGGATGAAGCTCTTCTATTACGTTGGTTGATGGTTCTCACTGTCAGGAAATTCCTCCTTGTTTCCAGGTTGAATCTCTCCTTGGTCAGTTTCCATCCATTCTTCCTTGTCTGGTGCTTTGGAGAATAGCTTGACCCCCTTCCTCTTCTCTGTGGCAGCCCCTCAAATATTGGAAGATGCTCTCCTGTCTCCCCTGGTTCTTCTCTTCCCTAGACTAGCCAGGCCCAGTTCCTAAAACCACCATATGATGTGGTTGTAGCATGGCAGCTGCTCACCCCGTGGTCTCGATGAAATCCACGCAAAGGATCACCTCAAAGTGCCCAGGTTGCAGAACAAACTGGGGCGTCGACAACTCAGAGTTAGGCCCTTTGCAGCGCGATCTAGAAAGAAAAAGAAAACAGCAGAGATGACAGCTGGGCCAGGTGAAATTGTAAGTAGTCCTCGCCTTACGACCACAATGGAGCCTGCCCACTTAAGGTCGTTCAGTCGTGACGACAGCAAAATGGCTCCTCGCATCGCTGGCCCAACATTACAGGTCTTTTTTGTAGTCTTTGTTCAACAAATTGCTACCACGGTGAGGTGAATCTGCCGTCGTTAAGCGAGCGCGTTGCGGGGGGTTGTGCCGATAAACTCTGGAAATTTTGGGAATGGCATTTTTTAACAATCATAATATGGAAATTGTTTGCCGTGGAAATTCCGGTTCTTCCATCCATCCATCCATCCTTCCTTCCTCCTTTCTTTCTATCCTTCCTTCAATCCATTCATTCATTTTCTTTCTTCCTTCCATCCATTATTCCATTCATCCTTCCTTCCTTCCTTCAATCCATTCATTCTTCCTTTTTTTCCGTCCGTCCTTCTTTCCATCCTTCCTTTCTTCCATCCATCCTTCCTTCAATCCATTCATTCTTCCTTCCTTCCATCCTTCCATCCATTATTCCATTCATCCTTGCTTCCATTCATCCTTCCATCCATCCATTCATCCTTCCTTCCTTCCATCAGTCCATCCTTCCATCCATCCATCCTTCTTTCCATCCATCCATCTATCCTTCCTTCTGTCAGTTGTGACGATGGTAAAATGGCTCATCACGTCGTTAAGGGAACGCCACGGACATTAAAGCAAACTCATCGTGAGGGTTTTTGCCGATAAACTGTGGAAATTTTTGGAATGGTATTTTTTAACAATTCTAATATGGAAATTGTTTGCCGTGGAAATTCCGGTTTCGTTTGAGGCCGTTAAGTCAAGGAATTACCTGTTGACGGGGCTGCTGTCCGAATTTTCAGACTCCGATGAGCTTCCGTCGTTTTCCTCCAAAAGCCCGACGGTTTCTCCACTTTGGGGCGCTGTGGCTTTTGGGGTGCTGGAATTGTTTTCCTTCGGTTCTTCGGAGGCCCACAACTCCCGAGCTACAGTCAGTCCTGCTTCGGTCAGAGAATATCTGAGTTGGAAAAAGTTTGCGAGTCCAGATTAGTTTTTGGGCCCCCAGTTCTCTTGAAATCCCTTCTCTCAATCACCACTGGCAATTTTGGCCCTTCTGAATGTTTAAACTTTGATTTTCGCTTCTAACGTGTCACATTGGTACTTTTGTTCTTAATTCTGATTTTAAGTGTGCTTTTAAGCGTGGGCTTGCACGATTTTACGTGTTTCATTAAAACTTTTAATAAATAAATAATTAAATAAAAAGGGGGAATAAACATAATCCTAAAGCAAATTTAACCCTAGATTGGTGCTTCTCTCATGATGAAACCTTTTAAATGACTTCTTGAGGCTTTGAAAAGCTCCATCCTTCTATCCATCCATCCTTCCTTCCATCTATTCATCCTTCCATACATCCTTCCACCCATCCATTGGTCCTTCCTTCCATCCTTCCTCCCTTCCATCTTTCCTCCCTTCCATCTTTCCCTCCATCCATCCTTCCTTCCATCCATCCATTCATCCATCCTTCCTTCCACCCATCGGTCCTTCCTTCCTTCCTTCCATCTTTCCTTCCTTCCTTCCTTCTTTCCACCTATCCATCCATCCTTCCTTCCATCCATCCATTCATCCTTCCTTCCATCCTTCCATCCATCCTTCCTTCCTTCCTTCCCTCCCTCCATCCATCCATTCATCCTTCCATCTATCCATCCTTCCATCCCTCCCTCCCTCCATTCATCCTTCCCTCCCTCCATCCCTCCATCCATTCATCCTTCTATCTATCCATCCTTCCATCCCTCCCTCCCTCCATTCATCCTTCCCTCCCTCCATCCCTCCATCCATTCATCCTTCCATCTATCCATCCTTCCATCCCTCCCTCCCTCCATTCATCCTTCCATCCATTCATCCTTCCATCTGTTCATCCTTCCACCCATCCATTCATCCTTCCTTCCATCCTTCCTTCTATCTTTCCTTCCTTCCTTCTTTCCATCCATCCATCCTTCCATCCATCCACCGTCAGATCGTCAACATCTGGGCCAACTCTCTTAAATCAGAACCTCTCTCCAAGTTCAAGAAAACCAATCGGGTGCAGGCAGATTCTCCCCCCTTCCAACTCTTTAGTACAACATAATCAACCTGGCTGGAATGTTAGTCTTGAGGACTAGCTCCTTGCGAATCAGAGTGCTGACAGCAGACCAGGCTATATTCTTACTTCCAGGATCGGCCTATAATGGAGGAATCAGCAGGAGAATTGTTAGCCTAAATAGCAGTAGAATTATTAATACAATATCATACAATAATGCTATTGCTGCCATCAATCAAGTCAGTTTGGCATTAGGATAGAAACTGGGAGATGGTGAGTTCTAGTCCTGCCTTAAGCATGAAAACTGTCTGGGTGATTTTGGGCCAATCACCAGGAGACGGTGAGTTCTAGTCCTGCCTTAAGTACGAACACTCTCTTTGAGCCAGTCACTCTCTCTCAGCCCTAGGAAGCAGGCAATGGCCAACCAGAAAACTTTGCCAATGAAGTTACAGGGACTCCTCCAGGCACCCACCAAGAGACCAAAACTGATTTGAACACACACACACACACACACACACACACACACACACACACAATCTTCATTAATCTTTATTCATTAATTGGTGCAATAACAAGCAGGGAGAGAATCAGCTTACCAGAAAAAAAGACCTATCGCACAGCGGCTGTGCAGTTTTTTGCAGTTCTGGTTTGCTCAGGTAGCCCCGGGACTCAGGTTTCTAAGAAAGAAATCCCAAAATCAAACACTCAACACAACCTCCAGCACTGCTTCCTTGTTTTTATAGTCGAGCCAAAATTCACCCCGTTTAAACTTCTTGAGCTAATAGCCGGTGCACAATTATTCTCAGCGAATAATCCTATTCTTCATTATTCTATTCTCTCCTGTCCTTCATTATCCTATCCTATTCTATCCTTCATTATTCTATTCTATCCTATCCTATTCTCCATCATTCTATTCTATTCTCTTATCCTATCCTATTCTTCATTATTCTATTCTATTCTTCACTATTCTATTCTATCTTATCCCATCCTATCCTATTCTGTCCTGTCCTATTCTTCATTATTCTATTCTATTCATTATTCTATTCTATTCTTCATTATTCTATCCTATCTTATCCTTCATTATTCTATTCTATCCTATCCTATTCTTCATTATTCTATTCCATTCTACCCTATCCTTCATTGTCCTGTCCTATCCTATTCTGTCCTTCATTATTCTATTCTATCCTATCCTATATTATTCTATTCCATTCTATTCATTATTTTATTCTATCCTATCCTATCCTTCAATATTCTGTTCTGTTCTATTCCATTCTATTCTTCATTATCCTATTACCGTGGTGT
Source organism: Natrix helvetica (assembly GCF_964273705.1). Classification (NCBI taxonomy): domain Eukaryota; kingdom Metazoa; phylum Chordata; class Lepidosauria; order Squamata; family Natricidae; genus Natrix; species Natrix helvetica. The sequence continues at coordinate 6,061,095 of NC_138563.1, forward strand.
TATGATAGAGTGCCAACAGTACAGCATAAGCTGGAGATCGCCGAGTGGGCATGTAACCCCGGGGCCGATGCCGTGGTACAGTCTGCTTTTTCTGCAAATGAAAAAAAAAAATCAGGTGTGTCTTATCTGCCGCCCATCTCATGGTCCAGGTGACTCCAAGTTCTCTCCTCTCTCCTGTCCATCACGAATCACCCGCAGGCACAAAATGTTACAACCCACTCCCCCAAAACGAATGGATGAACCGAGGTTCTCACCTTTGAGCATTGCTCCTGACGTTGGACTGGCTCCTGAGAAGGCAGGGCAGGTGGCAGCACTGGCCTATCGCTGGATGTTGGATCCTCAACGCCTTCACGGCTTTTGCCAGAAGATGCTGGGACGGGCCCACCTGGAATGCGTGTGACAAAGTCTTTAGACTAGGATATCAGAGTTGGAAGGGACCTTGGAGGTCTTCTAGTCCATGCTCTTTCAACCGAGCCTTCAACTGAGCCTTGAGGTACGTCAATTTTTATTCCAGCTTTTTAAAAGGAAAATTAAAAAATGAACACAAACTAATCCAGGTAGTCCTCGACTTACTAAAGGTTCTGTCGCTAAGAGAGACATTGGTTAAGGGAGCTTTGCCCCATTTTCCGGACTTTCTCGCCCCGGTTGTTAAATGAATCATTGCGGTTGCTGAGTTAGTCACACGGTTGTTAAATGAATCATTGCAGTTGCTGAGTTAGTCACACGGTTGTTAAATGAATCATTGCGGTTGTTGAGTTAGTTGCCTGGTTGAATCATTGTGATTGCTGAGTTAGTCGCATGGTTGTTAAATGAATCATTGCAGTTCTGAGTTAGTCGCGTGGTTGTTAAATGAATCATTGCGGTTGCTGAGTTAGTCGCGTGGTTGTTAAATGAATCATTGCGGTTGTTGAGTTAGTTGCCTGGTTGTTAAATGAATCATTGTGATTGATGAGTTAGTCACACGGTTGTTAAGTGAATCACTGCAGTTGCTAAGTTAGCCGCACGGTTGTTAAATGAATCATTGCCCAGAGGATCAGGGGTTGCCCTCTCCCCTCTTTGGAAGAGCTTTATAGCTCCCGCTGCCTTAAGAGAGTTCAAAAGATCCTTAAAGATCCATCTCATCCTGGGCATCCTTTTTTTTTTGAACTATTACCATCTGGCAGACGGTACAGGGCAATAAAAACAAGGGCTGAAAAACAACTTCTATCCCAGGGCAGTAACTATATTGAATTCTACCGTGTAATGTAATTTTAATGCAATATCGGCGTTTTCAATTTCAATTCGATACCATGTGAAGGAGGGTGTGTTTGTGTTTTTATTTTGATAGTTATAACGTACCCCGAAAACGGCGTTTAATTTCATTGTACGAGGTGCAATAACAATAAAGTAAACAAAGGGGTTTCTTTTGCCGGAAAGTCAAAATTAAAGCTGACCAAAAAGTCCACCCATCGCGAACCAAGCGAGGCTGCAGACAGCCAGAAACGTGGTTGGTTGCCAAACAACGCCCTGAATGCAATCGTGTCAACCGGTGGTGAGTTCCGGGCGGTACGGCCGTAGCCGGGAGCAGTGGCCATAATAGCAGTACGGTGGCTCGTTTAGCCCACCCACCCGCCTGCTTTCCATAGCCTGCGCGATCTCCACCGAACAGCTGGGTGTCGCAGGGTGGTTTTGTGTGCAGCGTACTGGCTGCGCTGGGGCCTAGAACCCACCACTGGTGACCCTCCTGTCTGCTGGGTCATAAGTAGCCTGGGGTGGGTCCTAGCGAACGGCCGCTAAGCAACCGGTCGTAAGTTTGAGAACTACCTGCAGGGAGCACAGGCCTCTCTCCTTCTAGTGCTGTACCGTCCTGAGTGCTGCGGTGTCTCTCCAGCTGTTCATCCAGCTGACGGCAGATCTTCTCCCCGAAATACATAAGGATCCGAGCCTCACGGCCACTGCGCAGAGGGAGGGGATATTTGTGGAGGGAGCTCAGAGCCTGCAAACGACAAAGAGAGACAGACAGTTTAGATTATTGTGATCAGTTAAAGATCACTGAAATTGTTCCTAGTGAGTGCATTGAAGTAGTTGGCTTCCTTAAACCGTCAATGAGGTGTAAGAAGAGAATATAGAATAGAATAGAATAGAATAGAATAGAGGATAGGATAGGATAAGATAGGATGGAATATAAAAAAATATAGAATAGACTATAAAATAGAATAAATATAGAAAGAACAGAATACAGAATAGAATATAGAATAAAAGAATAGAATATGAGAATAGAATAGAATATAGATAAAATAGAATAGAGAATAGAATATAGAATAGAATAAAGAGAATAAATAGAGAATAAATTGGAATAGAATAGAGAATATAGACTATAGAATAGAATAGAATAGAAAATAGAATATAGAATATAGAATAGAATCCAGGATAGGATAGGATGGAATATAATAAAATATAGAATAGACTATAAAATAGAATAAATATAGAAAGAACAGAATACAGAATAGAATATAGAATGAAAGAATAGAATATGAGAATAGAATATAAAAATAGAATAGAATAGAGAATAGAATAGAATAGAGAATAAATAGAGAATAAATTGGAATAGAAAGAGAATATAGACTATAGAATAGAATATAGAATAGAATAGAGAATAGAAGAATTGGAAGGGACCTTGGAGGTCTTCTAGTCTAACTGCTGGTTAGGCAGTAAACCCTACACTCCTTAATACATGACATTTTTAATTTCATGATTCATAAGCAGTCATCTACGTATCATTATTATTACATTAGCCCTGCCTTTTCGATCCACACTGACATTGGTTTGATGAATAATGGAACATGAAGACATTATAAATTATTGGCTTAACGGTATTAATATAGCCACGATGACCCATTCTGACCGATCTAATTAATATACTAATTTAAAAAAACAAATAGTTACGCTAATCTCACTTACACTCAAAACTCTGCTCTTATTAAGCGAATTGTTACTAATAGATATGCTAATTCCTGCATAATTACATTGATTTCTATACTAACAACTATTGCAAAAGGCCTTGTACCAAAAGTGGGTCTAATTGTTGCATTTTTATTATAATTAATTTCCTAATAATTATTCTAATTGTTATATTAAGAGTTTTCTTCATTATTCTACAGCCTTAATAGGAAATTGGTCCCAAGACAGACATTCATTGGAGGCGGGGCTTGTCGCGGTGGGCGGGGCTTGTCGCGGTGGGCGGGGGCTTACGCGTTCATAAGCGCGTTGGCTCTTGAGGCGTCCGTTCTCCGCAGCCTGGTTGCGCCATTCTTCCAGCCATCGCGTAAATAAAGGATTCGGGCCTTCCTGCGGCGGTTTCGGCATTTTCTTCAAACGCCGCCGGCGGCTTTTTTACCCCGCTTCCTTTTCTTTTCGCTCTCTCGTTCTTTTGAAAACGGGAAACCATCGAGGTTTTTTTGCACCAAAGAGTTGCAGGCGGGCAGAGCGGCTGTCCGCTGAAGCAGCGGCGCAGGCGCAATTCGTCCGCCGATTGGGCGGCGCAGGCGCAATTTGTCCTCTTGGTTCCTCTTTGGAGGAAGCTTTAGAGATAGAAAAAAATAGAGAGGTCCTTTCATCCATGCTCCAAATTGCTCTTTGCAGTGAATATACTAAAAAATTCAGTATTTTACTGCGCTTGGCCCATCTTACGCTGTATATAAAGCAAACTGTAAATATAAAAGCATCACAAATCCCTCTGTCCTCTCCAGCCTTACCTGGAATATTTTAAATCAGTGTTTTTCAAACTTTAGGATGTTATAAGACTTCCTAGAATTCCCAATCCAACTAAAGCAGGGCATTCTGGGAAAACAGACACTTGGTAATTATTTCAGCCTCTTCAGTCAGTGTTTCTGAACCTCTGCAACCTTTATGGTGGGTTTTGACTCCCAGAATTCCCAAGCCAGCGTGGGAATTCTGAAGTCTGCTCACACTGTTCTTAAGGCATGTTGGCTGGGGAATTCTGGGAGTTGAAGTCCTTAAAGTTGCTAAGGTCAACAAATACTAGCCTAGAGGAATGTACAACATTTACAATGGGCAACTGTTTTACAATTTCTAGGAATGAAATGGAATTCTGAATAGAATAGGGAATAGAATAGAAAATAAAATAGAGTAGAATATATAGAATAGAATAGAGAATAAAATAGAATAGAGAGAATAGAAGAGAATAAATAGAAGAGAATGGATAGAATAAGGAATGGAATGGAATAGAAGAGAAAATAGAATAAGAGAGAATAGAATAGAATAAATGGATTTAGAATGGAATAGAATAGAATTTATTGGCCCGTGTGATTGGACACAAAAGGAATTTGTTTTATCTAATCTGGTAACGAAACATTCATAAGCTAAACAAGCTTGGAGAACAAACCGACTGCCAACATCTAATACCCGAGCTACTTTCTATTATTTCAAATGCTAAGATTGCATTAAATATTGCTAATACATTTTCAAAATACTGGTGCCTATGTACAGAGTTAGCCATATTCTGGACAAGCAGTAACTGTTCGATGGAATCAGAAGCATTTTGGAGAGGTGGCTTGGTCTCTAGCTAAGCTTCTTACCCTGGTTTTAAAAGCATAGCTGCTTGTTCCTGTTCATAATAATAGCAAATCTATTTATACCCTGCTTTTCAGCAGAGAGGTCTCTTTCCCATCACCTGCTGAAAGGTCCTTTTCACTGAAGAAATCACAAATCTACATACATAAAAGCCAAATACCACTCACGCATCATCACGAAATCTCCAGAACCGTAAAGCCTACAAACGTGAAATTTGACACGTATGTTCCTCTTGGCTTCTAGCTTCTCGCTAAGAAAGGATTTTTCAAAATGACCACCAGATTATTAGCATTTCTTATATTATGATTAACACGCTCTGATGCGAAGGAGTCAAGACATTCTACTCCCCCTCCCCACCCGAAAAGAACTCTGTTCCAACTGCCACTTGGGTGTGGGCGTGGCTAGTTCATGACTCATCCAGCCTGGCCGCTAGCAATTTAGACATTCTACTCCCCCTCCCCACCTGAAAAACATTCTGATGATGAGTTAGACTGAGGGAGATCAGGGGATAAGATAGGAGAGGCCTCTGTGGGGCAAGCCTAAGGGAGAGAAGGGGAAAGGAGAGGATCAATGGGGCAAGCCTGAGGGAGAGAAGGGGAGAGGAGAGGCAGATCGTAACTACTCATTAATTTTCAAGCTGTAAGTGTTGATTTATCAAGCCCGATCACATAATTTGGTAGCAGAGCACAGGTACCCAGTTAGAAATAAATATCATTCCAAGCATTCTCACTGGAATAAATCGTGCTGCTTCCCCCACCGAGTCTCCTGGCTTTCGCGCTACAGATTAGTTATGCTTTAACCAGCTTTTTAAACTAATTATCCCACTCTAAACCAAAGCCCGCATGTTAGACTCTTGCCTTTGATCTGATTTAGTGCCTTAAGCGCTGCCAATTTGTACTTTGGGAGGTATGGCTGGCATTTTAAGCCCCAGCCTGGAATTACCGTTAAGAAAACTAAGCCCTTGTTGACTGGCACAAGGAAAGGAGGGGCACCCCAGTTCCCCCCCACCCCCGCTTCCAGCAATGATGCTTTTAACTCTTTCACAGCCACGCCCAACATTGGTAGAATTTCCCCATATTTGGCCTTCTGGCCCTTGTTTTGATTTGAATCTGCCTTGTTTAAAAATAAATCTTTTCATCGGTTTGGGCAGTGACTAAGGTTTGGGCTGTGTCTACTCCAGCATAACTCTGGAACGCCTCAAGCAATTTCAAGCAAACTTGGTACATAGATGATTTACTCTCTGGAAACTAATACTGTGGGGGTAGACACCCCTAAAACTCCTCGAGATGTTTGTTCTGTTAAGATACAGCCTGTTGTGCCGTAAAATGGCTTCTACTGTACAGCACAGTGGAGTTGCCATGGTAACGGCTTCAAAGTACTCCACAAGGGGGCTCCCTCTGGTAAGGAGGAAAATCCAATATTAGAAATTACATTTAGTCTGGACATTTTCCCCCTATAAATAAATATCGGCTAGTTTAATAACATACGGTAGGCTAACACGCTTGATTTCACATCAAGACTGCTTTCCCCATCAAGGTTGTCAAAATTCACAACCTTTGCACTTTGTTTGCCCCCAATCCGATCTCTGGGGGGGGGGGGAATGCAAGCTTCTACCTTTTAAAAAAATTGTTTTTAAAAATTCAGGATGAATGATTATTAGCCATCAGAGGTTTTGGAGGGATGATGGTTTTTGAAATTCTGCAGGTTTCCCTTTCAGGTTTTGGAGTTTTATCAGCCTGGGGCTGGGCCACTGGCGTGTGGCTGGGGATCAGAATAACAGAGTTGGAGGGGACCTCAGAGGTCTTCTAGTCCAGCCCCCTGCTCAAGCACAGGAAACCCTCAATTGTTCCAAACAAACGGCTCTCAGATCTCTTCTTAGAAACCTCCAGTGGCATTGGGTGTGTGTGTCTAAGGTAACCTTTTGCAAGGCAGTTGTTAAGTAAGTCGTGCCCCATTTTACAACTTTTTGTGTCTCGGTTCCCAGCAATTGTTAAGTGAATCAGGGGGTCGTTAAGCAGTTGAAATCCACCCATCTTAAAGCATGGCTAGGGAATTCTGGGAGTCAAAGTCCACCCATCTTCACGGATGGGAGTTGCCCACTTAAAGTTGGCATCCCTCCCTCCATCTCCCTCTCCATCCCTCCCTTCCTCTCCATCCATCCATTTCTCCTTTCCTTCATCCCTCTCTCCATCCATCCATCCCTCTCTCTCTCTCTGTCCATCCATCCATCCATCTCCATCCGTCTCTCCATCAATCCCTCTCTCCAATCCATTTCTTCCCTTCCTCCCTCTCTCCATCCATCCATTTCTCCTTCCCTTCATCCCTCTTTCCATCCCTCTGTCCATCCTCCCTCCCTCCATCCATTCATTTCTCCTTCCCTTCATCCCTCTCTCCACCCCTCTCTCACCATCCATCCATCTCCATCCCTCTATCCATCCATCCATTTCTCCTTCCCTTCATCCCTCTTTCCATTCCGCTGTCCATCCATCCATCCATCACCCTCCCTCCCTCTCCCTCCATTCATTTCTCCTTCCCTTCAACCCTCTCTCCATCCCTCCATCCCTCTCTGTCCACCCATCCATCCATCCATTTCTCCCTCACTTCATCCCTCTCTCCATCCCTCCGTCCCCCTCCCTCTCTCCATCCATTCATGTCTCCTTCATCCCTCTCTCTCCCTCCACCCAGTCTCCCTTCCTTTTGCAGCCTTCTCCGCCCCGTGCGCTGCCCGCCCTCCCGACTGCGGTACCCGGGCGAGGCGGCCGGAGGGCGCCCGTGTGCCAGGCGCTGCGCCTCCTCCGCGCCCTCGCTCCAATTGCCCATATAAGGGCAAATCGGGCTGCGGGAAAGGAGTCGCTGACGGGGCGCGATCACACCTTATTTGGAGTCGCTTCGCAGCCTCGCGGAAAGGAAGGGGGGGAGGCGGGCAGGCGGCTCTTCCTCGCCCGGCCCCGCTTTGTTTTCCGCTCCGGCGCTTCAGCCGCCTTGGCCCGGGCTGGGCTGAGCGGTTCCCCCCTTCGCCTGCCCCGCTCTCCGCGTTGCACAAGCAGCCGCGTGCCCGTTGCACAAGCCCCCCCTCTCCCCACCAGCTCTCTCTTCCTCCTGCTTCTCTCCTTCTCTTTCTCCTTCTGTCTCTTTCTCTCTTTGTCATTCCCTTTCTGTCTCTCTCTCCCTCTTTTTCTCTCTTTCTCTTTCTCCCCTCTCTCTTTTCTCTCTTTTTCACTCACTCTCTCATTCTTTTTCTGTCTCTCTCATTCCCTCTCTGTCTCTGCCTCTCTTTTTCTCTCTTTTCTCATTCCCTTTCTTTCTCTGCCTCTCATTCTCTCTATTTCTCTGCCACTCTCTCTCTTTCTCATCCTATCGCTCCCTCTCTTTCATTGTCTCTCTTTTTCTGTTTCTTATTCTGTCTCTCTTTTTCTCTTTTCTCTCTCTCTTACTCACTCTTTTTCTCCACCCCCCCTCTTTTTCTGCCCCAATTCCTTCCACCCTTCCACACACTTCTCCCCAAGCCTGCTTTTGCACAACTGCATTGAGGAAGAGGGTGGGGGTGGGGGAATGGAAATCAGGCCGGCTGGGTTAATAAGAGCATTTGAACAGAGAAAGAGCAAGTTAAGAGTTGAGCATATTGTGTGAACCCAGCCTCCTCGCTTTGCGACTTTGCACTCCGGCCCGCACAACACCTTCCTGCCTATTGAGCATCCAAGGAATCAGAATAGAGCTGGAAGGGACATTGGAGGTCTTCTAGTCCAGCCCCCTGCTCAAGCAGGAAACCCTATGCTGTCTAGTCTCTTCTTAATAGACTTCCAGTGAGGGAGTGCCCACAATTTAGGGAGTTAGGATGGGGCAGGGAATAAATGGGGCAGCCTGGGGTGTGTGAGATGTGTGTGTGTGTGATGCTTGAGACTCACAACTCAAAAGAGTTGTGTTGCTTTTGTACAAGAATGGAGACTCAACTCTCATTTTGCAGGAGGGGGCTGGAAACTTACCGAAGAGATGCCCTCCTTCTTTATGGTTCGGCAGGAGTGCGGGAAAACTTACATTTTTGAGAGATAGATAGATAGATAGATAGATGATAGATAGATAGATGAAGAGATCCGTGTGAAAGAATCCAGCACCACCAGGAAACTCAACACACTTTTAACCGAAAAGCGCTGGGCGTGTGTTTTGCTTTTTTATTTTGTTCAGCTCCTTCATCGATGGCGGCGTCTGTTTGTTCTATTTTTATTTTTAGCGGTGTTTCGGGAAGGAAAAGGCTGAACAAGCCGCAAGATTCTCACCGAGAAACACCTTCACGGGCATGCACGACGGGGTGCCAATCAGGGAACGAATGGAAGGAAGAAATTAAAAAGTTCCTTCTGCACTTCTCCGCACAAAAGCACCCTTTCTCACAAAGGGCACAAGGCAGCTCGCCCGAACGCCTCCGTTTTGCTGCGGTTGCACAATGGGGCAATTCATCGGCCCACAACAGGGGCTGGCTTCACCCCACATGCCCAAGGTTGGCGTGCGGGGCACTTTTGCATGATTGGCCAGTTAGGTAGAGTTGCTAAGGGTACAATGGTGAGGCCGAACACGCCCTCCAGCTGTCAGTCGGACAAATAAGGAACTTCATATGGCCAGTCCTCTTTAACAGATTAACAAGAGTTGGAAGGGACCTTGTAGGTCATCTAGTCCAACCCCCTGCCCAGGCAGGAGACCCTGCACCATTTCTGACAGATGGCAGTCCAGTCTCTTCCTGAAAGCCTCCAGGGATGAAGCTCCCGCAACTTCTGAAGGCAACTTCTGAGAAGATTTGTAGCTCAGTGTTGGAATGAGGGGTCCTTGGCCCTCTCTGAGCTTGCTTGTTTTCTTGAGGACATCTCTTGACCCAACTAGGTAACATCATCAGTGCCCCCCTAACTAAGTAATATCATAAGTGCACTGATGGTTTTACCTTGGTAGGATAATCAAACGCCGGCAAGAAAACCAGCAAGCTCAGAGAGCACCAAGGACCACTCATTTGTTGTATATTTTAGCTTCCAGCCCCCTAATCATCTTGGTTGCTCTTCTCTGCACTCTTTCCAGAGTCTCAACATCTTTTTTGTAGAATAGAGTAAAATAGAATAGAATAGAAAATAGAAGAGAATAATATAGAAGAGAATAGAAAATAGAAATAGAGTAGAATAATATAGAAGAGAATAGAAAATAGAAATAGAATATAATAATATAGAATAGAATAGAAAATAGAATAGGATAGAATAGAATAGACAATAGAATATAATAATATACAATAGAATAGAAAATAGAAATAGAATATAATAATATAGAAAAGAATAGAAAATAGAAATAGAATAGAATAATATAGAATAGAATAGAAAATAGAAATAGAATAGAATAATATAGAATAGAATAGAAAATAGAAATAGAATAGAATAATATAGAATAGAATAGAAAATAGAAATAGAATAGAATAATATAGAATAGAATAGAAAATAGAAATAGAATAGAATAATATAGAATAGAATAGAAAATAGAATACGATAGAATAGAATAGAATAGACAATAGAATATAATAATATAGAATAGAATAGAAAATAGAAATAGAATATAATAATATACCGTAGAATAGAGTAGAAAATAGAAATAGAATATAATAATATAGAATAGAATAGAAAATAGAATACGATGGAATAGATAGAAAATAGAATATAGAATATAGAATAGAATAGAAAATAGAATAGAATAATATAGAATATAATAGAAAATAGAATAGGATAGAATAGAACAGAACAGAACAGAATATAGAATAGAATAGAATAGAATTCTTTATTGGCCAAGTGTGATTGGACACACAAGGAATTTGTCTTTGGTGCAGATGCTCTCAGTGGACATAAAGAAAAATAAAATATATTCATCAAGAACCATGAGATACAACACTTAGTGATAGTCATAGGTTACTAATAAGCAATCCAATTATACTAGGAAATAAATAAAGCACTATAAATATTAAAGATACAAGCAACATGGTAATAGTCATAAGTGGAAAGAAATAGGTACTAGGAAGGAAGAGAAGAAGAATAGTAATACAGTCTTAGTAGATAATTTGACAGTGTTGTGGGGATTAGTTGTTTAGCAGAGTGATGGCATTTGGGGGAAAACCAGTCCTTTTATCATGGTGACCAGAACTGGACACATCATTCCACGCCTGGCCTGGTATAAAGCGGTACTATTTCTCCCGTCTTTGCTTGGACAGCCAGTCAGAATTCTGCTTTTAAAAAAAAAAAAACATACAGTATTTGATTTCTATTCTGTGTTCGGATTCCGTGAGCCAAGTGGGAAGAACAGGGATGCTGACTAATTTCTCCATGGGGAAGACTGCAGTGATGGTTAAGAAAGGGGAAGGGGATTAGGGCTTCCTTCCACCCACTCTGCCCCCTCCCTTCTTTTCTTTGTGCAGCAACAAATTAAAAATTAATTGCAGGATGCATCCCTCTCTCCCCCTCCCCCCACCCTCTCCTTTGTGCTCAGCCTTGGGGAAGTGTGCAAGAAGATAGGGGGAAAGGTTGATTTTCTCCTCTTCCGGTGGAGTTGCAAATTGTTTACCTGTGGCAAAATCCCCAACCTCTAACTGCTGCCCCTTCCCCTTGAAAATATAGGTTGCTGGAACAAAGGAAGGGAGAATAGAAGCAGGTTGAATGAAATGCGGGAAGGGAAGGGGAAAGGACAGGAGGAAAAGAAGTGAAAAGGACAGGAGGAAAGGAAAGGGAAAGGACAAGAGGAAGGGAAGGAAAAAAGACAGGAGGAAAAGAAGGGAAAAGGACAAGAGGAAAGGAAGGGGAAAGGACAGGAGGAAAGGAAGGGAAAAGGATAAGAGGAAGGGAATGGAAAAAGGCAGGAGGAAGGGAAGGGAAAAAGGCAGGAGGAAGGGAAGGGAAAAAGACAGAAGGAAGGGAAGGGGAAAGGACAGGAGGAAAGGAAGGGAAAAAGACAGAAGGAAGGGAAAAAGACAGGAAGGGAACAGCAAAAGACAGGAGGAAAGGAAGAGAAAAGGACAGGAGGAAGGGAAAAGACAGGAAGAAGGGAAAAAGACAGGAAGGGAAGAGCAAAAGAGGAGGAAAGGAAGGGAAAAGGACAGGAGGAAAAGAAGGGAAAAGGACAGGAGGAAAGGAAAGGGAAAGGACAAGAGGAAGGGAAGAGCAAAAGACAGGAGGAAGAGAAGGGAAAAGGACAGGAGGAAGGAAAAAACAGGAAGGGAAGAGAAAAAGAGGAGGAAGGGAAGAGAAGGGAGAAGGAAAGGAAAGATAGTGGGAGGAAATGGAAGGAAAGGAAGGGGAGGGGAGGGAAGAGGAGAGAGAAAAGAGTAGAGAAGAGAGAGAACAGAAAGGAGAGGAAGAGAAGGCATTAAACGTAGTGGAAAACCCCAGACTCCTAAACTGAGCAGAGGCCATCATCGCTTAGGAAATAAATGATTGCACAGCAGAGCTCAAGTACCTTAACTCGGTTCCTGAATTACCCCACTTCCTGGTTTCAGAGTACAGCCTGAACCATCAAGGAACCAAGCTTTGCAATAACAGCTCGAAAGGACCCAGGATTGGAGCCCTGCAAGGTTTAAGCTCACTTGGGCGGCTGAGCCCTCAAACCAGGTTAAAAGCACAGGGAGATCTTGGTCAAAAGCCCCATCTTCGATGCTCCCCCACCCCTCCGAACTTCTGTCCTGGTTCAAAGAATGGTGGAGCATCAAAGGAGGAAAAAGAAGAGGTAACTAAGGAAACCCCAACAGAAGGATGCTGCTGGGTGGATGTTAAGCAGGGATTTTGTGAATTCAGGCAGAGCCACAATCAAAATATTTAAGGGTATGCTTGTTTCTGCTTCACGCTCTTTTTAAGCTGGGCAGTTTTCCTGCTGGCAAACCAGAACTCTTTTCTCTGTCTATTTCCCCCCCTAAAAAGGGCATATAATTTATGAGTGCCTTCTTTCTCTCTCTCTCTCTCTCTCTCCCTCCCTCCCTCTCTCAAAGAATGTCTGTTGCTTTTCTTTTTCCAAAATAAAATATGATGAACGGTTGCAGAAACTGGGCATGGCTGGTCTAGCGAAGAGAAGGACCAAGGGAGACATGAGAGCATCTTCCAATATTTGAGGGGCTGCCCCAGAGAGAAGGAAGGGGGTCAAGCTATTTTCCAAGGCACCTGAAGGCCAGAGAAGGAAGAATGGATGGAAACCAAACAAGGAGAGATTCAACCTGGAAATAAGGAGGAATTTCCTGGCAGGGAGAACGATCAACCCACGGAACAGAAGTTGCCTTCAGAAGTTGTGGGAGCTTCATCCCTGGAAGCTTTCAAGAAGAGACCGGATTGCCATCTGTCAGAAATGGTGTAGGGTCTCCTGTTTAGGTGGGGGGTTGGACTAGATGACCTAGATTAGAAGGTCCCTTCCAACTCTTCTGTATTCTGTTCTTCCTATTCTATGATTGGGAAAAGCCAGCCTTAGGGTAACAACGGTTTTTGTGAGTGTGTTAAAATTTAGTAATTCTATTTCTCTGTTGTTGTTTTTTTCCCTTTTTAAAAATTCTTTTGGCTGGCTGTGGGGATTTTGCAAAAGGGTTTAAAACTGCAAAGCTACAGTCTTTCTTTCTATATCTTTCAAACTTTCTCCTTTGCAGCAATAGTGAGCCGGAGAGCTGGTTTAGTTGCCTCTACTGGATTCTGATCAATCCTTGTCCTTGGGGCAATCTTCTTGGCTTTTCACCCATTGCTCATCTTTAGGAAATCTGGTGGAACTTGCTGTGTTCTCTAGTCCAGTTGAGCGCTTATTTACCTTTCATTTTTATTTATTTTTCAAATTTAGGATGAATTATACTCAGTCGCTGTTAAGTGTCCAGTTCCCGCTTTGGTCCTCCTCCTCTCCAAAAGTAGTTTTTGTGCGCCAACAGTTTGTTTAGTGGCCGTTCAAAAGTTACAACGGCATTCCAAACAGTCACTCAGGACCGTTTTCACAGTTACGACCTCTCCAGCAACCCCCATGGGCATGTGATCAGAATTCAAGACACTTGGCAGCTGTCTCACATTTATGACGGTTGCAACATCGCGGGATCCGTTCAATCCCTTTTTGTGACCTTCATTGACAAGCAAAGTCAATGAGGCAAGCCAGATTCACTTAATAACTTAACCGATCCCCTGCAGTGATTCACTTAACAACTGTGGCAAGAAAGGTTGTAAAATGGGATTAGGTTTGATTGGATTATAGCTTTATTGAACAGCCTATAGGCCACATCGAAGGTTCAAACACATATCACCAATAAAATCCTACACAAACAATTTAAAATAAGAGTAGGGTAAAATACAATAGTTATAGGATAAGATACAATATAATTTAATACATGAATATGTAAAATAGAATAAAATGACATAACGGTGTCACCCTTACAATCTACTCCAATCAGTCCCACGTATGCAGATCTCAACCGAACCATTTTGTTTAAGGACTGTGCTGTGTTAAATGTTATTTTCAGGTTCTGGCCGCATGTAAAATAAGTTGTTTTGATATGCAGATCCCAATGAATCCTTCGTTTGGTATATAGACCAAGGTGCCTGTCTCTTACTCCCTTATACAAGCAACAATCAAATAGGATGTGAGCCAGGTCTTCTTCCTCTCCTGCTCCGTAAAACGGGGGGAAATCCACTTAACAAATGACAACATACATTGTGGGCTGAATTGTATGTCAAGGCCAAAGAAGTCAAAACATCTGCGTTCACTGCTAAAGACCTACAAAATGCATTTTTGTAAATCATGCTTTTGGTTAGGTTTATCTTGATCAAGGTTTTTTTTTCACCTCTGTCAACCCAGCCTGTTTTGTTTCATTTACGCTGCAAGGCAACCTAGAAAACCATTTAATTTGGATTAAGCATTAGCTTAGCGCTTTCCTTCTGAAGCAACCATGGGCCAGCGCAGAAACTGGTTTTTTCGGGTGCTGCTGCAGTGTGAGAGTTTTGTTAGCGATTAAAATCGTTAAGTGGGTTGTTTTGCTCTCCTGAGGTGGCTGGTGGAAATATAATCAATCAGCCAATCAATAAAAGCTTACATCCTTTTGACATTTAATTTTTTAAAAAAAGGCTCTTCCGCTTTTTGAAGCAGAGAAGACATTGCTTAGGCTCAAATGTTGACGAAAATGATTTTCATGTGAAAATAAAGAAAAGAATAAGTAACTTTTATCTTTCTTATGTAAAAAAAAAACCCCATGCGCTCAAAAGTTGCCTTTGGAAGTTGTGGGAGCTTCATCCCTGGAGGCTTTTCAAGAAGAGACTGGACTCCCATCTGTCAGAAATGGTGTAGTAGGGTCTCCTGCTTGGGCAGCGGGGGTTAGACTAGATGACCTACAAGGTTCCTTCCAACTCTGTTAATCTGTTAAAGCTAAAAAAAAAAAGATTTTTGAAACTGCCTCCCCCCCTTTTGTGTTCTTATTCCTAGTAGTCCTGCAAAATCAAGTTGGGGGGAAAAGTGAACAAAGATCTGGGAGAAAAATAAAATATTCCCCCCACCCTTTTCTGTAAGGTTGGCTTTGCATCAGATCAAGCATTATTTAGCAAGGGATAAAAAGTAGTTATAATGTTCTGCAAAAGCTTAGCAGGGCGTCTTACATGAAGATTTGGGAATTAAATTGTCATATAATCGGGAAAGTCGTTTAATTTCAAAAATAAGCCTCGGGTGACATCTTCCCCCCTTAAAAAAAATAAAAAGTCTCATTAAATCGCTTTCTCCCCCTGTTTCTCTTCTTCCTCCCTTTTCACTGTCTTTAAAAAACTACATTTCCCATATAGCCCCGGGATTTCCCATGAGCCTTTTCAAGAGCCCACGAGGAGGCAGGCGCGGGACAAAAGACATATTTGGTTTTTAGTGATTCCCCGACGGAACTAATACAGAATTATTGATTTTATTTTTAAAATAATAATAATTGGCCTTTTTGTGTGTGTGGCTGGGAATGAAGGGAATGACAAGGCTCGAGCGTCGGTCGGGGGGGGGAGAAATGGCTTCCCGTTGCTATGGCAACGAGCGCCCGCACGCGCTCCCTTCGCCCCGCCCAAAACTCCATTCAATAAGAAAGAAGAGAAGCAGGACTGTGTGGGTGTGGTGGGGAAATTGGACTCGCTTTCCCGACAGGCTCCGCGGCACCGGGCCGGAAGCGGCTCCTCCTCGGGCGGTGCCTTAAAGCGGAAGGGCCAAGGCGGGGCGGGGCCGCAGTTCCTTTCGGGCCTCGCCAGTCGCGCACCGCCAGTCGAAGCCGCCGCGGAGCTGACGAGGCGACCGAGACGCGCCTGCCGCTTCAGCCCGGACTGCCGAAAAGCATCGCCTCCTCCTCCTCCTCGTCGTCCTCTTCTTCCTTCTCTCCGCCGCCTCAACCGCCCGGCGCCATGGTAAGGCTCGCCGCTTCGCCCCCCTCTCTCCACACACGCATCCCCCCCTCCTCACACGTTAGGCCGCCATCTTGTCTCCCGGCCGCCATTTTGTGGGGGCTTCCTCAGGGAGGCGGAGGGAGGGAAGGCCGTTGCACCCCCACTATGAGGTGGGGGGGTCCCTATTTTGGTTTTGCTGAGGTATTTCTCCTTCGTTTCATTCTCGGGTTTTTTTTTCTGCTCAAGACCCCCCCAATATTCCCTTTATATGCCCTTTTCCCCCCTCCTTTCTTCACCCCCCCCCACTTCCCTTAGAGCTGCTTCTCCTCCCAATTTTCTTTTTAAATTAAATTCATGTTTTATTTACAGTGTTACGTATTACAATATTACATGCATATTTTGTGGACTTGGTCAAAATCTTTTTTTAAGCAATGCTAAGATGTCTTTCCCCGTCCCGCCCTCCGCAAGTCAGGGGGCTGAAGGGTGTCTGTGCCTCCCCTCCATCTTCTTCCTCGGTGCCATTTCTCTCTCCCACCCCCTTTTCTCCCCAATTTTTGGGGAGTCGTCCCCCAAATATGAGGGGACGTGGATATCTTTTATGTGCCCCCCCACCTTAGAAAGAACGAGTTCTTCTTCCCCCCTCCCCCTCATTGAGGACCCCTCCCAATTTGTGTGTGGGGGTCTCGTTTATTCCCCCCCCTGCAAGTAAGGGGGATGAAGGGTCTCTGCCCCCCATCTTCCTCAGTGCCCTTTCTCCCCAATTTTTTTTGGGGGGGGGGTTCCTCCCCAAATATGAGGGGACATAAAGTTATCCTCTGTGTCCCCCCCACCTTAGATTGATTCCTTCTCCCCCCTCCCCATTGAGGACTCCTCCCTGTTTCTGTGGGGGGGTCTTCCTTTCTTTCCCCCCCCCTGCAAGTCAAGGGGCTAAAGGGTGTCTGTGCCTCCCATCTTCTTCCTCCCTGCCTTTTCTCTCCCACCCCCTTTTCTCCCCAATTGTTTTTTTTGGGGGGGGTCTCCTCCCGCTCAAATATGAGGGGACAGAAAGTATCCTCTGTGCCCCCCCTCACCTTAAAAGGAACATTCTTCCTCCCCCCTCTTGAGGACTCCTCTCAGTTTCTAGGAGGTGGGGGGGTCTCCTTTCTCCCCCCCCCCCCACTTTGCAGATCAGGGGCGCTATAGGAGTTTCCCCATAGCCTTTGTGCACACACCCCTCCATCAGCTTTAGTGCCTTTTTCTCCCCCACCCTCAGATCTGTTTTTTCCAATTTGGGGGTGATGAAGCATCCCCATGGCTTCCTCTGTGCCCCCCCCCTCCACCTTAGAAGAAACGCTTCCTTCTCCCCCCCCCCCCCCCAGCTCTCGGTAACGCCTTCCTGGCAATGGGGAGAAGCCAAATTACAACCCCATCACGCCCCCCCTCCCCAAATGCAACCCCATCTTTCTCCCCTACCTTTCCTTATCATCTTTCCCCTCCTCCCTTGGGGGGGAAGGTCCCCCTAAACCTGAATCCGCCCCCAAATCATATTTACTGCTTGCTTTCATTTCCTGACCCAGTTACCCTCTTTTTACCGTTTTTTTTTTTTGCCTTGCTCCCCCTCCCACAATTAGCAGGAAAGACTCTGAACCCCCAGTGCTTCATTCCCCCCTCCATCTCCTTGGTCTTTTCAAATGGGGAGAAAGGGGTCTATTATCCCCCCCCTCCATTTCTCTCTCTCTCTCTCTCTCTCTCTCTCTCTCTTGCCTGGTTTTGTCGCCTTGGCCAGTACGCTAGCCAGCTTTTGGGCAATCTGGTGGCTTTTGGGGGTGCGTTCATGCACACACCCCAAAGTGCTGTGTATGCTTTCTTCCAACAGTCATTTCCTACTCCCATCCCTGGGATTCACTGGCCTCCCTCCCCAAGATGGCTGGTGGAAGACAAGGGGCTCACTATCGCCGGCCACACATGGCTGAGAAGGATGGGCCCTTGTGTGTCTTTGCACGCCTGCGCCACTAAAGGGCTTTGTGCGGTACAATGGAGAGGCAGGAGAGGAACATGGGCTGCTGCGTTCGGGATTTCTTTCTGGTCAGGGGATGATGGGAACTGTAGGCCCAGTCACAATTGAGGGCCGTAGCCCTGCGCTGTGTGATGTGAGCGCTACGAGTCCTTCCCCAATTCTCCGCTAGCAATGGGGAATCACACGTTCCGACATCCATATACGGGAAGAGACAATAAATGCTTGGGTTTGGGGGTGTATTTAGGAAAACAAAGAGTATGGAATGCCATCTACCTGTACTATTGTTTCAGAAAGCCCCCCCCCTCCGATTTCCAATATATATTTCTACACCTTCGCCCCTCTCCCTTTCTCTCCTGCCCCAACCTGCCAAAAGACCCCCTTAGGGTGGTCTCTTCTGATGGGCTTCCCAGCCTTTCTCTTTGCTCGATCTCTTCCCCCCCCCCCAATTTTTTTTTGCTGCCTCTTTCCATCTCCCCTTTGCTTCTGGGTTGTGTAAGGGGTTGGACTGGAAGACCTCCAAAGTCCCGTCCAACCCTCTGTTCTATGGTTGGTTACCCCCCCCCCCCCCCGGCTTCCAACTGCAATCCTGAATTTTTTTCCTCCACCTCGAACATTTCTCCTTTGCAGTCACCCGTTCGCCTCCCCCCATCCCCCCCTCTCTGCGGCAGGGCGCCACTTCCCTTTCTGCAGCCCAAGCACCATCTGGCAGCTTCTGGCCACCTGCTCTTTTCGGCCTGTACTTTTCCCCCCTCCCCAGCAAGCTACGATTCCTCCCAGGAAATCTGGAAGGGGGGGATTGCCTTCTTTTCTCTCTCTCTCTGGGCTGGTGCCACGCCTTGCTCTCCTGCCTTCTTTGGTCGGAGCTTGAGTTTGCCTCCGGATGGCTCTTCTCGCGAGGGTGGGAGCTTCCTCTTCGGCCGGTGTCCTTCTGAAAGGCCTCCTTTTTAATGAAAAGCTTGGAGACTTTTGATGCCGCCAGCTGGAGGAGAAGGTGTCCCTTTCATCCTGCTGGTTTTTCCCCCCCTCAACAGACTCATCAAATTTTCCCTGGCCTCTGTAATCACGATTTTATTCCCCCTGGGGCGGAGAGCTGCCACGACATGCAATGCCGAAACCCACATACCCTATTTTCTGGCTTCTTGGTTCCACAATTGGCTGGGCTCCTGCCCCAAACAGTGAATAACCCAATCCTGCTTTAAAAGCCCAGCCTAACGTCGTGCGAACCGCCATCCTGAAATGGGTCTTCTACAGAGAGACTTCACTCAGTTCCCTTTTTGCAGCCAGAGTTTGCACTCTGAGGTTGCAGAGATGGGTGGGTACAGCCTTTTGTGGCAATCTGTTCCTTGTCTTGGTATACCAGAATCAGAAGGGACCTTGGAGGTCTTCTAGTCCAACCCCCTCCTCAAGCAGGAGATCCTACATCATTCCGGACAAATGGCTGCCAATCTTTTTGTAAAAACCACCAGTGATGGAGCACCCACAACTTCTGGTGGCAAGTTGTTCCACTGATTAATTATCCTTGCTTTCAGGAAAATTTTCCTTAGTCTTAAGTTGCTTCTCTGCCTTGATTAGTTTCCATCCGTTGCTTCTTGTCCTGCCTTCAGGTGCTTTGGAGAATAGGTGGACCTCCTCTTCTTTCTGGCAAATATCAGAATATTGTGCAAAAATAGAATAGAGCATCCTGGTGACTTGTTTGTTTAGCTGTGCTTTCTAGTTTAGCATATTATGTGAATCTGGTGGTTGGCAAACCTGATTTAACAAACGGTGACTGATAAACTTAGCATGTACCTGGAATCTCCCACTCCTTTCTTACCTGTCGTAATCTTGTACAGGGGTCACCGACTTGGGATCAAGGCTAGAATTTCCATTGTTAAACAAAGAATGTTTATTAAGCGGGTCAGGTCTGATTTTACAACCTTTTTCTGCCGTGGGTGTTAAGTGAATCACCACAGGTGTTTAAGGGAACGTGGCTTCCCAGTTGCTTCTCAGAAATCAGCTGGGAAGGTTGCAAATGGCGATCAGGCGACACCACCCACCTACCCCCATGCCACAACCGTCATTAGTACAAGTCAGTTGCCAAGGGCCTGAGTTTTGATCACATGGTTGTGGCATGCCCCCGTGGTTGTATGAAAACTAGTCGTAAGTCACTGGGGACGGTGGAAGAAGGGCTAACCTAGCTGGGGAATTCTGGGAGTCGAAGTCCACCCGTTTTCCAGGTTGAGAAGCAGCGCTGGTGCATTCAGTACAGGTTGTCCCTGACTTGGTTTAGTGACCGTTCGTAGTTAGAATGGCACTGGAAAAAGTGACTTTGGACCTTTTGCTCACGCTAATGACAGTTGCAGCATCCCCACTGTCTTGGGATGCTTGACTCCTGACTCGCATTTATGACTGTTGCAGTGACCCCCTTTTGCGACCTTCTGACGAGCAAAGTCAACAGGGAAAGCCGACTTGGTTGCCTAATTTAACACCTGCAGTGATTCACTTAAAAGATGTTGTAAATGGGGCAAAGCTCACTTAATAAATGCCTCCACTTAGCATAAATCCTGGGCTCTATTGTTGTAAGTTGAGGACTTCCTGTGGTTGTGGCAATCTCGTTGGGGGGGGCCGTTGCTGAGCATTTCTCCCTTTGTTTCTCCCCCCCCTTTTTTTTTTCAGGCCTCTGGGGTCACCGTCTGTGACAAAGTCATCCAAGTGTTCAACGACATGAAGGTGCGCAAACACGCCCCCCAGGAAGAGCAGAAGAAGCGCAAGAAGGCCGTCATCTTCTGCCTGAGCGAGGACAAGAAGAAGATCATCCTGGAGGCCGGCAAGGAGATCCTGGTGGGCGACCTGGGAGACACCGTCGATGACCCCTACCTGCACTTCGTCGCCATGCTGCCCCCCAGCGACTGTCGCTACGCCCTCTATGACGCCACCTACGAAACCAAGGAGAGCAAAAAGGAAGACCTTGTCTTCCTCTTCTGGTGAGGCCCCCTTCCCTGCTCCTTCCTTCTCTCTTCCTTCCTTCTCTCTTTCTTGTTCTCTTCCTTCCTCTACATCTTTCTCCTTCCTGTTTCATCTTCCTTGCTTGCTCTTTCTCCTCCCTCCCTTTCTCCTTCCTTCCTTCTTTGCTTTCTCTTCCCTCTTTCTTTTTCCTCCCTCCCTCCATCTCCTTTACTTCCTCCCCCTTCCTTGCTTTCTTTCTCTTCCCTTCCTTGCTCTTTATCCTTCCTTCCTCTAC
The DNA here is from genome assembly GCF_964273705.1 of Natrix helvetica. Lineage (NCBI taxonomy): Eukaryota > Metazoa > Chordata > Lepidosauria > Squamata > Natricidae > Natrix > Natrix helvetica. The sequence continues at coordinate 6,082,243 of NC_138563.1, forward strand.
TCCCTTCTTTTCTCCCTTTCTCTTCCCTTCCTTCCTTCCTTGCCATCCCATCCCTCCCCCCCTTTCCACTTTTAAAGACCCCTTTCTCAGTGGCGCCTTTTTACCAACCTCTTGTCTGAATTGTTGGCTTCATCCTTCCGTAACCAAAGCTGCTTGGCTGTGTGCCATTAAGGAGGTGATTTTCCTCCCATCAGCAAGTGAGATGGGATACGGCCACGACTTGCCCCTCCCAGATTGCTACAAAGAGTGTGTGTGTGTGAGAGAGAGAGAGATTGCGCTCCCCGCCCCCCTTAACAATCACTGTAGGAAGGAAGCCCCTTATCCTGCCTGCTCTCTCCCTTCCTCCCAACCTCCGTAACTGGGGAATAGACTTCTAGACGGCTGCTTCACTCCCAGTGTGTTAAGCTGGGGTGAGAAAACAATAATTAACTTGGGATGATCTGTATAATTGAGGACTTGGAGACAGGGGGTGTCTGGGGCTGGCTTGGCTTGCAACTTCTCATCCATCACAGTTGGGGCCTCCCTGAAAAGGGGAAGGTCCTCAACCACATCCTGCTGTCCTCCAGCCTTCCTATAAGCAATTTAATTTTAAAGGTGTGCCTCCCATCACCTCTTGATGGCAGCTACGAGGCTTCTCATCTCCCCGTGTTCCATCTCCCAAGCAGCAAGGCTCATGCTGGGTTAGTGGGTGATGTAGGGCACAAGTGAAGGACTACTGAGAATTGTCCCCATTTGAGTGCAGCATTGCAGGCTAATTCTGCTGACTGCCAGCAGTTTGATCCTGACCAAATTGAGGTTGAGTCAGTCTTCCATCCTTCTGAGGTGGGTAAAATGAGGACCCAGATTGCTGGGGGCAAGAGGCTGACCCGTAACTGTTTAGAGAGGGCTGTAAAACACTGTGAAGTGGTATATAAGTCTATATATACCACTGCCCTTCCTTCCTTCCCAGTGGTTAGAATGCAATATTGCAACCAAACTCTGCCCACTGCCTGGAGTTTGAGTCTGACCAGCTCAAGATTGACTCACCTTTCTGTCCTTCCGAGATCGGTAAAATGAGGACCCGGATTGTTGAGGGCAAGAGGCTGACTCTGTAAACCACCTAGGGCTGTAAAGCATTATGAAGTGGCATATAAGTCTTAATTGCTATTGCTATTTGGGGGATTTATTAATGAATGACCTCTGCATCTTTTTGAAAACCCTGCTTCTTCCATGGCATCACTACAGGAACGACTCTCGCCTAGGGAGATACGGGTAGCATAAAACACTAGATGAAATGCAAACTGGCAGTGTATTGGTGGTGGGGGAGGAGACAGTAACATACCCGGTGTGTGAAACCACCTCTCTCTCTCCCTGCAGGGCGCCCGAGAGCGCTCCTTTGAAGAGCAAGATGATCTACGCCAGCTCCAAGGATGCCCTCAAGAAGAAATTTCCAGGTGAGAGCTGGCAGGTGTCAGCACAGGTGGAGGCAGGGTTTGTACCCACCAGGCTTCTGTCTGGGGGCCCAGGATGACCCAGCTGAATGCCCATCGTCATGACTTGCCCTCAAATCGATCTCTCCCTGGGCATGTTGGCATCTTACTTGACAAATGCCCAGTGTGAGAAAGTTCTCTGCTGCTCCCCATTGGCTGGAGGGAGGCTCAACGCCTGCAGTTAGAAATAGGAAGCAAGTTGAATGAAATACAGGTCGCCTTCACGTTACAACAGTTCATTTAGTGACCGTTTGAAGTTGTGACGGCACTGAAGAAAAGTGCCTCGGGACCTTTTTTTCCACACATTTGCATTTCCTCCCCTTGGTCACCTGATCAAAAATTTGGACCCTTGGCAAAGGAACTCATATTTCGTCCCGCGATCCCCTTTTGCGACCCTCGGACAAGCCGAGTCAATGGGGAAGCCAAGGTTCACTTAACAACCGGCGTTATTAACAAATGCGATGTTACCCTTAACAACGGCGGCAAGAAAAGTCGTAAAACGGGGCAGAGCTTTCTCAATATAATGTCATAAATTTGGAGACTCCATTGTGGTCATAAGTCGAGGACTACCTGTAATATCCCAAATTGGGCTGATCCCTCTGGACTTTTAAACCCCCTAATTTTAGAAAGGGTTCTGGGATAGAACTGAAAAAGACCTAATTCTGAATCGGCCGTTTTCCCCAAAGTTCAGGGGTCTTCTAGCATCCCACCCATCTTACTTTCCTCCCCACCCCAGGTTGAACGGCTACTGCAAGTAGTCCTCGACTTATAAACATTCGCTTAGCGACCGTCCGAAAATGACACCGGCATTTGAAGTCACTTAAGTGCCAGTCCTCTCATCCCATCGTGCAGTTGCACAATTCGGGTGCTTGGCACACACTGTGTTTATAATTTATTTACAACTGTTGCGTGGGCCCAAGGCTGCAGTGATCACTGTCCGTGGATTCCGACAAAGTGGGTTGAAGCCAGGTTCGCTTAACGACTGCGCAGTTCACTTTGCAGCCACGGGGTTAACCACTGTGGCAAGAATCATAGAATGGGGCACAGCTTGCTTAGCAGTGGCCTTGCTTAGTTGTGGAAATTCCTGGTCCCAGTTGTCATACGTCGAGGACTAGCTGTACAGCAAATTTGGGTCTTTTCAACACCCCCACCCCCCTTTTCTACCTGTCTGATTGGCTCCTCCAGTTCTGGTGGGGGGGGATTCTGGGGTACATCAGTCTCCCCTTTTCCCCCAGCAGTTTAATCTCCCAGTGCAAATATCGGGGTGTATGTGACTTGGTAGGAAAAGGGGGCATGTCAAAATATTTGTTTTTCCAGCATTTAAATTAATTTTCTGCATCCAGGATTCTGTTCTCTGCTATTGGGGGTGGGGGGGGGGGGCAGAAAGAAAAGGTCAGCAGCCAGTGAGGGATCGGAGATAACAGTATTATAAGGCACAGCTGGGTATTTTACGCCTCGCTGGTCAAATCTGGCCCTTTGGCTTGTCCCTGTCCAGTCCTGACTGACTTGCATGGTTCACAGGTACTCCTCAACTTATGACCACAATTGAGCCCAACATTTCTATTGCGAAGTAACATTGGTCAAATGGCTCTTTTTTTCCGACCTCTCTTGCCCCAGTTGTTAAGTGAATCCCTGCCATTGTTAGGTTAGCAACTTGGTTGTTAAATGAATCGCTTCCCTGTTGACTCTGCTTGTCAGAGGTTCGCAAAAGGGGGATCACATGACCACTGTCATAAATATGAGTTGCCAAGTGCCTCAATTTTGATCATAGGGATACTACAGCGGACCATAAGTATTTTTTTTTTTTAAATGATCATTGCTCACGTTTTTAAACTGCTGTTCTAACTGAACGGCCACTCAATGAACTGTCGTAACTTTGACTACCTGTACTTTTAGTTTTTAGTAAAAGTACTTTTAGTAAAAATAAATAAATAAATTAAAAAAAGCATTTTTACGGCCTCAGGCTACATGCAGCCCTACAGCTCTCCCTATCTGATCTAAAAGCATGGATTACTTTTGTTATGAAGGGCACTGCTAATTGTTTTTTTATAATTTAATATACCTGGTCTGCATGGATTGCTTTTATGAAAGACACTGGTATTTTTTTAAAAATACAATTTAGTATATGTGCATACATGTATGCCTACATACCATCTCAGCCCTATCGGTGTGGTGCTCTGTTCCAGTTTCTCACACACCCCCTTGGGAAAATAAATTGCCCGTCCCTGGTATCCTGCCTTCAGCAGCGAGGTGGGACTAGAAGACCTCCGAGGTCCCTTCCAGCTGTATCATCATCATCATCTAACGACCCCACAATCCCTTGCATCGGGGTGGAGTCTGGGCAGCTGAATGGAGCTAGCAGAGTGTTTGAATGGCCCGATGCCATTCCTGTCGCCAATGAGGAGTTTTGTTCAGCTGATCTATTCTCATCGTGCCCAGACAGAAAGACCTGCCTCTACCTAGCATCGAACTCCCTTCCAGCTGTATGAGTCCCAACAAAACTGAAGAACCAGCCTTAGGGGCCGGAGTGGGGACAACCCCCTCAAATCTCACCTTCCTCTCTCTCTCTCTCTTTCTCTCTCTCTCTCTCTCTCTCTCTCCCTCGCAGGGATCAAGCACGAATGGCAAGCAAACGGCCTAGAAGACATTAAAGACCGCCAGAGTCTAGCGGAAAAGCTGGGAGGCAGCTGCGTCATCAGCTTGGAGGGCAAGCCCGTGTGAGACCCCCCCTCCCCTTCCCGGGTCCCCTGTCGTGCCAGTGACTCTGGAGCTTCCATGTTAATGGCCCCATGCTACTGTTGGGGGTTGGGGTGGGGGTTTCCTTCCTTTTCTCAGTTCCATTCCAATTATTATTATTTTTTTCCTGCCTTCTCATCTTCCCTAGCCTGGTGCTTTCTCTCTCTCTCTCTCTCTCTCTCTCTCTCCCTGTCTCAGCAGCTGGCTTGCAGCCTGCTGTTCAAATTTGCCAAACGTGCTACAGCTTATTTCTTTCCTTCCCCCCCCCTCTACTTTCCTTCCTTCCCTCTCTTTCCTCCCCCCCCCCTTTTCAAACCCTTGAGGTGACATTCCTAAAGGTGGGGTGAGGGTCTCCATTCCTCACCCTCTTCCTTGGTTTACTTTGGTCCACCTGCGTCCTCCAGTTCTCCTCCTCCTCCTCTAAAGAGTCGGGGGGTGTGTGTGGAGGTAAGCAGCCAATGGTTGGGATCAACAAGGACCTTAATTTCCAGAATCGGTCCGTTTTTCCAAGTGTGTACAAAAAGAAAAGGTGTTTTTTTAAAAATAATAATAATAATAATGGGTCTTTGTAGGCGTGTTTGTTTTTTTCGAGAAAGCGTGGAATGGCAACTGCGGTCCTGCCCGCTCCCCCCCCCCCCCGCCTTCCACCCTGTGATGACCTCCTCGTCCTCTTCCTCTCCCTCCCCTTACTACTGCCATAGTAGCTCTGTGCTTGTCTGTAGTACCGTGTACAAATAAAATATTGTGGAAAAACAGTTGCACCCATCTCTACGTTGGGGGTGGAATTAACAAAACTTTATGGAAGCAGCACCACCAAGAACCTGAATTCAGTAATAAAAAAAAAATTCTAACTTGGCGTCTCGCCCGGTTTTATTTGCTCCGGCTTTTTTTTTTGGCGGGGCGGGGAGAGGCCGCCGTCGAAATCCAGGGTGGGTTAATCTCTTTGTTGATGGAGGGAAATAACTTGTTGAATGGTGGCGTCATTGGGGCTCTCTGAGCTTGGGGGTTTCCTTGCAGACGTTTCATGACCCAACTAGGGAACATCATCAGTGCTACCCTGTTTCCCCGAAAATAAGACCTCCCCGGATAATAAGCCCAATCGGGCTTTTGAGCGCATGCGCTAAAATAAGCCCCTGAAAATATTTAAACGCAAGCGCAGACGTCCTGGGGGACGACATGCCCGGCTTTGAATGGCCTTGTGGAGGCCGCTTCCGCAAACCTGGTTACTGCACCCCTTCTCTTAGTGACAGCGGCAAAAGAGTGGCAGGGCCAGTGACAAGTGTACCAGAACAGACTAAACTAACTTAACGTGGTTAAATGGCAAGGAAGGAAAATGGAGGCGAAACACCGGGGACTTCTAAATGTTCTGACTGAAGCTTCCCAAGAGCATGAAGCAAACTCCTGGTCCCAACAAAAACCCGACAAAAATTTCCAGTGAATTCTGCTCCTTCACATCCAGCAAAGTCTTTCAAAGGAGGATTTATGGTCACAGACCTTCTCTGCCTTGGAGAGCTGCCAGGTCAATGTCTGCAGAACTTGGCAAGGAGTCTCATAGTCAGGAACCCATTAAGCGAACTAATGGTCTCCTGCAAACTCCACTCCCCTGTCGCTCCTCTTTTATTCCCTATGGGAGGGGCCATTCATCATCCCCCTGTGGCTTTACTCCCAAGTTGGCCCCTGTTCTTTAGCTCTTCCCTTCGAGTCTGGCAACTCTGCGCATGCGCCTGCTGGGAACAGGCTCCAGCTGATGTCTGACTCCGAAGGCAGCTGATAACTGTCGGACGGCTCTGGCCCCCTCTCTGCCTCCGACACAGAGCCTTCCCCAGACTCCAGGATGGCCCAGGTTCCTCCTCAATGTCCGAATCGACTGCCCGCGCCGCTGGCGGGCCACTACAGAGTCGTGGCTGGTCAGAGCCACCCTTTCTATTTGCGAAAGGTGGGTTCCTTAGCCTGGCGTGACTCATGGCAGAGTCTCCCAGGGACTGACCCTGATTAGACCCTGATCCTGATTGAAATAATCTCAGTTCTGGGAATGCCGTCAACACTCCGCCTACCTGCTTTCGTCTCCTTTTGGGTGCGGCTAATCCGTTTCCTGCAGCCTCACCAGGTGAGACCAAAGTCCTGCCTGGGTGGGGCCCTGCAATCTGGGATCATTCATGGCACCTCGGGCAGCCTGGAGCTGAATCACCTTGGCGCAGCCTGTCGGTTCCACCTGGTACGGCAGCGAGGCACCAGAAGAGGAGAAGCTCGGTCTGCCCATCCTGATGATGCCCTTGGAATGGAAACCGCCGGCAATCCCTGCAGGAAGAAATCCCGCCTCTCAAGGCTGGTCTGGACATCTCCCTTCAGAAGGGAATATCTTTGAACCGAAAGGTCCTTAGTGCTCTCTTTTGAGTTTTCTTGCAGACGTTTCACGACCAAACTAGGTAACATCATCCGTGATTGAATGAGCAACTCCCCTTCTTTCTAGCCCTGATGACGTTACCTAGTTTGGTCGTGAAACGTCTGCAAGAAAACCACTAAGCTCAAGAGGGCATTAAGAACCCTGTAGTCTTTGTTGTTACAATGTACCTTTATGGAAGTGATATAAAACAAAATGATTGAAACATACTGATGATTTTGTGTTAAACTCAAAAAACTGCTAATATCTATGTAAATGTTGATATTTTTCTATTTTTGTTTGTAAAAGTTGTGAGACCTGGGGGGGGCTTCTCCCCCCTCCGCACGATGCAGCTGTCAAAATGTTCTATAACCTTTTAACCCTTTTTCCCTGAAAAACTTCTAAAATCAATAAAATTTGGACAATTAAAAAAAAAAGAACCCTGTAGTTTTCGTCGTCCTCCCGGCACAACTCTCTCCCTTCTAGCATTGATGACGTTACCTAGTTGGGTCATGAAACGTCTGCAAGAAAACCACCAAGCTGGAGAGCACCAAGGAACCCCACAGATGTTCCTCCTCCACTACTACCTCTTCCTCCTCCCCTGCCTTCCCAAACTCCACTCTTCTAGCACTGATGATGTTCCTTAGTTGGGTCATGAAACGACAGCACCAAGGACCTTCCTCCTCCTCCTCCAGAATTCCTCCCCTAATGTCTCTGGATTGACCGAAGTCTCTACCCAATATTCTCTCAACTGCTCACCTTCACATTCGTAAACACTGAACTATTCCAAAATGTTCTTCTCCGTTCTATCTTCTCAACCATCCTGCGATGTAGGCCTCGAGTTCACCAGTCCTTTCCATAGTCTGAAGTCACCAACCTTCCAGACCTCATAATTTTAAATCCTGCTAACATGATTTTTTTTTTAAAAAAAGATAAATAGTATTTAGTGCAATATAAAAAAATCAAATAACTTTTCTAAGGACCACCACCATTTTCTCGCAGACCATCCGTGGTCCATGGACCGTCAGTTGGTGACTGCTGGTCTGAAGGATAGGTTGCATTTAACGAGGTGGAATAATTCCTAGGGCAAACAATCCCATTTAAATAAGGAGTCTGGAGGTCTGGAAATGCTTAGCAATTATCGCTTGGCTATTTCATTAGACTTTCATAAACTGCAAAGGCTTGTGCGTTTGATGGGAAGAAGTTCGAGCACACAAATGAAATGGGAAACAAATGAATTATATATTTCGGACAGCGCAAAGTGGCTTTAAAAAGGAAGGTAAGAAAGGTAGTAACAGATTTTATTTTCCTGGGCTCACACCAGATGGGGACTGCAGCCAAGAAATTAAAAGAGGCTTGCTCCTGGGGAGGAAAGTGATGGCAAATCTAGACAGCATCCTAAAAAGCAGAGACATCACCCTGCCAATCAAAAGGGCATCTAGTCAAGGCGATGGTTTTCCCAGTTGCAATGGATGGCTGTGAAGGTTGGAGCATAAGGAAGGCTGAGCGCCAAAGAATGGAGGCCTTTGAACTCTGGTGCTGGAGAAGACTCCTGCACTGAGTCCCTTGGACTGCAAAGCCATCCAACTGGTCAGTCCTAGAGGAGATCAACCCTGGCTGCTCTTGACAAGGCCAGATCCTGAAGAGGAAACTCAAAGGCTTTGGCCACCAGGGAGAAGGACGGACTCCCTGGAGAAGAGCCTCATGCTGGGAACGATGGAGGGCAAACGAAGAAGAAGGGGACAACAGAGAAGGAGGTGGATGGATAGAAACACCGAAGCAGTCGGCGTGAGCTTAAATGGACTCCAGAGGATGGCACAGGACAGGAAGGCCTCGAGGAACATTGTCCATGGGGTCGCGATGGGTCAGACACGACTTCGCAACTAACAACAACAAAGAAAGGAATTCTTATACATTGCACTAAATGCTTAATGTGGATGATTTAAGTTTTGGGTAGGCATAACATGCAGCCCCAGCCAATCATGGTTTGTTCAATAAACTGATGAGGCAAACACAGCTTTGATAAATAGGCAAGCTAAATCAGCATACTGATTTAGCATTCTGATATATTACTGTAGGCAGAACAAACTACTCCAATAATGGGATTATTTTGTGGCTTATTTGTTGGTTAAAAAAAAAACCTTTGGATTCCTGTCTTTTCCCACTTTGATATCCAGTTCACTTGGTGGCATGCATTGAGTTCAACCAATTTACTAGAGCTGCCTTATCTTGAATCTATCAGCCTAACGAAGGAATATTAACTGAGAATCTAACCAAAAGACAAAACGAAGAGCTGGAGGAGAAATTGGGAGTTTCAAGAGCCAAGAAAATTAAATACTTGGGAATATGGTTATTGGCAAAATGTATTCCAATAAAATAAGACAGCTACAATAAATTGCTACAACAAATACAAAAAGATCTGGACAATTGGACTAATACTACAGATATCACTAATTTGGCAGAATTTAAAATATCAAAATGAATGTACTACCCAAACTACTTTATCTTTTCCAAACAAAACCGATTAAATTAGAGAAAAACTTTTTTTTGAACAACTAAATAAAATGGTATCCAAATTTATCTGGTCAAGGGGGAAAAAATGTAGTAAATGCAAACTTCTACAAGATAGTACGAGATGCCTTATTGTGAATCTATCAGTATGTTTAGCCTAAGGAAGGAAAGATTTAGAGGTGATATGATAAGGTGTCTTCTAATATTTGAGCAGCTGTCACAGAAAAGAGGGGGTCAGCCTATTCGCCAAAACACCTGAAGGCAGGACAAGGAACAAGAGATGGAAACTAATCAAGGAGAGAAGCAATTTAGAATTAAGGAGAAACTTCCTGATAGAACAATTAATCAGTGGAACAGCTTGCCACCAGAAGTTGGAGGTTTTTAAGAAAAGACTGGTCTGAAATGGGCATAGGGTCTCTTGCTTGAGCAGGGGGTTGGACTAGAAGACCTCCAATCTCCCTTCCAACTCTTTATTATTCTGCATTCTGTTATTCAGTGCCCTCAATACAAGTGGGCAACTCCTACCCACCACAGCCCTGCGGGGTAGGCTACATGACCTCACTGTTTCCTCTTTAGCGAAATCGATTAGCTCAAGGGACTTAAGCAAGCCAGCCCTTTGAAAGCTATAATAATCATAACAATCTCATGAGTAAGGTTATTTTCCTGCCGCTCATTCGCCAGCCTGGAAATTCCCGTTGGAATTCAGCTTTGCAAAAATAATAATAATTAATCATCCCTGTTTCACGCTGACGTCATACTTTCATAACAGTTCCTATAACTTGCTGCAGGGTTTCGTGTGTTGTTTGAACTCATTGCAGCTTCTTCGGGAAACCAGGATTAAGCAGACCCTGATGCTAGATGTGGTAGAGGCGGGGGGGGGGGTCAGCCTATTCTCCAAAGCCCCCTGAAGGCAGGACAGGAAACAACGGATGGACACTAATCAAGGAGAGAAGCAACTTTAAGGATTAAGGAGAAATTTCCTGATGGGGAGAACAATTCACCAGTGGAACAGCTTGCCACTAGAAATTGGATGCTCCAACACTGGAGGATTTTAAGAAGAGATTGGACAACCATTTGTCTGGAATGGCGTGGGGTCTCCTGCTTGAGCAGGGGGATGGACTAGAAGACCTCCAAGGTCCCTTCCAACTCTTGCTATTTTATTTTATTTATTTTGTCAAGCATGAATTAGATAACAGATATATGTATAAACATGATTATGAATAGACGAAATGGATATGAATACAGAGGAATACTAGGACAGGGACGGTAGGCACCCTGGTGTGCTTATGCGCTCCCCTTAAAGACCTCTTAGGAATGGGGATGAGGTTGGCATTAGACAGTCTAAGGTTGAAGTTTTGGGGGTTTGGGGAAGAAACCCCAGTGGCAGCTAGTGCATTCCAGGCATTGACAATCCTGTTGCTGAAGTTTTATTTTCTGCACTCCGTTCTGTATTCTGAGCAGGGGGTTGATCTAGAAGACCTCCTGTGTTCCCTTCCTACTCTTTGTTCTTCTGCCTGCGAGTTGACTCAGGCCTCGTGTTTTGTCGTTCCCACGCTAACTCCTTTGCTAAAGTGATGGGGGGAAAAAGAGGTGTATCGGCTTTCGCCTCAATCAAATCTCCATTTTAGGGCATCTCGCCCCGCTCAGAATAAACGCGGTGTTGAAAGAATCCACTTCCTTTCCCCTCGCTTTGTCCTGAGCTCGTGGTCAAAGCCTCCCCAACCTAAATTGGTTTCTCTCTCGACGTTGTATGTCAGATTCTGTTCTCTGCAGCTGAGTTTCTCACATGAGTCACGCACCGCCAATGGGCCCACGGAAAAACCCGGGGTGTTCCTTTAAAAAAAAAAAAAGATAAAGTAAACAAAAAATGTTTAGAGGGTGCACCAGAGCATGCACAGAGTTCTTCCCTCCTCTGTCCCCCTGCTCCCCGGGAGGGAGACTCAAATATCTGTAGCCTTTGGATGCAAAATATATGTATCGAAGAGGTGTCTAGCAGGAGCGTGGAGGCGAATTGCAGTTCTCCGGTGTGAAAAATGTAGGAATTAATTGAAATTTAAGGAAGTGACCTCATCCGTGGCTCAAAATTTGTGTTCTGCTGCCCTCTTGCGGGATATGCAAAAGAGCTACACATCCAAACTCAACCACTAAATGTGCTCTTTTTAAAGTTTATTTATTTTTATTTAAATACAAATAAGGCAAACATCACCCTGCCAATCAAAAGTGCGTCTAGCCAAGGCTCTGGTTTTCCCAGTTGCAACGGATGGCTGTGAAGGTTGGACCATGAGGAAGGCTGAGCACCAAAGAATGGAGGCCTTTGAACTCTGGTGCTGGAGAAGACTCCTGCATTGAGTCCCTTGGACTGCAAGGCCATCCAACCGGTCAGTCTTAGAGGAGATCCACCCTGGCTGCTCTTTAGAAGGCCAGATCCTGAAGGGGAAACTCAAAGACTTTGGCCACCTGATGAGAAGGAAGAAGGACTCCCTGGAGAAGATGCTGGGAATGATGGAAGGTAAAAGAAGAAGAAGGGGACGGCAGAGAATGAGGGGGCTGGATGGAGTCACCAAAGCAGCCGGTCTGAGCTTAAATGGACTCCAGGGGATGGGAGAGGACAGGAAGGCCTGGAGGAACGTTGTCCATGGGGTCCCAATGGGTCGGACACCACTTCGCAACTAACAACAACAATACGGTCTCTTGCTTGGGATTGGGGCTCGACTGGATGGCTTACAAGGTCCCTTCCAAATCTATTTTTTTAAAAAAAATAGATCGGAAAATGGGGACAGAGCTGGCCCAGAGAATCGCCAAGACTTGGACACAACGATATGGATAATCGCACCGCCGTCAGTTCGAGGACCGCCTGAAATGTGTGAACTCAGCCAGTGTTTGATTCCTGTCGTGCTTAGCTCGCTTTCTTGCTTCCCCTGATTTCCACAGCTGTCGTCAAGCGGCTCCAAAAAATTTGGGAGAATTATTTGTATTGATTTATTTATTCCATTTTTCAAAGAGTGGTGCAGTGGCCTAGAGGTGGAGCTCTCGCCTCAGAATCAGGGGGCTGTGAGTTCGATCCTAGGTAGAGGCAGATATTTCTCTCTCTGGGCTCCATGAGAATTTATCTGCTGAACAAAACTCCTCATTGACGACAGGTAGGGCATCCAGCCACTAAATGTTCAGCTCCATTCAGTTGCCCGGACTTCACCCTGCAAGGGATTATGGTGTCGTTAAGAGAGGATGATGATTTATTCCATTTCTAAATTGTCCCTCTTCCCTACAAGGTGACACTGGGCAGTTTAATGCATTATGCATTAATATTTTTTTTAAAAAACCAACAATAAACAGGGAATAAACCAAGAGACACGGTGGCTCAGTGGCTAAGACGCTGAGCTTGTTGACCAAAAAGGTCGGCAGTTCAGCGTTTCGAATCCCTAGCGCCGTATAACGGAGTGAGCCCCCGTGACTTGTCCCAGCTTCTGCCAACCTAGCAGTTCGAAAGCACATTAAAAATGCAAGTAGACAAATAGGGACCACCTTTGGTGGGAAGGGAACAGCGTTCCGTGCGCCTTTGGCGTTGAGTCATGCCGGTCACATGACCACGGAGACGTCTTCGGACAGCGCTGGCTCTTCGGCTTTGAAACGGGGATGAGCACCGCCCCCTAGAGTCGGGAACGACTAGCATATACGTGCGAGGGGAACCTTTACCTTTACACCAAGTGGGCAGTTTTTGTTTTGGTTGTTCGGTGTGTGTTTTTTTTTAAAGCACATTTTTCTAGAGCTACGGGTTTTTTTGCGAAATTGGACAATTAGATCACCCCCCAAAAGATTCTGCTGCAAATAGAGGCAACGCCTAGATTAGAAGGAAAGTTGTGCGATTGCAAACAGAAGAAGCGCAACACTCTTTGTCAAGGATAACCAGCTGGCTTGGCAAAGCTGAGAAATGAGAATAATTGTTGTTTTTCTACCCGTGCAAAGCTGACTGTGCAGTTCTCGTATCAGTAGGAAAGAGATAGGATCGCACAATTGCCCTGAGCTCCTCTTTGTTCTTCGCTGCCTTTGGTTGCTTTCTGAAGAAAGTTTGCACGGTGAACTTAACCAGGTTAGGGCAAACCCATGGCAATTCTGCTCAGCAACAATCCAGTGCTTGGTTAAGTTACCTGGTTTGTGGGTTTGGTTAGTACAGGGTGCTTTCTGAACCTTTGCAGCTTGGAGAGGCAGGGACTTCAACTCCCAGAATTCCCAGCCAGCATGACACCCAAGTCCACCCATTTTAAAGCATGCTGGCTGGGGGATTGTGGGAGTGGAAGTCCATCTATCTTAAAGCATCTGGATGGGGAATTCTGGGAATTAAAGTCCATCTATCTTAAAGCATCTGGATGGGGAATTCTGGGAATTAAAGTCCATCTATCTTAAAGCATCTGGATGGGGAATTCTGGGAATTAAAGTCCATCTATCTTAAAGCATCTGGATGGGGAATTCTGGGAATTAAAGTCCATCTATCTTAAAACCTGTTGGCTGGGGAATTCTGGGAGATGAAGTCCATCTTAAAACTTGTTGGCTGGGGAATTCTGGGAGTTGAAGCTCACACATGTTAGAATTGCTAAGCCTGAGAAACATGTGTGATCTTCAACTCCCAGAATTCCACATCCAGTGTGCTTTTAAGATGGCTGGAATTTTCATCATCTGACCGTGAGGATACTGCAAGTGTCGTAAATGTGAAAAATGATCCTAAGTCCCTTTTGTTTCATGACATTATATCTTTGAACGGTCAGTAAATAAACTGCTGTAAGTTGAGGACTGCCTGTGTTTATGATGGCAGCCGCGTCCCGGTGGGGGGGGGGTGTTCATGTGATCTCCATTGGTCACCTTCCCAGATGGGCTTCCCCTGATGGAGGAAATTGGATTTGCTTAACGACCGTGCGTTTCACTCAACAACTTCAGCGCTTTGCTTTAAAACCCCTTGTAAAGAGAGTAGCAAATTGGGGGGGACGGGACTTCCTTAATGACCGTCTGGCTTAGCCACGGAAATTCTGCTCCCCACTGTGGTCATAAGTCGAGGACTATCTGTATAATGATTTCATAACTGTAGCTGAAAGAACAGCTTAGCAGAAGTTGCCCCCGTGATGAACTGAAAACAACAAGGCGGAATCGTATTTCGTGTGGGATGAGCTCATTTAGTTGCAGGTCACATAGCTTAAGATAAGAATCAGTTCCTACAAAGGTTATCATTATTTATTGCCATCTGAAACAATAAATTTCAGGATAAAAGTCACCCAGCCAGCCACCCACCCAGATATTAACAGAAAACAGATGAAAAGAGTTGGAAGGGACCTTGGAGGTCATCTAGTCCAACCCCCCTGCCCAAGCAGGAGGCCCTACACCATTTCTGACAGAGGGCAGCCCAGTCTCTTCTTGAAAGCCTCCAGGGATGAAGCTCCCACAACTTCCAAAGGCAACTTCTGTTCCATGCGTTGATTTTTCTCCCTGTCAGGAAATTCCTCCTTTATTTCCAGGTTGAATCTCTCCTTGTTCAGTTTCCATCCATTCTTCCTTCTCTGGCCTTCAGTGGCTTTGGAGAATAGCTTGACCCCCTTCCTCCTCTCTGTGGCAGCCCCTCAAATATTGGAAGGTGCTCTCTTGTCTCCCCTGCTCCTTCTCTTCCCTAGACTAGCCAGGCCCAGTTCAGATTAACAGATTAATTGATTTGGAAGGGACTCTCATCCAGAATGGATGTGGCTGGGTTAAAAGAAATTCCAAATTTGGGGCTGAATATGTTCAGTCTTAGGGATGCGGTGGCTCAGTGGCTAAGACGCTGAGCTTGTCGATCAGAAAGGTCGGCAGTTCGGCGGTTCAAATCCCAAGCGCCGCGTAAGGAAGTGAGCTCCCGTGACTTGTCCCAGCTTCTGCCAACCTAGCAGTTCGAAAGCATGTTAAAAATGCAAGTAGAAAAATAGGAACCACCTTTGGTGGGAAGGGAACAGCGTTCCATGTGCCTTTGGCATTGAATCATGCCGGCCACATGACCACGGAGACGTCTTTGGACAACGCTGGCTCTTCGGTTTTGGAACGGAGATGAGCACCGCCCCCTAGAGTCGGGAACGACTAGCACATATTACCATTTAACTTAAAAATACATTAAAAAAAAAAACCCCAAAATAAAATAGGTCAAAAATAGGTGAGTTGCAATTTGCCTCCTGGGCCACCAGAGGGCGGATTAAACCCCTTTAAAAAATAATAAAAAATAGATCCAGGAATAAAATTCTGCAATTTCCAGCAATAACCCTTTCTCCTCCACTCATGTATGTATGTCTGTATGTATATAAATCTGGACACAAACCCAAACTCTTAGGTATGTTGATGACACTTTTGTGATTTGGCCACACGGGAAAGAAAAACTGGACAACTTCCTCACACATCTCAACAGCCTACACCCCAAAATACAATTCACCATGGAAATAGAAGCAAACAACCAACTTCCCTTTCTGGACATCCTAATCTACAAAAAACCCAATGGCTCCCTAAGACACACCATCTACCAGAAAAAAACCACACAAACCGCTACTTAAACACACAATCCCATCACCACCCTGCACAGATCAACTCTGTAGCCAAGACCCTCCTCTCTAGAACCAAATGCCTAGCCGACAAAGACCACCTGAAAACTGAATTACGCACTCTCACAAACATATTAATCTCCAACGGATTCCAAAGAAAAACAATCACCAACCTAATCCAAAAGGAGACTCCCCCAAAAAATCAAGACACAGAACAGGACAATGGCATCGCCCTCCTCCCTTACATCAAAGGCACCACAGATAAAACCAGCAAAATTCTCCACAAACACAATATCAAGACAGCCTTCAACACTGCCCCAAAAATAGCCAACATCTTAAGAAACCCCAAAGACAAAATCCAGCTAGAAAACCAAGGAGTCTATGAAATACCATGGAAAATCTGCCCTGCAACATACATAGGACAAACGAACAGGAGAATAAACGCAAAGCATCGCAGAACACAAGAACGCAGTAAGAAAAAAAGAAAAAAACTTCCTCCCTTTTCCAGCACCTTAAAGCTACAGGACATGAAATTAATTTTGAAGGAACCAGGTTAATCTCCAAAACTGAACACTTCAACAAGAGAATAATTATAGAAGCTATCGAAACACAGAAACACCTCCACAACATGAATCAGATATCTGGAAACCAGCCAACAAACGAGCCCCACCCACCACCCAGGCCGTTACAACACGAAACAACAACGGACACACAGCCAACACCAATCAGCACCAATCTACCAATCATGATACAACCACACAACCAATCAATCCACTTACTGAAACAACACTAGCACTCCACACACACAAACCAAGATTTATAGAAAGACGGCAGCTCCGATCACATTTTAAGCCCAAAACCCAGCCTGAAGATGGCGAGTGAGACCTTGTCGAAACATTGCCAAGACAATCTCAATCTTATATGGGAAAAGACCCAAATACAACAAGACCAGCATACCTACACCCCTGAAAATTGACGAATATATATATATATATATATCTCGTAGATGTATGTATGTATGCATGTATGTATGTATGCATGCATGCATGTATGTGTATATATATTAGCACAAATACAACACAAACACACACATTATATATATATATATATATATATATATATATATATATATATATATATATATATATATATATATATATATATATATATATACACACACACATACATACATACATACACACACACACACACACACATACATACATACATACATACATACATACACATATACATACACACACACACACGCGCATCCTGTGACCTTCTGGCTTGCTGCAGTTTTTTTTTTTTTCCAAGGGTGGAACTGGGAAATGTCCCAGGTTTGAGTGTGCAACTCTCGGCTCTCACCATCCCCAAGGAATGAAGTGTGTTTATTTTTCTAAGAGGAAGAAAAAAAAACCAGCTTCCACTTTCCTCTGGAACAGTATGCAAAAGTCTCACTTCCCCCCCACCCGGCCTTCACAAATAAAAAATAATTTTAAAAAATCGAGCGGTGAAAAATTCAGTGTTAACTTTTCACTACCGTGCCTCGATCCGTGCGACCTCACCATGCAAACTTGCACTCATGCCTTCCTCCAGTGCATCTCAGATTCCAGACGCTGCCGTAGTCATTTGACAGTTTTTTTTTTAATTTTCCTGCTCTCCAAGGCCGGCTGAAAAATGTATTTGTTTATTTATTTATTGGTATCCCGCCTTTATGGTTTTTACAAATAATTCAAGGTAGCAAACTCATCCAATACACTTCGGTTTCCCCCCCACAACAACAGTCCTTTGAGCTGTGTGGCGCTGGGAGAGAGAGGGAGTGTCCCCAAGTAAGTGAGTTGTCTTTCTTGAAAGATAATTTAATGAAGAATGTAATGCAAAAGCTTTTATGAAGGATTTGCTATCAGAATAGCAGTTATAAAGAAGAAAAGTGAAACACATAAAATGAGCACCATAGAAAAAATGAGATATACAAAAATTATCACCATAGAAAAATGAGACATACAAAAATTATCACCATGTTAGTTACCACTTAGTTGGGTAACCTGTAGCATGAATTACAGGCCTTGCAATGTCTTCCCATGGAGTGAACCAAGACTTTTAGTTCTGCAGCTGTTATAATGCGAAGGAAATGAAAGAAATCTACCTGAGATCAACCTAAGCAAGTTGTGCTTCCTTTTCCTGGTTATTTGGCTATAACTTTTCATAGAATACAGATAATTGAACAAGTCGTTGCATTACATTCTTGATTAAATTAAATTATCTTTCCATTGATTATATAATTGTATGGCAAAGGTAAAGGTTCCCCTCGCACATCTGTCCTAGCCGTTCCCGACTCTAGAGGGCGGTGCTCATCTCCGTTTCAAAGCTGAAGAGCCAGCGCTGTCCGAAGACGTCTCCGTGGTCATGTGGCCGGCATAACTCAACGCCGAAGACGCACGGAACGCTGTTCTCTTCCCACCAAAGGAGGTTCCTATTTTTCTACTTGCATTTTTTACCTGCTTTCGAACTGCTAGGTTGGCAGAAGCTGGGACAAGTCACGGGAGCTCATTCCATTACGTGGCGCTAGAGATTCGAACCGCCGAACTGGCGACCTTTTCCTGATCGGCAAGCTCAGCGCCTGAGCCACCGCGTCCCAATTTTATGGTACTACTCCAAAAAAAGTGATGCTATTAGCCATCAAACCTCGAAAATACACTTTTCCCAAAAGGTTTCCACAATTTTGGCCACCACTGTATATTTTGCATACTAACATTAACATTTATCTTCATTTTAGATCATTTAAAAAGAAGTTGAAGGACCAGCCAAGCAAACCTCCCCCCACCCTTCCTTATCTTGATCCATTTGGCCTCCTCGCCTTCTCCCTTTTTTAAAGACACCCAAACTTTTTGGAGAGCCAACACTTTCTTCCTTTCTCTCTCCTCTCCGTCCTGGCCAACCTGTGAAACTTTAAACCTCATTTCGGGATGCTGGAAACTGGCTGGGGGGGGGGGGGGGAGGTCCCAGTCTCCTCTGTCCCGCGTTCTGTGAAATCCGAAACTCTGTGGATGGTGAAAAATAGAGACAAACTTCATGTGTTTCTCCATTCCAGGACTTAAAAAAAATATCATATAACCTCATCGGTTTGGCTTGCCGCTAAGGGACTTGTACGATGCTTTTCTGCTTATTCATGGATGTTCCCTCACACACTACATACTCCGAGGTGAAGCTTTGCCGGAACTTTGCCCCGACTTGAAGCCCTAAATCTGAAAGGACAAACTGTTTCTTCCCTTTTGCATCCCACCCTGTCCCAACGGTGCAGGAGTCTGCCTTATTAGGATGATATGATGATATATAGCTGAGCTATGATTCATAGATGAATCAAAAGTTGGAATTAAGATTGCCGGGAGAAATATCAACAACCTCAGATATGCAGACGGTGCCACTCGAGTGGCAGAAAGTGAAGGGGAACTAAAGGGCCTCTTGATGCGGGTGAAGGAGGAGAGTGCCAAAGAAGGGGCAGCCCCTCAAACCCTTGGCAAGTCACTCTCTCTCACCTAGCCCACCTCACAGGGTTGTTGTTGAGGGAGAAAATAGGATATGCTCACCTACCTGGTGTTATTTGTCAAAATAATAAAGGTGGGATATAAATGAATTAATGAATGAAAAGGAAGAAAGGAAGGAAAAGAGAGGAAGGAGAAAGAAAGAAAAGGAAGGAAGAGAAAGGAAGGAAGAGAGAGAGAGAGAATGGAGAAGAAAAAAGAAAGAAAGAAGAAGAGGAAGAGAAATGGTAATGGGAAGAGAAAGAAAGAGAAATAGAAATAGAAAGAAAGGAAGAGGAAGAAGAGAAAGGGAAAGAAAGAAAGAAAAGGAAGGAAGAAAAAGAAAAAGAAAGAAAGAAAGAGAAAGAAAGAAAGAAAGAAAAAGAAAAGAAAGAAAGCAGATTTGGCATGTTTCAGTCCCATTGACTGAATTCAGGAGATGCTGCCCTATTCATCTGCCATGCTCCCTAAGATTTGAACGGCCCCTTATCCTGCTTAAATCTCAGAGGGGGGGGAGGGCAGCTGTTCCAGAAGACTGTCCTTTGGAGACCTGGCTCTTCCCCCCCTTCCCCAGACCCCAAGGTAGGGGGGGGAAGCGTGCACTCCTTTGGGAAAGAGGAGAGTGCCTTTGAGAGTACATATTTATTGTTCTCTCCAGCCCTCCAGCCTCTGGAGCGTTTTATTGTTTTAAAGATGGTACTCAGCCCAGCATCGCCGCTGTAAACTTGGAACGGCTTTGCGCAGAAATCTGACAAAGAAATAAATAGAAATAAACTAGGCCCATCTGCTGGAGGGAGCAGCCACGGGGCGTTCAAAATATAACAAAGCCACAAAGCCACTCAAACAGAAGAAAAATGGCTGGGCGGAGATAGAACGAAGCCTGCGTGCATCTTTTTCCCTGGCAGAGCCTGGGTTTTTCCACAAATTGGTTCGGGCCCAGCCGCGCTCTCCAAAACGCACATTTGAACGCACCCAGACGGGCAAGGAGCAGGGCTTCCCACGACAAAGGAATTCCACTTATTTCCTCCGTGTGTCGACAAGGCACTCGCGGCCCCCTTCCCCAAAATCTGCCCTCAATCTCCACCATCCACCCACCTCGGACCGTCTTGTCTGTCGGATCCAACTGGAAGGAATTGGCTTGGTTCACATACCCCCCCCCTGTTTTCCCAAAAATAAGACCTCCCTGGATAATAAGCCACATCGGGCTTTTGAATAAATAAGCCCTCCCCCCAAAATATTGCAGCACAGCAGCAGCCTACCATTTGTCTGAAATGGTTTCTTGCCTGAGCAGCGGGATGGGGTTGGACTAGAAGACCTCCAAGCTCCCTTCTGGATTTATTCTGATTTCTTGGATGCTCAAAAGGCACTAAGGAATTGTGCGGAAAAGTGCAAAGTCGCAGAGTGAAAGGACTGGCTTCGCACCACACGCTGAACTTCCAATTCTGTTCTTCTGTGTTATCCTAGGGCTGGAAGGGACCTTGGAGGTCTTCTAGTCCAACCCTCTGCTCCCGCAGGAGGCCCTATATACCATTTCAGACAATTTGTTGTCCAATCTCTTCTTGAAAATCTCCAGTGTTGGACCAGCCACAACTTCTGGTGGCAAGTAGTTCCACTTATAGTTCTCACTGTCAGGAAATTTCTCCTTAGTAGTTCCAGGTTGCTCCTCTCCTTGATTAGTTTCCATCCATTGCTTCTTGTCCTGCCTTCATAGCTTTTGGAGAATAGCTTGACCCTCCCCTCTTCTTTGGGGCAGCCCCTCAAATATTGGAAGAGTGCTATATCAAGTCACTCCCAGTCCTTCTCTTTAAAAAAATAAATAATTAACAGAGCACCGTTGAGTTCGTTTAAATCTTGGTTCTCCGCTTTGCAATTTAGGGCATCGATGTTCTGACCCCCCGTTTCCGTAAAAAGCAAGAAGCAGAGTCGTGGTTCTGGCAAAACCTCTTTTATTTACACGACTGTGAATTCCTTTCATTCCCAGCCAGCAAGGCTTGGCAAACAGTCTTTCCGAGGAATGTTTATCCACACGCACCTTATCTCGCTTGGAGAGCTGCCAAATAACTAGATTCCAAACGCAGGGCGAGGCCACACTTGGCACAGAGTCTCTTATAGTCACAAACAGAACTTTCCACTCTTGACACGACCGAAGGAACGAATTGTTTCCTGCAAAAGCCCCCTCCCCGTTCGCTCCTCTTTTGTCTCCTGTGGGAGGGGCCAATCACCTCCAAGGTGTGGCTTTACTCCCAAGTCAATCCTGCTTTTGGAGTTGTTCTTGTCTTCTGGCAGCTCTGCGCATGCGCACACTGGGAACAGGCTCCAGCTGTTCCTCTGCCTCACTGCTGTCTAGCTCCCTCTTGGCCTCCGACGCAGAGCCCTTGTCTGAGCTTTCCTCAGCCCCCAGGACTGGCCCATGTTCCTCCCGAACCTCCCAACTCTCCGACTCTGGCGGCTGATCCCATTCAACTGATTTTACAGATGGTGATTAAATTCAGTAGCCGACCTACATCTGGTCAGCAGCGGTCACGCTGTGAAAAAAACAAACCCTCAACTTTACAATGATGTAAAAGAAAAAATCATTTTCCTGCAAAGGGACCTCTGCTTTTCTACTTTATCTCCAGTAAGCTGGAAAATTCCCGTCCAATTTTTTTCAATCCCACGTTTTTCTCTGCCCTTCACTTATCTCGCTTGGCCACCATTCGAATGAAATAATAATTAAGCAGGATTATTGGGGGGGAGGAGGCACGGGGTGGAAAGGCACGATCTTGTCAAGTCAAGGAAAGTTTAGGAAAACTTGGCGATAAAATACATCGAGATTTTCTCCTGGAGATCCAAAGCAGAGACCGTTTCCCAGGCTGGCTTCATCCTGGATTATTCGCCCTGAAATTTAGATGCTTGTTTTAGGATGGGAAGCTGCTTTGTTGCTTCATTCTGCTTTCTTTCGGCCGGCCCACCCATCCTGCTCCCAAGGCCCCGGCGACTGTGTGGTGCGGTTTAAAACCCAGCCAAATCTTGTCTGTCCGGCAGAGACCCAAACCAATTTCCCCCCCCCTTCCCCAGGACAAAAAAATGCACATTTCTGTCTCCAAACCAGAGTTCTACGCGAGAAACGCATCATCTTTTACCTAGGCGTTGGAGATGTAACGACTGAGCCAAAATGGGGTCCCTGGGTTCAGAGCGTGCCAAAGCAAATTGCAAAGCACACTCTGAAGAATCGGTCGCTCTTCAGATGGATCGCTTGGGTTTTTTCTGCACTGTTTCTGGTCCCTGTGAGCCACCAGCCGAAGCCCAGGTATGTTAGACATGGCACGGACACGAGATAGGAAGGCCTTGGGCCAAAGCATCAGGCACAGCGGATGGAATTTGCAAAGTGGAATCCTTGGCAAGAGGCTGGTAGCTTGTAGCGGAGGAATTCTGGCCGGGATGAAATGTAACCACAGCTTTGTGCCAAGTCAGGTTTGCAAGATTTCTCAACTTTTGTCAACTTTAAGCGGGGAGGACTTCAACTCCCAGAATTCCCCAGCCAGTGTGATTTATGATGGGTGGACTTCAACTCCCAGAATTCCTCAGCCAGCATTTTTTAAGATGGGTGGACTTCAACTTTCAGAATTCCTCAGCCAGCATGTTTTAAAGTGGATGGATAGAAAGCTCCACACAGAACACAGAATAACAGAGTCAGAAGGGGCCTTGGAGGTCGTCTAGTCCAACCCCCTACTCAGGCAGGAGACCCTGGCCTATACCATTTCAGACAAATGGCTGTTCAATCTCTTCTTAAAAAACTCGTGTGATTAAGCACCCACAACTTTTGAAGGCAAGCTGTACCACTATTGTCCTCACTGTCAATCAGTCAATCAATCAATCAATCAATCAGAATAGAGCTGGAAGGGACCTTGGAGGTCTTCTAATCCAACCCCCTGCTCAAGTAGGAGACCCTATATCATTTCAGACAAGTGATTGCCAGTCTTTTCTTAAAAACCTCCTGTGCTAAAGCCCCCACCACTTCCAGTGGCAAGCAGTTCCACCCACGAATAGGTCTCACTGTCAGGAAATTCCTCCTTCCTCCTCGCTTGCTTCTCTCCTTGGGTTGTTTCCATCCCTGGCTTTTCTCATCCGGCCTTCTGGTTGTTTGGAGAATAGCTCGAAACTCCCCACTTCTTTGGGCAGCCCCTCCACCTTGGTTACAAAAGGCCAGCCCCCTCCCCACTTTACCTCCTTAAGTTCTCCTGGCATCCCATTGGCAGGAACAGTGCGGTCTAGTGGTTAGACCACAAAAGGCATGGCAGACGCTTCCACTCCCCCCCCCAACGACCCCCGAGTGGGGGGAACGGGCGGACCCTCCCCTCTTCTCCTGCTTGCTTTGCCTTTCCCTTCCCCTCCCTCCACCGCCGGCTGGCTGCCCCCTTCCTCCCCCTTCCCTCCTTGCGTGGCAGGAGTCCAAACCCTCGCCCTACAAGGTCCGAAGGCGGGGATCGGGGGAAGCCGCCTCCTCCCCCGGACGAGGAGGGGAAAAAGAAGGCCGGGAATGGTGCTTGAGGATGGGGGCGGGTGGGCGGTGGGTCTGTCAGAGCGCCGGAGGCCCACCGCGCAACACAACCATGCTGGCCTCACGGCTGCCGCTCGGCCCGGCGGGGCTGCTGGTGCTTCTCTTCCCGCTGCCCGCGCAGCCCGATCCTGAAGCCAGCTGCGATCCCGACGGCTGCTACGCGCTCTACCCGCAGCCGCGCAGCTTCCTGGAGGCCTGGCGCTCCTGCCGGGAGCTGGGGGGCAACCTGGCCACGCTGAAGCGAGCCGAGGAAGCGGCCCAAGTCAGCCAGCTGCTAGCCGGCAGCCGTCGCCAGCCCGGCCCGCCCCGTCTGTTCTGGATCGGGCTCCAGCGCCTGCCGCGCCAGTGTTTCCCGCAGCGGCCCTTGCGCGGCTTCAGCTGGGTCACCGGCGAGCAAGAGACGGCTTACAGCAATTGGGCTGGGGCCCCGGGAACCGCCGGCTGCGCCGCTTCGCGCTGCGTGGCCTTGGACGACCACGAATTCCAGTGGCTGGAAGGCTCCTGCGCGGGGCCCGTGGAGGGCTACCTCTGCCGCTTCGCCTTCCGTGGGATGTGCGCCGGGCTGGAGGAGGAAGGCGGCGGCGGCGACGGCAGCATCAGCATCAGCTACGCGGCTCCCTTCGGCCGGCTGGCCGCTCCAGCCGCCGTCGGGGCTCCCCCGCGCTTCGTGCCCTTCGGGACCGTGGCCTCCGTGGGCTGCCCCGGCGGCGCCTCGCTGTCCTTGCTGTGCCTGCAGAAGGAGGACGGGAGCGTGGGCTGGTCCAAGAGCCCTCCGCTGTGCCGGGCAGGGCCGTCGGGGGGCAGCGCGGTGGCTTCCTCGGCTTCGTCCGCCAGCTGGTGCGAGGGCGACAACGGCGGGTGCCAGCAGCTGTGCCTGGACGAGGGCTCGGGCTACGCCTGCGAGTGCCACGCCGGCTACCTGCTGCTCCCCGACGGCCACTCCTGCGCCGCCAACGACCCCTGCCGACGGCGGCCCTGCCAGTTCGACTGTGTGGCGGAGGAGGATGGCACGGACGGCTACAGCTGCCGGTGCCCAGTTGGGTACGAGCTGGCTTCCGACGGGCACCAGTGCGAGGACTCGGACGAGTGCCTGGATGCCCCCTGCGAACACCAGTGCGAGAACACCGAGGGCTCCTTCCTTTGCCGGTGCCACCTGGGCTTCAGCCCCTCCGAGGACGAGCACGGGCAGTGCGTGGACACCGACGAGTGTCAGATCCCCGGCGTGTGCCAGCAGATGTGCGTGAACTACGTGGGCGGCTTCGAGTGTTACTGCACCGAGGGCTTTGACCTGGAAGACGACGGCATCAGCTGCAGCCCCGTGGACGCCCTGGACGGACCCGATGCCACCCCGCCCGAGGCCTGGCACGACCCTTTCCACGTCCGTTTCACCACCAGGGAAGCCGAGGACCTCAGCGACCCGCCCGTCCGTTTCTCGCTCTTCCGCGACGGGGAGGCCGGCTCGTCGTCGGATTCCGCCGCCTCTTTCTTGTCGGTGCCCGACAGGATGGTTTTCCCTCCTCCGGTGCCAGCTACGGCCGCCCCCGAGTTTGACAGCGCCTGGGACTCGCGCGTGTCTCCCTTGGAGCAGAGTTTCTCCTCGCCGGTGCACCCCGAGGTCCTCCATCCCACCCACGCGGCTTCCGATCCTCCTCCTCCTGCTGCGACGTCCGAGGTGGGGTCCCTGCCTCTGGGCGTCACGGGGACCCTTCTGCCCACCTCGGAGCCCCTCACCACCCGTCCCTGGGATGAGAAGGCGGGGGACCCCGTCGTCGGGGGGGTCCGGGCGCCCCTCCTGCCCACCTCTGCCGCCCCCAGCTCCGGGGAGGAACGGCCGAGGAAGGATGACCGCTGGCTTTTGGTGGCTTTACTGGTGCCCATTTCCGTCTTCCTGGTGATCATGCTGGCACTGGGCATCGTCTACTGTACCCGATGCGGAGCTCAGGCCAAAAGCAGGAGCGTCACCCAGTGTTACCGGTGGGTGATCAATACCTCCGAGAAAACCGCCCCCTCCTCCTCTTCCTCCCCCCGGCCTTGCCAACCGGCCACCTGCCGGACCAGTGTGTGAACTACGCGCCCCAGCACCGGGGAAGGAGGGGTGGTGGTGAATGGCCCTGCTCCGGTGCCAGAGGTGGGCACAAGGACCCAAAAAAAGACCCTCTGCTCACCCGCGGGGCAAATGCCACCCCTCCCTTTTGCCACCTCTGGGATATGCCAGCCTGCCAGGATGCAGAGACCCAGCTGGAGGGGCGCCCAAGGCTGGCTTTCCACCCCTTTCCACCTCGCAGGCTGGGGGTGAGAGCCCCCAAACCGACTCGGAACTTGGTTGCTGGAGTAAAGAGACTTTTTGGGGGGTGGGGCGCGCGGAAGCCCCCTCCCATCGCAACTTGGCGCCCCCCTGGCGTGCGACCTGGTGCTGCTGGAGATCTGGAGCGACTTTCCTGACCTGGGGGAGGGGGGAGGGAGGAGTTGGTGTTTTCTCAAACGGGGGGGGGGGAGTAAAAGTTAAAACCCGAGACGAATTTGTGTGCCAGGGGCAGGGGTCTTTCCGCCCCCGCCCCCAGCGCTGGTTGTTCCGCCAACCATGGGGAGTTAAGTGTCTAGTCCTCATGGCTTCGGAAGAAATCGGATTTCTCCCCCCCCCTCCTTTGCATCGGGAGTCATTGGCGAGTTGTTTCTAGTCCTCGTGACTTTGGAAGAAACCGGATTTCTCCCCCACTCCCCCCCTTCCTTTGCATCGGGAGTCATTGGCGAGTTAAGTTTCTAGTCCTCACGGCTTTGGAAGAAACCAGATTTTCCCTTCCCCCCCCCCAGCTTCTGTTGCATCTGGAGTCCCACCACGGATCCACATCTGCTCAGGGGGATTTCTACCACTCCGAACTTTTAAAAACTTTTTTTAAAAAAAAATCTCTCGTGGGATACAAACCCCGTAAATACACTTTGTTTGACGCCTTTCGTCGGCTGGGGAAGCGTCTTAAACAGGGATGGGGCGGGGAGGGGGTGGTAAAGCTGGAAAGCTTTTCATCCCGCCCCCCAGCCCAGTTCAATTTGTGCAGGAAATAGAGGGAAGGGGCTCCCTGGGGCCATTCCAAGCATATGGGATGACAAGCCTGGCGCAATCCCGCTGGAGGAGGGTGGGGGCTGCGCAGAAGGCAGGGGGAGCTTGCCCCCCCCTGCAAAAAACGGAGTGGGGGGGCGGGGGGAGAGGAAACCCTCTGGATCTGCGGTGAGGGGCGGAGGGAGGGGGAGATAATCATTGACTATGACCGCTGATGTGGTCTCCTTGGTGGGGCGGAAGGTCGCAGCAAAAAAAAAAAAAAAACCGAATATTGTGTTGCGTGCGATTTTTGCGTGTCAAATAAAAGGAGTGGATTTTCTAAAACGGGCTGGCAGTCAAACGGACAAGAATTTGTCTCGCTGGGGTAGAAATGCCAAAGGTGGATAAATGGGTTGCGTGGGAGAAAAGAGGGAGGAACAAAATTAAGTGGATTTTCACCTCTGTCTCTTTTAAAGCTTGAAATGGTTAAAGGGTGCCCCCCCCATCATCCTTTGCAAGGTATCACGACCCCCTCGCCACCGCCGCCCCTCCCCCCATGTAAAGAGGTCAGTGCCACTCGGTGGCTTCAAAATTCCCACCGGTGGGATGGGAAAGAAAAACAAAGAGAGAGTCATGAGGACTAGCCACCTAGAGGAATGCTAAAAGTCAGCCTGAAGCAGCTAAAGTTCCAGAAGAAAAACTGGGGTTTTCACAGAATGTAGAAGAAGTAAAACATTAGAACATTGGAGTTGGAAGGGACCTTGGAGGTCATCCAAATCCTGAAACTGTTCTTCGTTATGTTTTAGCTTCCAGCCCCCTAATCCTCTTTGTTGCTCTTCTCTGCACTCATTCCACAGTCTCCGCATCTTTTTTATAATATAGTAACCAAAATTGGATGCCGTATTCCAGGTATGGTCTTACCAAGGCATGATAAAATGGAATGAACGCTTCACGTAATCTTGATTCTCTCCCCCCCCCCCTTGGATTGTATTGCAAAGGGTTTAACAGAGATGAAAGGGACCTTGGAGGTCATCTAGTCCAACCCCCTGCCCGAGTAGGAGACTATACACCATTTCTGACAGAGGGCAGTCCAGTCTCTTCTTGAAAACCTCCAGGGATGAAGCTCCCCACAACTTCGGAAGGCAACTTCTGTTCCATGGATTGATTGTTCTCCCTATTCTCATCCATTGTTCCTTCTCTGGCCTTCAGTTTCCTTGGAGAATAGCTTGACTCCCTCTTCTTTGGGGCAGCCCCTGGGATATTGGAAGACTGCTACCATGTCTCCCCTAGTCCTTCTTTTCATCAAACTAGCCATTCCCAGTTCTTGCAATTGTTCTTCATATGTTTTAGCCTCCAGTCTCCTCATCATCCTGGTTGCTCTTCTCTGCACTCTTTCTAGAGTCTCAACATCTTTTTTATAGTGTGGGGACCAAAACTGGATGCAGGTCTCTAGGTGTGACCTTACTAAGGCTTTCCGGAGTGGTATTAGGACCTCCCTTGATCTTGATTGAATCCCTCTGTTAATGCAATTTAGGATTGCATTTTTTTTGGCTGCTGGCTCATATTTAGCTGGTTGTCCACGAAGACTCCAAGAACCTCTCACAGTGGCTGCTATTAAACCTGATTTAGAAATAGAGGTTAACAGAATTGGAAAGAACCTTGTAGGTCATCTAATCCAACCCCCCACCCAAGCAGGAGACCCTGCACCATTTCTTTTTTTCCCCAAAATGTTTTATTTTTTAAATAAAAACAAATAAAACCATCCTCCATTATAAAGTTGTAGAAAGTGTGTCAATCAGAGTTTTCCTGCGTCCCTTCCACCACCATCACCTCCAATTCATATCAAATTATCTACTTTGCATCACATATATTTATATTTAATTGCTATCATCATACCTCATCCTTCATATGACTATAGTTGTTTTAACGTCCCTTTATAACAAACATTCCTAAATTTAAAACAAAACCACATAGTGGCATTCCTTTATCTGTTTTCAATACCATCCAATCACATTATTCCTTTATAACACATTCAAAATAAAAAAAAATTATGTTTAATAACACCGTTTTTAAACCTCTTTTCTTAATCATTGTTTACAACTTTTTATCCAATTTCCCTTTTATCCTGTCAATACTTATTATTACATTATCATCATTATCAGTCATTTACTTAACGATAGTTTGACTAAGTTTAACTGGCTTTTTCTCCCTTTTTCCCCATTTAATTTTTTTTTACCAAATTTCCTCTTATCAAACCAATACATATATATACCCTAGCAGGAGATCCTTCACCATTTCTGACAGAGGGCAGTCCAGTCTCTTCTTGAAAGCCTCCAAGGATGAAGCTCCCACAACTTCTGAAGGCAACTTCTGTTCCATGGGTTGATTGTTCTCACTGCCAGGAAATTCCTCCTTATTTCCAGGTTGAATCTCTCCTTGGTCAGGTTCCATCCATTCTTCCTTGTCTGGCCTTCAGGTGCTTTGGAAAATAGCTTGACCCCCTTCCTCCTCTCTGTGGCAGCCCCTCAAATATTGGAAGATGCTCTCCTGTCTCCCCTGGTCCTTCTCTTCCCTAGACTAGCCAGGCCCAGTTCCTGCAACCGTTCTTCATATGTTTTAGCCTCCAGTCCCCTAATCATCCTGGTTGCTCTTCTCTGCACTCTTTCTAGACTCTCAACATCTTTTTTATAGTGTGGTGACCAAAACTGGATGAAGGATTCTAGGTGTGCCCTTATCAAGGAATTATAAAGTTCACTTTAACAGATTAACAGAATTGAAAGGGACCTTGGAGGTCATCTAGTCCAACCCCCCACCCCGCCCAAGCAGGACACCCTACACCCTTTCTGACAGAGGGCAGCCCAGTCTCTTCTTAAAAGCTTCCAGGGATGAAGCTCCCACAACTTCCGAAGGCAACTTCTGTTCCATGGGTGGATTGTTCTCCCTGCCAGAAAATTCCTCCTTATTTCCAGGTTGAATCTCTCCTTGTACCATTTCCATCCATTTTTCCTTGCCTGGCCTTTGGGGGGGTTTGGAAAATAGCTTGACCCCCTTCCTCCTCTCTGTGGGAGCCCCTCAAATATTGGAAGATGCTCTCCTGTCTCCCCTGGTCCTTCTCTTCCCTAGACTAGCCAGGCCCAGTTCCTGCAACCGTTTATTGTAGGTTTCAGCCTCCAGTTTACAGTGCAAAGAGTTTTTTGCACTTTAAAAGCAGGGAGACAAATAACAGGTTAATGGAAAAAGAACTTGAAACAGGACAGGAAGAGAGATACAGAAAGATATCGTGGAAAGTTTGCGGTTTGAGCAATAAAGGAATATGAGCCCAGAGGGGATTGGAAGAGTGCAACGAAAATGCATGGCTCTCTCTTCGCCAAGCCTTTAATTTTAAGATAATTAGCAGATTCTGAGGTTTCCAGAACCTTCCAGCTGCGGACGGACCTCCCTTCCAAATCTTTTCTTCCTTTCTTCCTTCCAGGACGGCCTTTAAGTGGTCCTTCGGCTTTGTTTCAGTGGCTTGCTTATTCCTTATGTTTATAGGGCCCGCCTCCCTTCAAAATCGGGGGGGTGGGGGCAGGGCTTAGGAACACCCCCCCCTTCCCTATAACTTGTAAGTGGGGGGAAGCTACAGAAGTTTCACCAGGAGGTTTTTTGCTGGTGTGGTTGTGTGCAAAGGCGTGCAAAGGCGTGCAAAGGTTGAAGCCTTTGAGAGTAGCAGGAAAATTTGCAAAACACAAATACCCAGTCATAGACACAGCCCCCCCCTCTCTCTTTCTTTCTTTCTTTCTATCTCTCTCTCTTTCTCATGCTCTCATTCTCTTTTTGTCTCTCTCTGTCTCTGTCTTTCTCTCTCTGTCTCTTTTTTCTCCCTCCCCCCCTCTCTCTCTATTTCTCTCTCTCTATTTCTCTCTAGCCCTCTCATTCTATTTCTCTCTCCCTCTCACTGTCACACACTGTCTCTCCCTCCTCTCTGTCTTTCTCTGTCTTTCTCTCTGTGTCTCTTTTTTCTCCCTCTCTCTTTCTCTCTCTCTTTCTCGCTTTCTCTCTCTCTTTCTCACACTCATTCTCTTTCTCTTTTTTCTCCCTCTCTCTTTCTCTCTCTCTTTCTCTCATTCTCCCTCTCTTTCTCACACTCATTCTCTTTCTGTCTCTTTTTTCTCCCTCTCTCTCTTTCTCTCTCTCTAGCCTCTCATTGTCTTTCACTCTCTCTCTGTCACACTCTCTCTCCTCTTTCTGTCTCTCCCTCCTCTCTTTCTCTCTAGCGCTCTCATTCCCTTTCTCTCTCTCTCTCACTGTCACACACTGTCTCTCCCTCCTCTCTCTGTCTCTCTCTGTCTTTCTGTTTCTTTTTTCTCCCTCTCCCACTCTCTTTCTCTCTCTTTCTTTCTCTCTTTCTCTCTCTCTCTTTCTCTCTCTCTTTCTCTCTCTCTTTCTCTCTTTCTCTCTCTCTTTTTTCTTTCTCTCTCTCTTTCTCTCTCTCTCTCTTTCTATCTCTCTTTTTTCTTTCTCTCTCTCTTTCTCACTCTCTCTCTCTTTCTCTCTCTCTCTCACACACACACCCCTCAATGTTTGCGTCCAATTATAGCTGCTTTTTACAGCTGGCTACTCAGCAATACAGACAGTCCTCGACTTACAACAGTTCATTTAGTGTCTGCTTGACGTTTTGACCACACCGAAAACAGCGACTTATGACCGTTTTTCAGACTTACGGCCATTACATCATTCCCCATGATCCCGTGATCAAAATTCAGAGGCTTGGCAACTGGCTCACATTTATGACGGTCGCAACGTCCCGGGATCACGCGATATCCCCTTTTGCGACCGCAAAATCCACGGGGGAAGCCAGATTCCCTTAACGACCACGTCAGTAACTTCGACAAGCGCAGCGATTCACTTAACAACGGTGGCAAGAAAGGTGGAGCCAAACTCCCTGAAGCAATGTCTCGCTTAGCAACAGCGATGCTGAGCTCCCTTGCGGTCGTAGGTCGAGGGCTGACCTGCGCATCAAATTTTAGACATCGCTCATAGCCCGAAGGTGTGAATTTTCCGTGCTCTTCCTGCCCACAAATTTTCTGCTTTTTCCCCCAGCCAGGATGCCTGCTGTATTCAGCCTGTAGATACATCCCTGATCCTGGTTAGCCAACTAATCCCTTTTCTGAATACTGTACACCATCTGGCCTGTGTTTGCACCTCTATAAGGGGGACGGGGAGGAATTGGGGGGGAAAAGTCACAATTGTCTTAAATTTCTGTGTTTCCTGCCTTTGCCCAGCTCAATCCAGCCCCCTTGGGCTGGTGGGTTGTGTGTGGGGGGGAAGGGAAACCTCTAAATCTACACTGGGGCTTCTAACTCCCCCCCCTTCCTTAAATCCCAAAATTGTTAACCCTTTGCCGGTGGCTGGAAAAGATCTCAGGAAATCCGTGGGAAAAAAATTGGCCATCTCCCCACGGAGAAAAAACAAACTTTATTTGGGGTGCCATGAGCTTGCGGTGTGTGTGTGTGTGTGTAGGTGGTTCTTTTCCAGATCCTTCTGATCCTGTTCCCCCCCACCTCAATTTCAAAAGAGAATTTTAAGAGTAGGGGGCACGTCATTCTCTTCCCACCCACCCCCATTTACTGCTTTCATTCTCAGCATTCCTGCACCGTTCCCTCCCTGGCTTTAAAAAAAAACACCCCATTTGATCACAAAATTTGTCTCCCCCCCCTATTTTGGGGGGGAGGGGTGGGACTCCTTCCCAGATTTGAGTGGGGAGGCACAGATCGGTGGGGGTGGAGAGAAGGAGGGATAGAAGAGAAGACACCCTAGAGTGGATTTTATTCCTGGATTATTATTATTATTATTATTATTATTATTATTATTATTATTATTATTATTATTATTATTATTATTAAAAGGGGGGATTTTTATAAAAGAGGGGGAACATGAAAAGGGAAGGGGGCGATGGGTTGTGGGGGGTTTTTGCCCATCCCTGGCAAGGCAAGAGTTAAATCCTGGAATGTGCCTTTCATAGAGACTTTTAATAAAGACCAGATGGAAGAGACCATATGCTGGATGAGAAAATACAGCCCCCTCCCCACCCGGGCTCTGCGGCCCCCTGCCCTCCCCATCACATTAGATCAATATATTATATAGAAGAGATATATGATTCAATGTGATTGAAATGGAGCTAAAGGGCCCCTACCTTTGTCTCTATGACTCCCCCCTTGTAGAAAACAGCTCCAATCCCCAGTCTTAGGGAAGTTCAAATGAAATAGAAATAGAATAGAATAAGGAATAGGAATAAGAATAGAATAGAATAAGAAATAGAATAAAATAGATAAGAAATAGAATAGAAATAGAATAAGAAATAGAAATAGAATAGAATAAGAAATAGAACTGGAATAGAATAAGAAATAGAAATAGAAAGAATAAAATAGAATAAGAGGAAAGAAGAATAGAATAAGAAATAGAAATAGAATAGAATAGAAGAAGAAATAGAATAAGAAATAGAAATAGAATAGAATAAGAAATAGAACTGGAATAGAATAAGAAAAAGAAATAGAAAGAATAAAATAGAATAAGAAATAGAAATAGAATAGAATAGAATAGAATAAGAAATAGAAATAGAATAGAATAAGAAATAGAAGTAGAAATAGAATAAAATAGATAAGAAATAGAATAAGAAATAGAAGTAGAAATAGAATAAAATAGATAAGAAATAGAAATAGAATAGAATAAGAAATAGAAATAGAATAAGAATAGAATAAGAAATAGGAAGGAAAAGAGAGAGGGAAGATAGAAGAAAGGCAAAGAAGGGAAGGAGGGAGGGAGGGAAGGAAGGAAGAAGCGAAAGAGAGAATAAAGAAGGAAGGAGAGAGGGAGGGAAGGAAGGAAGGAGATGGGAGAAAGGGAAGAGATGAAAGGCAAAGAAGGGAGGGAGGGAGAGAGATGGAGGGAGGTAAGGAAGGAAAAGGGAAAGAGGGAATAGAAGAAAAGAAGGAAGGAGATAAGTAGGGAAGGAAGAAAAAAGAAAGGGAATAGAAGCAAAGAAGGGAGGGAAAAGGGAAGGAGAGAAAGAGAAGGGAGAGAGTGAAAGATAGAAGAAAGGCAAAGGAGGGAGGGAAGGGGGGAAGAATATGCAGCATGGGGTGCGAATCCAACTGCCCTTTGATGCCTGCAAGGTCTTGATTTCCTTGGCCAAAATATCTCCCTCCTTTCCCAAGTTCTTCCATTTTCTTAACTAATTCTTGGCTGCCTTCCTGCTTTTCAGAACGCCACCAAGGTTGACAGAATCCCACCCTGGGCTCCCCTCACTGGAGGCTTGGACCTGGTATCAAAGGTGGTCTTTCTCCACCCTTCTTCTGGGTCCCAGCCGAGGGGAGGAAGGGGCTTTCGATTGCCAGAGGAAAAGCTGGAAGCCACTCAGAGCTCTTGGCTTTCAGCTCCCGGGGGTCTCGCTTACACCCCTCCTCTGAATTGGGGCCTGGAAAGCCGACCATCCACAGCTCTCTGAAGCAATGAAGCTGGAGCAACGGAGCCAAAAAAAGAGAATTAAACCCAGTTGTCCTAGGACTTCCCTCACGGAGGGCTTTTGTTAACCGTTGAAGATCATCCGGAGGGCCCCCCCTTTCCTTCTCCGCCTGCAACGCTGCGGCTGTTCTCACGATTCACATAACCTGGGTTAACCAGGCCACGGCAGACCCAACCCTCAATGAACCAGGGAAGATTTGGGTGGGCCATCCATCCATCCATCCATCCATCCATCCATCCATCCATCCATCCATCCACCTATCTACCTACCTACCTACCTATCTTCTCTCTCTCTCTCTCTCTCATCTATCTATCTTACCTACCTTTCATCTATCTATCTACCATTTACCTATCTATTTACCTGCCTGCCTGCCTACCTACCAACCTACCTACCTACTTTTCTATCTATCTATCTATCTCTCTATCTCTCTATCTCTCTATCTATCTATCTATATCTATCCTACCTACCTATCATCTATCTACCTATCATCTATCTACCTATCATCTATCTACCTATCATCTATCTACCTATCTATTTACCTGCCTGCCTGCCTACCTACCAACCTACCTACCTACTTTTCTATCTATCTATCATCTATCTATCTATCTATCTATCTATCTATCTATCTATCTATCTATCTACCATCTATCTATCTATCTCTCTATCTCTCTATCTATCTATCTATCTATCTATCTATCTATCTATCTACCTATCTACCTACTTACCTGCCTGCCTGCCTACCTACCTACCTACCTACCTACCTACCTACCTTTCTATCTATCTATCTATCTATCTACCTACCTACCTACCTACCTACCTACCTACCTATCTATCTATCTATCATCTATCTATCTATCTATCTATCATACCTACCTATCATCTATCTATCTACCTACCTACCTACCTACCTACCTACCTATCTATCTATCTATCATCTATCTATCTATCTATCTATCATACCTACCTATCATCTATCTATCTACCTATCTACCTAACTACCTACCTACCTATCTATCTCCTGTGAGTCCCTTGGACTGCAAGGCCATCCAATTGGTCAGTCCTAGAGGATACCTTCTGCCTTGGTCTCAAAGCAAACCGAATTTACCCCGTTCCCCGGTTGGCTGATAAACCATTTGCCTCTCTGCCTGCCTTCATCCCGTCTGTACATTTCATTTTACAGCAGGGATTGGAGGGCGGAGGAAATCCCGCTCGCCCTCCCCGCCTGTCCCCATACAGATGCAAACAGGAACCAGATGTTTGCCCTTCCTTTAGGGAAAGCATCGGTGCCTTTTTGCCTCTCCGGGCCTCGGTTTCCCACCTCCAAACCTGCTCTCCCCCATATGCACAAATTTGGTTCCCTTTATGGTCTCTTGCAGGGAGTTTGTGCCAGGGAGGCCCATCCGATTCCAAATTGGCTTTCCCCCCCAAAAATCCCTCCAGTCCAGAAAAAGAGATGGGGGGGGGGGGAAGAAAATATCCCACCCTTCTCTAACGCTCCAGTGAGGGCCCCCCAAAGGGTGTGGCTCATGACACATCCTCCTTTGCATCACGGCTGCCCCCGAGCCAAAAAACACTGCAGAGAACATGGACAGAAAAAGGAAAGAAGAAAAAAAAAGAGAACAAAT
The DNA here is from genome assembly GCF_964273705.1 of Natrix helvetica. NCBI lineage: Eukaryota > Metazoa > Chordata > Lepidosauria > Squamata > Natricidae > Natrix > Natrix helvetica. The sequence continues at coordinate 6,118,108 of NC_138563.1, forward strand.
GAACGATGTTCTCTCTTCTTCTTCTCCTCGGTTCACACCCAACGACGTGCGAAGCAGCGTTGTGACGGGGCCAAGCGTGTGTTTCCATGGTTAGAAAAACAGGGATTTTTTTTGCAAGGAGGAGCCATTCAGAAGCTGCCCGGGAGAAAGCTTTGAATTCTAGGATGTGGCACCACAAGGAAAGCCCGAGGATGGAGGCTAGGAAAATCAGCACATTTTTTTAAAAATAAAATTTAAATCATGGCCTGGTCCTCAGGAGTTGACCTTGATTTGATGGAGAGTTTGTTGAACAAACAACGGCTTAGCCTAAACTCTCCGACGGAAGAAAGCTACAGAAATGGGATTTGTCTGAATCCTGGCAAGAAACGGGATTTGTCTGAATCCAAGCGGAATTTAGTTGACCTACAATTGAGGATAAACTTAAAGGGAAGGCAAGCCAAATGTAACTTGGGTTGCATAACTCGCTGGCCATCAAACCCCGTTCAATTGCCAGAAATTCAGACTGAAAAAGGGGAAAAAGAAATCTGCAGAATGAGCAAGCTTGAGCAAAATTTTCCCTATCCCTTAAAGTACAGCCAGTTTTTGGTATTCTTTGAATGCAAGAATACAGAATCAGAGAGTTATTCTGGAAGGGACCTGGGAGGTCTTCTAGTCCAACACCCTGCTCAAGAAGGACAATACAAACCATTTCAGACAAATGGATGTCCAGCTTCTTCTTAAAAACCTCCAGTGACTACTTCTGGTGGCAAGCAGTTCCTCTGGTTAACTATCCTTAGTGTTAAGAAGTTTCTCCTCAGTTCTAGATTGCTTCTCTCCTTGATGAGTTTCCACCATCGTGTTTCTTGTCTTACCTTCTGGAGCTTTGAAAAACAGGTTTTTTTCTAGGCTGGTTTTCAGGCTATTTTCTAGATCGTTTTTGGCCTAGAAAATAGCCCGAAATGGCCCAAAAACGGTCTAAAAAAGGCCGGAAAACAGCCTGGAAAACGGCCTGCTTTTTGGCTATTTCCAGGCCGTTTTCCTGGCGCTCCAGCGTCCACAAAGCCTACATGCGTGCCGGAAACCAGGAGAGCAGCTGGCCACGGCGCTTGTGCCCATAGAGGACTCTGCATGCCACCTCTGGCATGCGTGCAATAGGTTTGCCATCCCGGTCCTGGCAGGGGGAGGGGGAGAAAGCTAGCTTTGTCGGGGTTTATTTTCTTTTATTTTCGCCTTGAATTTTTTCCATCTGTTTTGCTTACTGCCGTTCTGGTGCTGACTTGAGATGAAGTCATACATCCCACGCCCAATTCTGCTTCTCATCCCTCCGTCCTCTGCCCTGCGTTTTAAGAGCCTGCTGACTCAAACGAAATCGTTCTTTTCTTTCCCCCCCCCACACCCTCCACCCCAGATTGAGAAACTCCGACGTTTGATTCATGGCATCCAAGCTTTCCGAAGAGGCTGTGCGAAACGGCACTCGGTTTTCCCTGACCTGGCTTTAAAACGGACCTATGGCGCAACTCTCGCTTGGATTCGAACCGGGTGTGTGTGTGAAGGGGGGGGGTCTTCTCCAAAAGCCCCAATTTTTTTTCCCAAAAGAAAAAAGGAGAGACTAAAAGAATAACGAGAGTTGGAAGGGAACGTCGTGGCATCTTTGAATGCAAGAATACAGCATAAGAGAGTTATTCTGGAAGGGGCTTTGGAGGTCTTCTAGTCCATCCCTCTGCTCAAGCAGGAGACCCTATACCGTTCCAGACAAATGGGTTTCTAATCTCTTCTTAAAAATCTCCTTCTGGTGGCAAGCCGCTCCACTGGTCAACTGTCCTCACTGTTAGGAAGTTTCTCCTTCGTTCCAAGTTCCTTCTCTCCTTGGTTAATTTCCATCCGTTGCTTCTTGTCCTACCTTCAGCTGCTTTGGAGAATAGGTTGACCCCCCTCTCCTTGGTGGCAGCCCCCCAAATGTTGGAAGACTGCTAACATGTCCCCCTCTAGTCCTCTTCCCTAGACATAACCAATTCCTGCATCATATTTTTTAGCCTCCGGCCCTCTAATCATCTTTTTTCGCTCTCCTCTCCACTCTTTCCTTCGGCTGGACATCTTTTGCGTATTGCGGTGACCAAGACAGAACACACAATATTCCAAGTGTGGTCTTAATAAAACTCGCTGGCTTCCCCTTAGGAAAAATCAGGACCGCTCAATGCTGGAATAAACCGATGCTTTCAGCCACCCAGGTAGACTGCCACTGAACAAGGAGGCTCTGATGCCCAAGGAAGCCCCCTCCTGGATCAAGCAAAGGAGGGAGCTGCTTCCTTGAGACACATGGGTCTAATTCTCTCTTTTTTTTAAACCCGTCCTTGTCTGGGAATGTGGGTTCAAAAATTTGGGGTTTTATTAAAACAAGCCCAAACCCTGTCTATAAATCTGAGTTGATCTGTTTAGTGCATCACGTCAGCCTGGCCAACTGTGGTTTGTTTAATAAACAGTTATGAAATAAACTGTCCCAAAACATAATAAGATAATGAATGACTCGGTTGGTGCAGCAGACGGAGACGTAATGAGGACGATTGGGGCTTAACGTGTCGTACGAGACCAGCCTTTCCTGGCTTGTTCAATAAATCATCATTTAGTGGCAAGTAATCCTCCCCTAACCGCAATTCATTTAGCGACTATTCAACGCCCCAGAAAAAAGCGACTCGCGGTCGTGTTTCACACTTAGGACTCTTGCTGCCTCCCCCTGGTCCCAGGATCAGAACCCAGAGCTTTGGCAACCGACTCAAATTTATGACGGCCGCAGCATCCCGGGGCCCTTCTGAGAAGCAAAATCAACGACTACTCTGATTCACTTAACAACTGTGGCAAGAAAGGTTGTAAAATGGGGCAAAACCTAACTGTCGTGCTTAGCAACGGAAATTTTGGACTCAGTTATGGTCGTAAGATAAGGACTATCTGCATTGGCTCTACCCTTGCTTTCTTTTGCCACCATCACTCTATCTCTATTTGCAAGTCTTTGCAATTGGGATTTTTTTCCCTCCAGTTGACTTATAACGGTTGCGTGTTTACTGGGCCAGATGTTCAAATTGGATTTGGCGTTTTCATCCACCGATGAATCCTTCCCAAGGACTTGGGAGTAGGCAGATGTGGCTGTTTGACGGTACTAAAAGTCTTAACTTTAAAAGGTAAAACTACCTTTTGCAATTGGCAGGGCAGCCTATATTTTAAAAATAACCATTATTCAACTTCTCCGCCCCCAAGAAGAAGGGAGTCAAACTATTCTGCAAAGCCCCTCTTGTCCACTACAAGGAACAATGGGTGGGAACCAATCAAGGAGAGAAGCAACGTGGAACAAAGGAGAAATTTCCTGCCACACCTGGAATACGACATCCAGGACATCCAGATGTAGTCACCACGTTACCCCCCAAAAAAAGCTTTTGAGGTTTTGGGACAAAAAGGGCAGAGAAGAGCAACTAAGATGATTAAAGGCTCGGAGACTATAAACGTATAGAGAAAGGCTGCAGGATTTTGAGTTTGGCTAAAGAAAAGGAGAATTAGGGGAGACAGGATAGCTGTATTTCAGTATTTGAGGGGCTCCAAAGAAGTGGGGTGGGGGGGGTCAACTTATTTTCCAAAGCACCCGAAGGCAGGTCAAGAAACAATAGAGGGAAACTCATCAAGGAGAGAAGCAACCTGGAATTAAGGAGAAACTTCCTAACGGTGAGGACAATTAAGCCAGAACAATTAACCAGTGGAACTGCTTGCCACCAGAAGTTGTGAGCATAAGGTCCCCTGCTTGAACAGAGGGTTGGACTAGAAGACCTCCAAGGTCCCTTTTCCAGCTCTGTTATCTGTTCTTCTATTAGGAAGGATCCGTTTTTCCTGATCATTTTGTTTTTTTACCAGCCCCACTGCCACCGAGGTGGGTCAGGAGCCCTGGGAATCGGAGCCACGTGGAGGCTGGGCTGGGCTCTTGACAGGATCCTTTCCCCCCTCCACCCACCCCCTGGGAAGTGAGTCAGCCCGGCAAACATCTGGCTGGAGCGTTCGCTCATATCTGAGGCAAGCACTCCACCCTGCTTACCTACCCCCAGGGCCAAGTGGACCGGCTGAGCTTCTTCTCTCCCCAAACCTCAAACAGGCCAGAGTCCCCTTGACCTTTCTCGGAATGTCCATCTCAAACCCAGAGGCCTCTCTGACCACTAGGCCACCGCTGCCTTCTCCAAACTGCTGCCCACCCACCCGGCTTCCTTCTCTTCCTTCCAGCCTAGCACACCATCGATCCAGCAAGGACAGCTGTGTTTTCCTCAATCTGGGCAGTCCAGATGTGTGTGGTTGGTGGTTTTTTTTTTTTGCACACAATCGCTAGGGATTCTGGGAAATGCAGTCCAACAGGTGTGGAGGAAAGGAGCCATCCCAGGACAAGGGGACAGTTCCACTTTGGGTTCCAGTGGCCTACGAACCGCAGGGGCAGCGTGAAAAGAAATCAAGGTCTCTGCTCATGGGTAGAGGGCAAAATTATCCGCTTCCATGCAAAAGGGAAGTTACTTTGCATTGTTCATGAAATTGTGTTTTTTTTTCCCCCCATACCCAGTGTTTTTCAGTGTTAGCAACTTTTAAGGTTTGGGGACTTCACATCCCAGAATTCCCCAGCCAGTATGCTGGGGGTCTGTGGTTGGGAGCATGCTGGCTGGGGGATTCTGGGAGTTGAAGTCCACCCGTCTTAAAGCACGCTTGCTGGGAATTCTGGGAGTTGAAGTCCACCCATCTTGAAGCATGCTGGCTGGGGGATTCTGGGAGTTGAAACCCACCCATCTTGAAGCATGCTGGCTGGGGGATTCTGGGAGTCTAAGTCCAGCCATTACAAGGCATGCTGGCTGTGGAATTATATAGATGTGTCCATCAATACATCAGGCGCTGGGTCCAATGAGAGGAAAGGTCTTCTCCTAAAATACTCTATATGGAAATAGACCCACTGTGCTGATTGCAACAGCCACATCTGGCTTATAAAGAATTCTTCCCAAGAGAGTCAAAATGGTTAAATTTAGGATATTTGTCCCCAACCCATCTCAAGGGCCTGTCTTCGCCCCCGGAGCCGAGGGTGGCAAGACATTTATTTCCCTTCCCAGCCTGTCGGCATCTGATTTCCGGTGCTCCCAGCGCTGTGACACATGGAAAGGGGAGGTCAGGCCAGATCGGGGCTCCCCTGGGATCTGATCTCCGGGCCAGCTGTGGGCCAGGGAGGCAAAGGGCTCAGAGAGTCGAGCAAGGACGGGAAACATCCGCACAGCTGCACCCAGCTGGGGCCTAGAAAGAAGGACTAGGGAGGACATGATAGCAGGATTCCAGGATTTGAAGGGCTGCCCCAAAGAAGAGGGAGTCAAGCTATTCTCCAAAGCACCTGAGGCAAGAAACAATGGATGGAAATGAACCAAGGAGAGAAGCAACTTAGAACTGAGGAGAAACCTCCTTACAGTGAGGACACTTAATCAGTGGAACTGCTTGCCACCAGAAGTTGTGAATGCCCCAACACTGGAAGTTCCTAAGAAGAGACTGGACAGGCTCTTATCTGAAATAGTTTAGGTTCTCCTGTTTGAGCAGGCGGTTGGACTAGAAGACCTCCAAGGTCCCTTCCAGTTCTGTTCTCTTCTGCTTTATTCTGATGTTCTGTTCTGTTCTAATATTCTCTTCTAATTCTGAATTCTGTTCTGTTTTATTCTCTATTATTTTCTATTCTTATTCTGTTCTGTCCCTAATTCTATTTTCTTCCTTTTTCTATTTTGTTCTGTTCTGTTCTAATATTCTCTTCGAATTCTGAAATCTGAATTCTGTTCTGCTCTGCTCTATTCTATTCTCTATTATTTTCTATTCTCTATTATTTTCTATTCTTATTCTGTTCTGTCCCTAATTCTGTTTTGTTCCTTTCTCTATTTTGTTCTGTTCTGTTCTGTTCTACTCCCAGCCAGCAGGACCCGAGAATGCCATGTTGCTCGTAGTTCATCTCCAGCAGAAGGCTGATCCAACTTACGGCCGAAATCTTTCTTGATTTCTCCGTTTCTTTGTTCCAAACGAAATTCCCAGCCTAGCCTCCAAAACCAAATTCAGAGGAAGAAAAACATATATATGTACAATTCAAGGAATGTCCTAAAGACGAAAATTGCCTCTTTACAAGCCTGGGAGAATAAACAATGTAGGTCTCTACCCCAAACAAACCCAGGCTGATCATCAGGCTAACGTCTTCTGAAAATGATGTTTTATTCTTAAATTACCACCATGGGGAAGCTTTGAGGCTGGGTGGCCAGCCCCTGCCCGGGAGGGGGTGGTGGAGAGAGCAGTTTATTTTGCTAAATGCCGAGGAATGCAGACATTTCCCTTCATTTGAACAAACCAAAAACGTAGCGTAGGAAGTTTGCACCCACCTCTCTCTGAGAAAAATGAAATATTTTAGGAAATAGAATTGAATAGAATAGGATTCTGAATAGAATTGAACAGAATGGAACGGAACATAGAATAGAATAGAGCTGGAAGGGACATTGGAGGTCTTCTAGTCCAACCCACTGCTCAAGCAGGAGACCCTATTCTATTTCAGAGAAATAGCTGTGCAATCTCTTCTTAAAAACCTCCATTGATGCAGCGCCCACAAGGTCTGGTGGCAGGCTGTTCCACTGGTTAATTATTCACACTGTCAGGAAATTCCTTAGTTCTAGGTTGCTTCTCTCCTTGATTAGTTTCCATCTATTGTTCCGGCCTTCTGATGCTTTGGGGAATAGCTTGACCCCCTTCCTCCTCTCTGGGGCAGCCCCTCAAATATCGGAAGACTTCTATCCCATCACCCCTAGTCTTCATTAGACTGGCTATAGTTCCTGCAATCGTTCTTCGTATGGTTTCGTATTGGTTTAGTCTCCGGGATGGACACAATTCTGCCCGATGGAGATGACCAGTTTTGCCCCAGTTCAAATTCTCACCGGCTCATGGGTAGCTTCCATCTCCCACTGTCTGGACTTCCGTTTTGACTGACCACAGTTTCCGCCCCATCTGGAAAACGCCAAACTGAAAAGACGAGGCAAAAGATGGACGAGGAAAACAGCTCGGGATGCTGGCAGTGAAAATAATTTCGGGAGGACTGATCTAGGCGGCTGGACCCCTGAAGGGCAGACTGTTAGGAAAATCAGTGGGGGTGGGTAACTGACAGGGGTGGGTGGGTGGATAAATTAATCACTTGTCCAGAACAGGATTCCTGATTCCAAAAGTCCGTAGAATATAGCTAGGATGGAAGACAGTTTTCCCTCCCCTCCCTTCAACCAGCAAATGTTAATCCACATTTCGGTAGAATAGCAGAGTAACAGGAAGGGACCTTGGAGGTCTTCTAATCCAACCCTCCCCTACTTAAGCAGGAGACTTAATACCATGTGGCCGACATGTCCAAACGCCGAAGGCGCACGGAACGCTGTTCCCTTCCCACCAAAGGTGGTTCCTATTTTTCTACTTGCATTTTTTACCTGCTTTCAAACTGCTACATTGGCAGAAGCTGGGACAAGTCACGGGAGCTCACTCTGTTATGTGGCGTTTGGGATTCGAACCGCCCAACTGCCAACCTTTCTGATCGACAAGCTCAGCGTCTTAGCCCCTGAGCTACCTATATTAGACATACCCAATTCCTGCAATTATGTTTTAGCATCCCCCCCCCCTCTAATCATCTTTGTTGCTCTTCTCTGCACCCTTTCCAGAGTCTTTTATATATCTTTTTTTTATAATATAGTGAGCAAAACTGGATGCAATACTCTTAACTGTGGCCTTACTAAGGCTTTATAAAGCGGTACTAACACCTCACACACTTGATTCTATCCCTCTGTTAACGGAGAGTAGGATTATGTTGGCTTTTTTTGGCTGCAGCCACACACAGCTAGCTCATATTTAAGAGATTGTCTACTAGGGCAAGATCCTTTCCACAGTTACTTCTATTGAATCAGGTTTCACCTAATCTGTACCGGTACATTGGATTTTTCTTCCTAAGTGTAAAACCTTACTTCTCTCTTAACATTGAATTAGATGAAGTTTGTTACATTGGATTTCACAGCGTTAGAATTTAGAGGCTGCTGAAAATGGGATGGCATATAAAATTAATACAAGGGACATGGTGGCTCAGATGCTGAGCTTGTCAATCAGAAAGGTTGGCAGTTCGGCGGTTCGAATCCCTAGCGCCGTGTAACGGAGTGAGCGCCTGTTCCTTGTCCCAGCTTCTGCCAACCTAGCAGTTCGAAAGCACGTAAAAAATGCAAGTAGAAAAATAGGAACCACCTTTGGTGGGTAGGGAACCACGTTCCGTGGACCTTCGGTGTTGAGTCATGCCGGCCATATGACCAGGGAGACGTCTTTGGACATTGCTGGCTCTTCGGCTTTGAAATGGAGATGAGCACCGCCCCCCCAGAGTCGGGAACGACCGGCACATATATACGAGGGAAACTTTTACATTTACCTTATAAATATAATAACTTGAAATGAAATCAGATCAAATCAACCGCACAGTGAGAGACCAAATACTTGTGCTCTGTGTACGTGTCCCTGTGAGTCATCTGGAGCTGAGCTCATTTTGCAAGGAAGCTGGTTTTTTCTTTCTTTCTTCATAACCTTCCCAGGCTCTGGGGATTGCAATTTCCAGAATTCCCAGCCAGCCTGCTGGGAACTGGAGTATGCCTGTCATCAGCCGAGCAAACCTATTGCAAACTGCAAAAGTTTTAAGCTTTGCGTAGCACGCAGGCCATGCGATCGGGAAGTGGGAAGGCGAGAACGGGCTCGTTTTCAGCTTCGCGGCCAGTGGGAGTTATAGTTCGGAACAGCTGGGGCACCCGGGCACCCACGATTCTTGGCAGTGGGTGTCTTCCCTCCAAGGGGCAAACCAGGATACCTTTCCAGAAAGTGGCATATCACTGCTTGAATTTAGTTAGCATTATCTCCCATGGCAGGTAAATAGAGGCACGCTGCCCCCTGGCGGCAGGTTTGCAAAACTGCAAAGCCATTCTGGTTGAAAAAATGTCGAAGTGGGGGAAAAAAAGAGAATTTGCAGATCTAAAGATTTTCAGATGATTTGCGGTCAGGCAGCTGACCTCCATTCCTCACCCCAGTTCCCAGCCAAGCTTGGGTGATGTAACTCTAGATACGACAACCACGACGTCAGCAAATTTCTCTGCTCTTGAAGGTCACGGCCTCGGAAACGCAGATTCTTTGCGATCTTTCCTGCCGCTAATTGTGTGTGTGTGAAGCTTTCGTTCTGAATTTAATTTGGCTTTTTGGGGGGATATTTTTATATCGGTTGCAATGGGTAGGAGCGTCATTGTAAACATCCCGGGAAATTCAGCGCCGGTTTAAAGTTTTGCTACGAACAAAATAACAGAATAACCGAGGTGGAAGGGACCTAGAGGTCTTCTAGTCCAACCCCCTGCCCAAGCATTTGTTTAGTGACCATCCGAAGTTACTATGGCATTGAAAAAAGTGAGGGACGGCTGTTTTTTTCCCACACTTACGACCGTTGCAACGTCCCTGGTGATCAAAATTTGGACACTTGGCAACTTGGCGATTCGCTTAACAACCGTGGTCGTAAAAATAGGGCAAGCCTCCCATTTAGCAACAGAAATGTCGAGCTCAGTTGCTGGTCGTAAGTCGAGGAACTACTTGTACTTTTATTAGGATACTTTGACAGGTTTAAAAAGACAATGGTGCCCTCTTCGGAGTTCCACGGAATTCTTTGTCTGCGGAGACCCCGACTGAGGTGGGACGTTCCTTGCGCTGGACGGATTTTTGCAAGGAAGCAACAGGAAGGAAAGCAAAAACAGATGGGAAAGAAGGAGCGAGAAAGGCAGAGAGTCGACTCCCGTTCGCCAACCACTCTGGAATGACTCAGCCTGCAACCATCTGCTCCCAACGGCCAGCAGCGTTGTCGTTAGGTGGAGCCGATGTCTTTTCCAACGCCCCGTGTTCCCGAGCAAAGCCAGTGGGACGCAGGCCCGTTCCCATCTGGATGTGGCTACAAAAAGCTGGAAGTTCAGTAAGGTTTTGGAGATAACCAGTGTGTGTCTGTGTGTGTGTGTGTGTGTGTGTCTGTGTGTGTGTCAGAGGTGGTATTCAACCAATTCGCACTGGTTCAGCCGAACCAGTGGCAGAAATTTTGCCCACTTCGGCGAACCGGTAGCGATGACTGGCTGGCCATGCCCCCGAACCGATCCCCCTGTCTCCGGTTGCTCACCCTGTCCATTCACTCGCCGCTCGCTTGTGCTGCCTCTTTGCACACCGGAGAGGCAAGTGGCTGGCTGCCGGCTGCCGAAAAATGCTCCACTCAGCGAAAAAGCGGCTGCCGTCGCCGCCGTCTTCTTTGCGCATACGCATCCCATTGCCTTGCAGGCCCTTCTTTAAAACTCTGCTTGGACTTGCAAGGCAATGGGATGTGCATATGCGAAGAAGATGGTGGTGGCAGACACTTTTTCACCGAACGGAGGACTTTTCAGTGGTCATCGGCCAGCCGCTGGCCTCTCTGAGAGCCGGTATGCAAAGACGTGGCGGCTGGGAGGTTACTTTGCCTGTCAGCCGCTTCCCAGCAGCGACGGCTTGCTGGAGGCCGCCAAAAACTCTGCTCAGCTTGCCTTCCAGACTGGACCAGGTAAGCAACCAAAGGTGGTGGGGAAGGAAGCGGGGAAGTCTAGCGAAGAGAGGCCAGGGGTAGTCAAGTTGGCCATGCCCACTCAGTCACATGCCCCCCACTTGCCAGGCCCAGTGTGGGTGTGGCTAGGTGAGGACCATGTGACTGAGTGGGCATGAGTGATGTCAAGTTGGTCACGCCCACTCAGTCACATGCCTCCCACCTAGCCACACCCACTGAACTGGTAGCGAATCCCACCACTGGTGTGTGTGTGTGTGCGTGAGAGAGAGAGAGAGACAGAGAGAGAGAATTCCTGCCCTGATCTACTGTGGCTTCCGAGCGAGGAAGACTCCCCAGCGCTGGTCTCCGGCTGTGCAGCGTTGCAATTTCGCTCGCCAACTAGATGCCATGGATTCGAATTCTTCCTCGGAGAACTCCTGAGGATGAAAGGAGAGGTGGGGAAAAATGAGAGGAATATTAAGAACGGTCCCTGGGGAGGGAGGAAAATATTCCGAGCAAGGATATGGAGAGCCAGTTTAGTTTAGGGGTTAAGGCACTAGGCTAGAAACCGGAAGATGGGGAGTTCTAGTCCCGCTGTAGGCATGAAAGCCCGCTGGGTGACTTTGGGCCAATCACCAGGAGACAGTGAGTTGTAGTCCTGCCTTAGCCAAGAAGCCGTTACATAACTTTAGGTCAGTACTTGTCTCTCAGGCCAGCACACAGGGCTATGGTGGTAGGGAAAATCGGAGAAGAAGGTGTACGAAAATCGGAGAAGAAGGTGTATTTGACATGTTAGCTGTTTTGAGCTATTTATAAAAATAATAAAGGCAGGAAATTAATAGATAGAGATAGATGATAGATAGATGATAGATAAATGGTGAGATAGATATAGAAGATAGATAGATAGATAGATAGATAGATAGATAGATAGATAGATGATAGATAGATAGATAGATGATAGATTGATAGATAGATAGATAGATAGATAGATAGATAGATAGATGATAGATAGATAGATAGATAGATAGATAGATAGATGATAGAGGAAGGAAGGATATATAAAAGATAGATAGAAAGATAGACAGACAGACAGACAGATAGAGATAGAGAGATAGAGAGATAGAGAAAGATATGATGGATGGATGGATAATAGAGAAGGAGAGATAAACAGACAAATAGATGAGATGAGATGGGGTGGGATGGGATGAAATGAATAGATGGATGTATGGATGATTAATACTAGAAATGAGAGAGGTGGGGGTGTAGATAGAATAGACAGACAGACACACAGATAGTTGGATAAATAGATAAAAGAAAACAAAATCAAGATTTTGCATCTGACATGCGAATATCTTCTCTACTCTGGTCCAGCCCAATGGAGGAAGAAACTATCAAAGACACAGGGGATTCGCTCCCCTTCCGTTAAACGTAGGAAGCTTTACTACTTGGTGGTTTTCTACGGTACGGTTGATCGGAGTCCCCATACTGGTCAAGGTGTACAGCCCCAGGTATGGCATGGGCCTTGGAGGTCCTCTGATCTAACCCACTGCTCAAGCAGAGGACCCTGGACCATTTCAGGCAGACAACTGTCTGATCTCTTATTTACACACTTATATACCTTTGGGCTAAGTTGCCAGCCCCACCTGAACAAATTTCTCCTTGCTCGTCTCTAGGCCTTGGAGCTCTTGAGTCAACGAAGACAACATCTGGTCGGTGGAGTCCAACGCTCGGACTTGGGCAAAGCCGGCCTCTTGCAATAACTATTGGATAGCAAGTGACAAAACACACACAAGCACACACACTGTCAGGCCTGCAGCCATCTTTTCTTTTGGGTCTTTGGCTTGCCACACTTTCTATTATTCTACCATGCCTTTTCTATGGTGAGAAAACGGGAGGGGGGGATTGTACGGAGTTTGATGATAGGTAGCCATAACAATATTCTTTCTAGAAATCCAAGGTCATCCTTTGTCTTTGCACTTCTACACCTGACGGGAACTGGATGGGTGGAAGCTGCCAGCATGGCAGTGGGAGATGGGACCATGGGATGGACTTGTGGGTCTGGGGGGGGGCAAGATCATGAACTTTCAACTGGGTGGGGAAAACCGGGAAGCTTTCCGATTCGGGTTTCCCCAGCTGTGCCAACATGGCTCTCTTCATAAATTGGAACTTTGAGCAATATTTGCCTTGGACTCTGATTTAATTTTGGCTCCTATTTGGAACCCCGACACACAAAATAGTAGAAAGTGATGAATGGACTGGGTGGGAAGTGACAGAACCATAGGGCTGGAAGGGACTTTAGAGGTCTTCTAGTCCAACCCTCTGCTCAAGGCAGAAGGCTAATTTGATGGTCGGAGATGGATCCTCTTGTATAACCGATGGTGCTTAACTTACGACCTCAAATCGAGGACGGGAATTTCCGTTGCTAAACCATCCAATTGTTGAGTGAGAAATCAGGGGTGAGATTCCACTGATTCGGGCGAATCGGTAGCTTCGGCGATCAGCTGGGAGCGAACCGACAAGAAAGTGGGCCCACCCGCCTGCCCCTCTGCTTTACTGACCTACCCTGTTCCCCCGAAAATAAGACCTCCCCGGATAATGCGGAAAGTAAAGTTTCTCCAAACGGCTAAACGCGCAATCCCCGAGCCGGTTGTTAAACCGATAGGATCCCACCTGACTTGACAATCTTTTTCTTCCAAGGTTGTTAAGTGAAACACGGCCATTGTTAAGTGAACCGCGGGGTCGTTAAGGAAATCCAACTTCCCCCATGGACTCTGCTTGCCCGAGAGTTGCAAGTGGCGATCGCAGAATCCCCGGGACGTTGCAACCCTCTTTAACGCCGGATGGTTGTAAGTGTGAGGACTGACCATGTCACCTTTTTTCCACCATGACTTTGGAACGGTCATGAAATGAATGGTCGTAAGTCGAGGACGACTTGGAGCGATGGGGCCCTGAATTCAGACATTTCTCCCGCCTCACATAACGTTACCTGTCCATAGTCGTCCGGGGTAAGGAGGTTGTACTTCCTCTGCTTGACGTATTGGGTGAAAGCGATGGACCACGGACGTGGCCCACAGCAGTAATCCGAGATCAGAAGCTGCCCGCCAGGTTTCAGCCACAACTAGGAAGAAGTCAGAGATGGTGGTGTAAGATGGACAGTTGGCGCCAAGACTGCGTTTCTCAACGTTGGCGGCTTTAAGGTGGGTGGACTTCAACTCCCAGAATTCCCCAGCCAGCATGCTCAGGAGTTGAAGTCCAGCCATCTTAAAGCAAGCTGGCTGGGGAATTCTGGGAGTTGAAGTCCATCTATCTTAAAGCCGGCTGGCTGGGGAATTCTGGGAGTTGAAGTCCATTCATCTTAAAGCAGGCTGGCTAGGGAATTCTGGGAGTTGAAGTCCATCTATCTTAAAGCAGGCTGGCTGGGAAATTCTGGGAGTTGAAGTCCATTCATCTTAAAGCAGGCTGCCTGGGGAATTCTGGGAGTTGAAGTCCCTTCATCTTAATGCAGGCTAGTTGGGGAATTCTGGGAGCTGAAGTCCATCTATCTTAAAGCAGGCTAGTTGGGGAATTCTGGGAGCTGAAGTCCATCTATCTTAAAGCAGGCTGGCTGGGGAATTCTGGGTGTTGAAGTCCATCTATCTTAAAGCATGCTAGCTGGAGAATTCTGGGAATTGAAGTCCACCCATCTTAAATCTGCCCAGGTTGAGTAACCTTAACTCAGGGCCTCTAACTTTCTTGTTTCTACGCAGTTCAGCTCCATCTATTTATCTGTACAGACAAGAAGAAAACTCACCAGGAACTTCCGAAAAAGGCTAATTTTGTCTTCGATGTGCAGGATAGTGTCTCGGCTGTAAATAATATCAAAGGAAGCTTCCGGGAATACTCTTCGGGTGACATCACTGATTTCAAATTGGACCTGGAATTAGAAATGATGAGAGAGGGAGAAAAAAAAACTGGGGACAAAGATAAAATGATTCTCCCCCATTAAGTGGAAGACTCTTAACCCTAACCCCACCAAAATTATCCTGCTTCAATTCCATATTTCTCTTTTCTTTTCTACTTCTTACCAGGGAGCTGGATTCCTTCTGTGCCCGTTCCAAAGCCAACTCCACCATATTGGACGAAAGGTCAAGGCCTAAAACCTCCACCCCAAATTCCTGCAAAGGAAATAAAATATAGATATATAGATGACAAGTTGGGAGACCTGGGAAGATTGAAAGACGCACCACGTAGTATGGTAATGCCCAACTCAACTTAACCTCTGAGTTGGAACTTCAAACTTCCCTGTATTGTGGCCAGTGGAGTTGGCAGCAGATTCAGGCAGTGAGGAGGGTTGGGGAGGAACCTGGGCCAGTCCTGGAGCCTGGGGAAGGCTCTGAGGAGGGCTCTGTGTCGGAGGCAGAGAGGGGGCCAGGGCCATCTGACAGTTCTCATCTGCCTTCAGAGTCAGACATCAGTGAGGCAGAAGAGCAGCTGGAGCCTGTTCCCAGTATGAGCATGCACAGAGCTGCCAGACTAAGGGAACAGCTAAAGAACAGGGGCTGACTTGGGAGTAAGGCCGTAGGTAGACGATGAATGGCCCCTCCCAGAGGAAATAAAAGAGGAGCAAAAGGGGAGTGGAGTTTGCAGGAGACCATCAGTTCACTTAATTGGTTTGTGACTCTCCGAGACTCCTTGCCAAGTTTTGCAGAGATCGGCCTGGCAGCTCTCCAAGCCAGAGAAGGTCTGTGATCGTAAATCCTCCTTTTAAAGACTTTGCTGGAGGTGAAGGAGCAGAATTCACAGTCAATTAATAAAAGGGTTTTTTTGTCGGGACAACAAGGAGTTTGCTTCAGGCTCTTGGGAAGCCTCGGTCAGAACACCCCGGTGCAGAGTACTGACCTCTGAGGTCACTGGAATAAAGAATAATAATAATAAAGAAGGAAACCCAAGGTACCTTGGCCATGTAAAAATCGCTACCCCCAAGTCCACAGCCCACGTCCAGCACACGTTGACCTGATTTCAAATCCAGTTGACGGACCAGATCCTAGGAGAAAATGGGGGATGCTAGTTTAGACTTCAGAACAGGACAGGATTGGACAGGATTCTCTAGTTTAATGAAAAGAAGAACTAGAGGTGACAAGATAGCAGTGTTCCAATATTTAATTCCCCGAGCAGCATGCTTTAAGATGAGTGGACTTCAACTCCCAGAATCCCCCAGCCGGCACGTTTTAAGATGGATGGAATTCAACTCCCAGAATTCCCAAGCCAGTATGCTTTAAGATGGATGGGCTTCAACTCCCAGAATCCCCCAGCTGACATGCTTTAGGGTGTGTGAACCTCAACTCCCAGAATTCCCCAGCCGGCACGCTTTAAGATGGGTAGACTTCAACTCCCAGAATCCCAGATGACATGCTTTAGGGTGCATGGATTTCAACTCCCAGAATCCCCCAGCCGGCACACTTTAAGACGTGTGGACTTCAACCAAGGTTGAAAAACATTGATGTACGTAATGTCATCATGTATTGTCCAAACTCAGAAAATGTGTTCTTCGGTTTAGCCAAAGTAAGACAGGAAGTGATTGGGAAGAAGGAAACTTCCGGGTTTCTTACCTTGGTGCTGCTCAAGCCCCCTGTGCTGACAAAGGTGGGTCCAAAGACCCATTCATAGCGACGGATGCTCCGAGTGGCATACTGCTCGTTGTCCAGAAATTTCTGGAAGGTATCGTACCCAAGAGTGTTCTTGAGCTCCCGGGGGACTTTTTGGAGAAGCCAACATATCTGATTCTGGTTTTGCTTCCTCTGGAGGATAAACAAACAGACCAAGAAACCAACTTGATGTTAGTATTGAGAATTCGAGGGTCACATTTGATTTGTACTTTACGCTCAAGTTTCTAGTCCCCCGTGTCTTGGCAAACTGAGATTACCTTGGCAAAAACTGGTGGTCAGTTTTTTAAAAAATAAGGCAGGTTGTTTTGCAATTTGTAAGCGGTGAGATACAGATGGATAGACAGACAGATAGATGGTAGATGTATGTATGTATGTATGTATGTATGTATGTATGTATGTATGTATACATTCTATAAATCTTGTGTGTGTGTGGAGTGCTGGCTTTGTTTCATAAGTGGAATGATTAGTTGTGTGGTTGTATCATGATTGGTAGATTGGTGCTGATTGGTGCTGGCTGTGTGTCCGTAGTTGTTTTGTGTTGTAATGGCCTGGGTGGTGGGTGGGGGTCGTTTGTTGACTAGGGCTGGTTTCCAGATATCTGGTAGGTGGGAGGTATCATGAACAAACGTGACGATACCTCCCGACTACCAGACATCTGGAAACCAGCCCTAGTCAACAAACGAGCCCCAGCCACCACCCAGGCCGTTACAACACAAAACAACAACGGAGAGAGAGAAAGAGAGAGAGGGAGAGAGAGAGAGAGAGAGAGGATACTGCATTACAGAGTTGGAAGGGACCTTGGATGTCTTCTAGTCCAACCCTCTAATCAAGTAGAACAATCTATCCCATTTTAGACAGATGGCTGTCCAACATCTTCTTAAAAACCTCCAGTGATGGAGCATTCACAACTTCTGGAGGCAACTTCTGTTCCACTGGTTATTTGTCTTCACTGTCAGGAAATTTCTCTTTAGTTCTCTGTTAAGCTTCCACCTGTTCCTTCGTCTCTTTCCCTTGGGCTTTGGGAGAATAGATCTTCTCCCACTTTGGGAAAAACCTCTTAATTTTGTGTCTGTTTGTCAGAACCAGAGGAAGAGAAGGCAGTCTGCTTGTGCTCAGAGGCACCCTTTCCACCTCAGAGTATCGAAAGCAGGAAGGGGAGGGCTATTACCTTGATGTACGTCTGCACTGAACGGGATAGAACAATCTCAAACCCGTAAGACACGTTTCCGGTTGTCACTTGGGCTGACGTGAGAAGTTGATTGTATTCCGCAGGCTTTCGGTAAAAGGAAGGGTTAAAACGCCTTGGGCTGTTTCCTAAAATAAATTGGGAGGAGTGAAAGCCAGCAAGGGGAAAAAAAAACTAGGCATCCCATCTCAGGATGAATCATGAAATCAAAGTGCCACCTTGTAAAAATTGCATCGGAGACAGATAATAAACCCGTATTCTCATCGTTTCTTGCGATCCAGGTTTATTCTCAGGCTTTGCGCCAACTCAAACTGCCCAAGGAGCTGCTGATACAGAATTATTGAGTCTGTCCTCTGCACCTTCATAACTGTCTAGTTTGGTTCTGCAACCCAACAAGAGAGACACGGACTTCAGAGGATAATCAGAACGGCAGAAAAAACAATGGCTACCAACCTGCCTCCCATTGAGGATTTGCACACTGCGCGAGTCAAAAAGACGGCCGTGAAAATATCTACAGACCCCTCGCATCCTGGACATAAATTGTTTCGACTCCTACCCTCAAAATGATGCTATATAGGGCACTCCTAACCAGAACAACTAGACAAACGCCATCACTCTGCAAAACAAATAATTCCCTCCACACTGTCAAACTATTTACTAAGTCTGCATTATTATTACTATTAATCTTCTCAGCGTTCCTGTCACCCATCTCCTCCAAATTATGACTGTATGACTGTAGCTTTGTTGCTTGTATCCTTACGATTTATAGTGATTGTTTCCTAGTATGATTTGATTGCTTATTTGTACCCTATGACTGTCATTAAGTGTTGCACCTAATGATTCATGATGAATGTATCTTGTCTTTTTATGTACACTGAGAGCATATACACCAGACAAATTCCTTGTGTGTCCAATCAACTTGGCCAATGAAGAATTCTATTCTATTCTATTCTATTCTATTCTATTCTATTCTGCATTCTCTTATTCTATTCTGCATTCTCTTATTCTATTCTATTCTATTCAGAATTCTTCTATTCTATTCTTTAATCTCATATCCAGTGCTTGAGCTATGTGGGGGTGGGGGGACTGGAAATCTGGCCTTTAATTGTTCCCCTTGGGATCAGATTTTTGCTTTAAAACCATGAGGGCTATAAACTTTTGAGGCAGATTGAATTGCTCTGGAAAACGAGCCCGAGCACTGCACAAAAAAAAAATATAAATGCAAGGTTAGTTCCTTTCAAGTTTTGCTGGTGGAAAAAATGGCTCAAAATTTGAGAGACCTGCAAAGCATTAAATAGAGACACGCTGAGCTGCGGAGACCAATATTTTGAATTTTGCTACTTCTTGGATCAATGGATTTTTGGAATGGGTTATTTGTGATTCAACGCGCCCGGGAAATCCAGCTATTATTTTTGCATAGAGGAAAAACCGGGCCGTCAACATCAAGCCACACATTAGTTTATATGTCTGTCCCATTTAACGTTAAGTAAACACAGCAATTAGTTGTGTGAATGCAGCCAAAAAGATGCTTGTTATATTTTGCAAATAAGGTTATGGAGGTATATTGCGAATGTCTGCCCTCTGGTGCCTGAGGTTGGCTATTGCAACGGTTCCCTCTCAAAAATCTGTGCATTCCAAAGGACCGTAAACACGCTGCCCTCTGCTGGCTGAGACAGGCCAAGTCTGCATTATCCTGACACTTCGGTGCCTGGCTTTCCAAATTTGCTTGAGATCTGGTTTCTCAGGTGGACTCACCTGACTGGTAAAAACATGATTCCCGGAAGAAAATACGCCCCTGCGGTCGTAACCACAGAAGCATCTGATGGACTAAAGCGTTCAGCTCGACATCCGACAGGTACATGAAGAGCCAGTTGGAGAAGATGAGGTCGAAGCTAAAATAGGGAGGACAAATAAATAAATGATCAGGAGAACGGAGGTTCCCGCTGGAATTTCATATTTGCGTGTTATAGAATGACAGAGTCGGAAGGGACCTTGGAGGTCTTCTAGTCCAACCCCCTGCTTAGGCAGGAAATCCTGGACCACTTCTATTCCATAGATTTGAAATCAGAAAGCGTCAGCACTCTGGGTGTAAATAAAGGTTGGGGTACGTATAGAGAGTCAGTTTGGTTTAGTGGTTAAGGCACCAGGTTAGAAACTAGGAGACAATGAGTTCTAGTCTGTTATAGGCATGAAAGCTGGACCGGTGACTTTGGGCCAATCACCAGGAGACAGTGAGTTCTAGTCCCACTTTAGGCAGGAAAGATGGATGGCTGACTTTGGGCCAATCACCAGGAGACAGTGAGTTCTAGTCCCACTTTAGGCAGGAAAGATGGATGGCTGACTTTGGGCCAATCACCAGGAGACGGTAAGTTCTAGTCCCCACTTTAGGTATGAAAGCCAGCTGGGAGATTTGGGCCAATCACTAGGAGACGTTGAGTTCTAGTCCCACTTCTCAATTCTCATGTATAACATTCTAGATGCTGCTTGCATTTTGCCTAACACATTGCTTTAAACTAATTTTTTGTATGTTTATTGCTACATGGAATCTCTGATATATATGTATGTATGTATGTATGTATGTATGTATGTATGTATGTATATGTATATGTATGTGTATGTGTGTTACAACCCCTGGTATGCCCAAATATGGGAGGGAGCTCACTACTCCTCCTTTCTGTCCTTCGGCTCATTACAGAGGACCATCCAGGCAGAAAACCATATTTTTATTTTTGATGTTGCCTTTTTATATTTGTGTTGTATTTGTGCTCATAAATAAATAAAGGGAGACTAGTATAGATCTATTTCAAGCTATTTAGCTCTCATCAGCTAGCCATACCCTTACTGGGTATATTTGGGCATACCAGGGGTTGTAACACACACACACACACATATTCATAATTGATAATCTGAGATATATATGTGTGTGTGTGTGTGTGTGTATAAACACACACACACATATATACATCTATATCTATCTATCTATCTATCTATCTATCTCTATCTATCTATCTATCATCTATCTATCTATCTATCTATACATATATATATACATATATATATATATATATATATATATATATCTTTATATATGTTGTAATTGTACTGATAAATAAATAAATATAAATATTTATATATATATATATATATAAAACAATATATAATTCTCTCTATATAACTCTCTCTCTATACGTATGTACATATATATGTATATATATGTGTGTGTGTGTGTATATATATGTATGTGTACGTATATATATATATAAAACTAACTAAGTATAACTATGTATCTCTCTATCTCTACATCTATATATATATATATAGATCTAGTCATCTAGCGTTACATTTGACCAAGTAAGTGAACAATTTGTTTTCACCTCTGGCTTGGGAACTCCAAGGTGGTGACGTCCGCCTGTAAAAACGTTATGTTGGTCCGATGGCTGTTGCCTTCCCGATTCCGTTTCAAGAAGCTATCCATAAAATCAACCGCAGTCACACGATGGGCTAATTCCGCCAGGGATCCAGTGAATCGGCTGGGGGAAAAAAAAAAACAGAAGGAAGGAATTATACCCAATTTTATCAACAGAGCAATACAGGTAGTCCTCTTCTGACCTAGTAAAAATCCTGAGACAGTAAAAATCACGTGCTTAGTCCCAAACCTCCCCCCTTTTTAAAATCAGCTGTGAATTATGTTCATTCACAGCCAGTAATGATTCACAACCGGTCTGTTAAGAGTCCGACAGAAGTTTGCCACAGTCTTTCAGCGTAAGGCTGATAAGCACCCGCCTTTCTCTCCCTTGAAACGCTGCCAGAGATCTCATTGCCAATTAGTTTTGCAAGGCCAAATGGAGCACAGAGTCAAAACGGAGCTTCAGAGTTTAAACCGACCAGAATGAACGAAGTTGCTTCCTGCAAAAGCTCACGTCTTTTTGCTCCTCTTTTGTGTCTCATGGGAGGGGCCAATTATCTCCAAGCCTTACTCCCGAGTTGCCCCTTTTGTCTTAATTGTTCTTGCCTTCTGGCAGCTCTGCGCATGCATGCACTGGGAACAGGCTCCAGCTGTTCCTCTGCCTCACTGATGTCTGACTCTGAAGGCAGCTGATAACTGGCATACGGCCCTGGCCCCCTCTCTGCCTCCGACACAGAGCCCTCCTCAGAGCCTTCCCCAGACTCCAGGACTGGCCCAGGTTCCTCCCCCCAACCTCCCCACTGTCTGAATCTGCTGCCAGCTCTGCTGGCCACTGGGGGCGCCACAGCAGCTTTCAGCTCCCAGAATTCTCAGCAAGGGATGTGCTGGCTGGGGAATTCTGGGAGTTGAAGGCCACACAGCTAGAGAAGTTTTACTGAGTAAGTAGACCTTGACTTAGGCAACGAGGAACAAACTTAGCAACTGCAGTAATCCACTTAACAGCTCTGGCAAGAGAGGTTGCCACAGGGGCCGAAACTCACTTTTAACCAATGTCTCGCTTAGCGACAAACATTTGGGGCCCAATGGCGGTCGTACACGTATGACAGTTAAAATCTGAGACACATTATAAGATAAAGGTTCCCCTCGCACATATGTGCTAGTCGTTCCCGACTCCAGGGGGCGGCGCTCCTCTCCGTTTCAAAGCCATTACCCAATCTAACAGTAGGGTTACAATTTCGTAGTGCATTTTGTAATGTTTCGCCAGGCAACTGACTTTGTCATGTTTTATACTTTGAGCTGATCAAAGGCCATCAAAAACATTGATTGCTCCCTCTCTCTCTTTGACAGGCCGACCTGTCAAAATTGCAGACGGGCAGCAAGCCAACTAGGCATGGTCAACATTACAAAACCGCTGGATTTGAGCCAGGGCCAAATGCCTTCAGTGGCCTCTGAGCATATACAGGTTGCCTTCCACCCTGCACGAGATCTGAAACTTGGAGAGGAAGACTTACTGGCTAGCGGGTAGGAATATTAGGTATGTTTGCTGCCAGGTAGTTCTCGACATTTTGAGCCCAACGTTTTTGTTGCGAAGTGAAATATTTCTTAAGTGAATTTTATCACATTTTACGGGCCTTTGTGCCATGGATGTTAAGTGAGTCACTGCAGGCATTTAACTTAGTCACATGGTTGTTAAGTGAATCTGCCACCCCCCCATTGTCAGAAGGTCACAAAAGGGTATCAGATGACCCTGGAACACTGCAACCGTCATAAATATGAGTCAGTTGCCCAGTCTCTGAATTTTGATCAGGTGACCATGGGAATGCTACAAAGGTTGTAAGTGTGAAAAACAGTCCTGTCCCTTTTTTTCAGTGCCATTGTAACTTGAAGCAGTCACTAAACGAGCTATCGAGGTCTACCTGTCCTGATCTTGCCATCACTCACCCTATCATCTTCGTTTATTGACCCTGTAATCCCTTAGGGGTGGAGTCTGGGCAATTGAATGGAGCTAGCAAAGTGTTTTCTGGCCCGTTGCCCTTCCTGTTGCCAATGTGGAGTTTTGTTCAGCAGATAAATTCTCACGGTGTGCAGAGAGAGAAATGTCTGCCTCTACCTAGGATTGAACTCACAGCCTCCTTGATTGTAAGGTGAGAGCTCCACCTCCAAGCCACCGCACCACTCACCCTATCCCAGCTCCCAATTCTAACACCTCCTGTCCTTCCAGGAAAGGCAGCAGACTGAGTATCTCAGGTGTATCCTCCTGAGTGAGTTCCTGGGCTCCTGAGTCCAGCATCATTTCCTCCAGTGAGGAATTCTGCGAATGTTCTTCCCAAAATTGGTGCATCAGATTCCTTGAGGAGGCTTTGGGTGCTGTTGAAAAAAAATAACAAAAATGAAAATATTCAAAAAGAATAAAGACATTGTTAGTTCTGCCTTCTCTAGATTAGACTTTTATAAAATTCCGGGTAGTCTGTTCTGACCGAGGCTTCCCGAGAGCATGAAGCAAACTCCTTGTCCCGACAAAAACCCCTTTTATTAATTGACTGTGAATTCTGCTCATTTGCATCCAGCAAAGTTTTTCCAGGGAGGATTTACGGTCACAGACCTTCTCTGGCTTGGAGAGCTGCCAGGCCGATCTCTGCAGAACTTGGCCAGGAGTCTCGGAGAGTCACGAACCAATTAAGCGAACTAATGGTCTCCTGCAAGCTCCACTCCCCCTTCGCTCCTCTTCTATTTCCTCTGGGAGGGGCTATTCATTGTCCACCTGTGGTTTTGCTCCCAAGTCGACCCCTGTTCTTTAGCTCTTCCCTTCGTCTGGCTGCTCTGCGCATGCGCTCACTGGGAACAGGCTCCAGCTGTTCTTCTGCCTCACTGATGTCTGACTCTGGAGGCAGCTGATAACTATTCTATTCTGTTCTATTCTGAATTCTATTCTTTTCTGAATTCTATTCTCTTCTATTTTGAATTCTCTTCTATTCTGAATTCTCTTCTCCTTTATTTTGAATTTTATTCTCTTCTCTTCTGAATTCTCTTCTATTCTATTCTGAATTCTCTTCTCTTCTGAATTCTCTTCTATTCTATTCTGAATTCTCTTCTCTTCTGAATTCTCTTCTCTTCTGAATTCTCTTCTCTTCTCTTCTGAATTCTCTTCTCTTCTATTCTTACGCTTCGTCTCCCAGAGGCATCTCTGTTCCTTAAGGGAGAAAACTGATGGGGGAAATTTGCAAAAGGAGGGGGGGCAGGAGATGGTGTGAGACGGAGTCGAATCCAGGACTTGGACACGACAGGAAGCGGTGGCAGATTTCGGAAAGGCAAGTGGACTTTTGGACACCAGCAAACGCTGGAATCGGGGGACCGAAGATCATGGCCAGAGACGGATCATGATATGCAAGAGATAAAGAATTGGGTGAAGGTCATGAGAAGCCTTTGAAAAGGAGAGAGAGAGAGAGAGAGAGAGAGAGAGAGAGGACTCTGGACAACATCTGGCAGCAGACAGAGAAAGCCCTGCAAACCTTTGGGGGGGGGGGGAAGCACCAGGCCTGATCCAGACAGCTTCGATTCTGTAAAAAATGCTGGGCGGATTCACACAACCTTTATTGAGCCAGGGTCAGTTCAAATCTAGCACTGAGGATTGCAGTCATATTAGTAACAGCACTGATTATAAAAATAAGGACGGTGAAAGTTCAACCAGTCTAAGTCAAAAGCTGGATATAAGCCAGGTTCAAATAGCAATAGGAGGGAGGGAGGAAGGATGGAAGGAAGGAAAGGAGGAGAGGGGAAAGAGAGGCAGGAGGGAGGAAAGAAGGAAGAAGGGAGGGAGGGAAGGAAGGATAAAAGAGAACCAAGACGGAGGGAAAGAGGAAAGAAGAAAGGAAGGAAGGGAGGAGAGGGGAAAGAGAGACAGGGAGGGAGGGAGGAAGGAAGAAGAAAAGAGAACCAGGGTGGAAGGAAAGAGGAAAGAAGGAAGGAAGGAAGGAAGGAAGGAAGGAGAGGGGAAAGAGAGACAGGGAGGGAGGATAGAAGGAAGGAAGGAAGAAAGGAAGGAAGGAAAGAGGGATGGAAGGAGAATTGGAAGGAGAGAGTAAAGAAGGGAGGGAGAAAATGGGTGCTTTGGAGAATAGATTAACCCCCCTTCTTTAAGAGGGGGTCTTAATATTTAAGACATTCTTGGCCTCCTCTAAACATTCCTTCGGCATCATACAAGTAGTCCTCGACCTATAACAGTCCATTTAGTGACTGTTCAAAGTTACAACAGCACTGAAAAAAATTGACCTACAATTTTCACACTTACGACCGTCACAGCATCCCAGTGGTGGTCGGATGACCAAAATCCAGATGCTTGGTAATTGGTTCATATTTACCACGGTCGCAGTGTCCTTGGGGGGGGGAGGTGTCAAGTGTGGCAAGAAAGTTCGTAAAATGAGGCAAAACTCACTTAGCAACCTAAATTTTAGGCTCCATTATGGGTCGTAAGTTGAGGACTAGCTGTATTGATAGCTGTCTGATTTGTAACCCAATTCTTTTTTTTTAAACAAAGATTTTTATTTTTTTTAAATACAAACATTTCATCATTCATTAAACAGGGTACAAAATTTTTGTGTCCTAACAGTTAAAGCTTACTACCATATTCATTATGTATATCTATTCTTATTTTAATGCACAAGTACTTAACATATCTATTGTTATCACATTTCTCTTCTTAAGCTATTTAACTTTATAATATCTTATTTTCATATTTATTTTGTAACCGTTGATAGAACAGCTCCCGTATCTTATAATAATCAGATTCTTCCTTTCCTTTAACAGCAAGTGTTAATCTATTCATTTCTGCACATTCTCATATTTTTTTAAAGCACATTTTCACCCGTGGGGCTCTCTTCACCCTTCCGATTTTGTGAGAAAGGGGAAAGCAGAGGAAGTAAGGGAGTAGGAGAGAGGGGAAGAAGGAGGAGGAGAGAGGAGGAGTGTGGGAAAGAGAGGGGAAGAAGAAGAAAGGAAGGAGAGGAGGAAAGAAGACGGCAGAGAAGGGAGGTTGAGAAGACGAAAAGGATTAGTGTTATTGCAAAATAAGGTGGAAATATGGGGTGGATATTTCCATGAACTGTGTTTTTTATATTTGTAAGAAGATAGTGATAAATGTTAATAATAGATAAATGTTAAGAGTATCTATATGAATGTATATTTGTGAATGTATTTGAAAGGAAAAAACGAAAAACTTTAGAGAACAATTTTGTGCAAACAGCTGTCTGATTTGTAACCCAATTCTTGTGCCCACTCTGCCACCACCTTGCCACGTCCCCACATGCCAAATTTCCCCAAATCCATACTCACTGTGTGCCATGGCTCCTCTTGGCTCCTTCTGACAGCGCCTCCATACCTGGGAATCTTGTTTAATGATTAATTGACACTTCACCGATATCTGCAGCCAGCAAACAGCCGACGAGATGCGTATTTGTTGGGCCGGCCCACCTTCTTTTGCCTTAGCTGGAAAATGGGTGTGCGATTGCCTCTGGATAAATTAAACCAGACCTCCCCCCCTTCTAATGTCCACCGGAGGGACCCCAGTTAACTCTGACCACTAGGAAACGCTACGGTTTTGTACCCCCACTATGGGCAGGGAAGAAAACTACCTGGGAAGAAAGCACTCCTTTTTAAAAAAAAGAAAAATAAACTTTATAAAAAGTTGAAATACAAAATAAAAAGGAAGAAGAACTCCTATTTAGAATGAAAAGGGAGGGAGGGAAAGAAGACAAATCTGCAGAAATCAGGGAAGGGAAACAGAAAGGAAAAGGGGAAGAGAAAGGAAAAGATGTGGGGAAAGAAAAAAGGAGAGGAAAGTAAGATAAAAGAAGAAGGGAAGGAAAGGGAAGGAGAGGAAAACAGAAAAAAGAAAAGGGGGAAGGAAGGAGGGATTGAGGGAGGGAGGAAATGGGAAAGAAGGAAAGAAAGGAAGAGAAGAAAGGAAAGGAAGTGGGAGAGAAAGGAAGGTAAAGAAAGGAAAGGAAAGGAAAAGAAGATAGAAGGAAGGGAAGGGAAAGGAATGAAGAGGACAGGAAAGGAAATGAAAGAAAAGAAGAGGAGAGGAAAGGAAAGGAAAAGAATGGAAAGAAGGAAGGGAAGATAGAAGGAAGGGAAGGGAAAGGAATGAAGAGGACAGGAAAGGAAATGAAAGAAAAGAAGAGAGGAAAGTAAAGGAAAGGAAAAGAATGGAAAGAAGGAAAGGAAGATAGAAGGAAGGGAAGGGAAAGGAATGAAGAGGACAGGAAAGGAAAGGAAAGAAAAGAAGAGGAGAGGAGAGGAAAGGAAAAGAAGATAGAAGGAAGGGAAGGGAAAGGAATGAAGAGGACAGGAAAGGAAATGAAAGAAGAGGAGAGGAGAGGAAAGGAAAAGAAAATAGAAGGAAGGGAAGGGAAAGAAAGGAAAGGAGAGAAGAGGAGAGGACAGGAAAGGAAAGAAAAGGAAAGAAGGAAATGAAAGGGGGAAAAAAACTCTTTTGAAAATGTCACTCCAATTACACTTACGAGAATTTTATTCTTGCCCCTTTTCTCCTACTCCGAAAGCCGAATTACTGGGGGGGGGGGATTATTTTGGGAAAGTTGGAGTCCCAGGTCCACCTCAATGGGGGAAGGAGGCCAGAAGGGAGTCACAGTGATTTTCCAGCAAAGTAAATGAGAATTCCTGGATTTACTTAGAAAGGAAGATTAAATCTTTTAAGACGGATTTTCCCCCCACTCCAAAAAGGGATTAAAAGAGAGTCCGTCCTCAACAATGGAGAGATGTTTGCATTCAGCCAGACCGCCTGGCAAGGTTGTTGTGGGGAAATAGAGGGAAAAGAGAGAATGCTTTGGGTTCCTCCGGGATACATGGAGTCCTCGACTTACAACAGTCCTGGGTATTTATTTATAGGGGGGAAATGGACGGACCAAAGGTAATGTATAATGTTGGATTTTCTTCCTTACCAGAGGCATCTCCACAGTACTCTCTCTCTCAGTCTCTGTCTCTGTCTCTCTCTGTCTCTCAGTCTCTCGGTCTCCATCGCTCTCGGTCTCTGTCTCTGTCTCTCGGTCTCTCTCTGTTTCTGTCTCTCAGTCTCTCGGTCTCCCTCGGTCTCTGTCTCTGTCTCTCTCTGTCTCTCAGTCTCTCGGTCTCCATCGCTCTCGGTCTCTGTCTCTGTCTCTCGGTCTCTCTCTGTTTCTGTCTCTCAGTCTCTCGGTCTCCATCGCTCTCGGTCTCTGTCTCTGTCTCTCGGTCTCTCTCTGTTTCTGTCTCTCAGTCTCTCGGTCTCCATCTCTCTCTGTCTCTCTCGGTCTCTGTCTCTCTCTCAGTCTCTCTGTCTCTTTCTCTGTCTCTCGGTCTCTGTCTCTCTCTCAGTCTCTCTCTCAGTCTCTCAGTCTCCATCTCTCTCGGTCTCTGTCTGTCTCTCCCTCTCTGTCTCTCTCTCTCTCTCTCTGTCTCTCTCTCTGTCTCTCTGTCTCAGTCTCTCTCTCAGTCTCTCTCTGTCTCTCTCTCTCGGTCTCCATCTCTCTCGGTCTCTGTCTGTCTCTGTCGGTCTCTCTCGATCTCTTTCTGTCTCAGTCTCTGTCTCAGTCTCTCAGTCTCCATCTCTCTCAGTCTCTGTCTGTCTCTCCCTCTCTGTCTCTCTGTCTCTCTCTGTCTCTCTCTCTGTCTCTCTGTCTCAGTCTCTCTGTCTCTCTCTGTCTCTCTCTGTCTGTCTCTCTCGGTCTCTGTCTCTCGGTCTCCATCTCTCTCGGTCTCTGTCGGTCTCTCTCGATCTCTCTCAGTCTCAGTCTCTGTCTCAGTCTCTCTCTCTCTCTTGGTCTCTCTCGATCTCTCTCTGTCTCTCTCTCTGTCTGTCTCCCTGTCACTCTGTCTCAGTCTCTCTTTGTCTCTCGATCTCTCTCTGTCTCAGTCTCTCTCTCTGTCTCTCAGTCTCTCTCTGTCCCTCTCTGTCTCACACTCTCTGTCTCTGTCTCTCAGTCTCTCTCTCTCTCGGTCTCTCTCGATCTCTCTCTGTCTCTGTCTCTCTGTCTCAGTCTCTGCCTTTGTCTGTCTGTCTCTCAGTCTGTCTCTGTCTCTTTCTGTCTCTCTCTTTCTCAGTCTCTCTCTTTGTCTCTCAGTCTCTCTCGATCTCTCTCTGTCTCTGTCTCTCCCTCGGTGTCAGTCTCTCTGTCTCTGTCTCTCTCTCTGTCTCTCTCGATCTCTCTCTCTGTCTCAGTCTCTCTCGATCTCTCTCTGTCTCTCTCTGCCACTCTGTCTCTCTCTGTCTCTCTGTCTGTCTCCCTGTCACTCTGTCTCAGTCTCTCTTTGTCTCTCGGTCTCTCTCGATCTCTCTCTGTCTCAGTCTCTCTCTCTCTGTCTCTCCCTCTGTCTCACACTCTCTCTCTGTCTCTGTCTCTGAGTCACTCTCTCTGTCTCTCTGTCTCTATCTCTGTCTGTCTCTCTCTGTCTGTCTCTCTCTCTCTCTGTCTCAGTCTCTCCCTTTGTCTCTCTGTCTCTGTCTCTCGGTCTCTCTTGATCTCTCTCTGTCTCTCTGTCTCAGTCTCTCCCTTTGTCTGTCTGTCTCTCAGTCTGTCTCTCTTTCTGTCTCTCTCTTTCTCAGTCTCTCTCTTTGTCTCTCGGTCTCTCTCGATCTCTCTCTCTCGGTCTCGGTCTCTCGATATCTCTCTATCACTCTCTGCCACTCTGTCTCTCTCTCTCTCTGTCTCTCCCTTTCTGTCTCTCTCTGTCTCAGTCTCTCCCTTTGTCTCTGTCTCTCCCTCTGTCTCTCTCTCTCTCTCTTGGTCTCTCTCGGTCTCTCTCGGTCTCTCTCGGTCTCTGTCTCTCTGTCTCCATCTCTCGGTCTCTGTCTGTCTCTCCCTGTCACTGTCTCAGTCTCTCTGTCTCTCTCTGTCTCAGTCTCTCTCTCTGTCTCTCGGTCTCTCTCTCTGCCTCTATCTCTGTCTCTCTCTGCCACTCTGTCTCTCTCTGTCCCTCTCTGTCTCACACTCTCTCTCAGTCTCTCTCTGTCTGTCTCTGTCTCTCTGTCTCACACACTCTCTCTCTGTCTCTGTCTCTGAGTCTATCTCTCTGTCTGTCTCTGTCTCAGTCACTCTCTCTGTCTCTCGGTCTCTATCTCTGTCTCTCTCTCTCTGTCTGTCTCTCTGTCTCTGTCTCACTCTCTGTCTCTGTCTCTCTCTCTCTGTCTGTGTCTCTCTCTGTCTCTGACTCTCGATCTCTCAGTCACTTTCTCTCTGTCTCTCTCTCAGTCTCTCTCTTGGTCTCTGTCTGTCTCTCCCTTTCTGTCTGTCTCTCTGTCACTCTGTCTCAGTCTCTCTTTGTCTCTCTCAATCTCTCTCTCTCTCTGTCTCTCCCTTTGTCTCTCTCTCTCTCAGTCTCTCTGTCTCTCTCCTGGTCTCTCTGTCTCTCTCTTTCTCTGTCTCAGTCTCACTCTCTGTCTCTCACTCTGTCTCTGTCTGTGTCTCTCTCTGTCTCTGTCTCTCGATCTCTCTCTCAGTCACTTTCTCTCTGTATGTCTCTCTCGGTCTCTGTCTCTCTCTCGGTCTCTTGGTCTCCATCTCTCGGTCTCTGTCTGTATCTCCCTTTCTGTCAGTCTCTCTCTCTCCCTGTCACTCTGTCTCAGTCTCGGTCTCTCTCTCTGCTTCTATCTCTGTCTCTCTCTGCCACTCTGTCTCTCTCTGTCCCTCTCTGTCTCACACTCTGTGTGTCTCTGTCTCTCAGTCTCTATCTCTGCCTGTCTCTGTCTCTGTCTCTATCTCTGTCTATCGGTCTCTGTCTGTCTCTCTCTGTGTGTCTCTCTGTCTGTCTCTCTCTCTCCCTCTCTGTCTGTCTCTCTGTCTCAGTCTCTCCCTTTGTCTTTCTGTCTCTCAGTCTCTCTCTGTCACTTTCTGTCTGTCTCTCTCTTTGTCTTTCTGTCTCTCTGTCTCAGTCTCTCTCTCTGTATCTGTCTCTCGTCTCAATGTCTCTCTCTCTGTCTCTCTCTGTATCTGTCTCTCGTTGTCTCTGTCTCTCTGTCTGTCCGTCTCTCTCTGTCTCAGTCTCTCTCTGTCTCTTGGTGTCTCTCGATCTCTCTCTCTGTGTCTGTCTCTCTCGATCTGTCTCTGTCTCTCTCTGTCTCAGTCTCTCTGTGTCTCAGTCTCTCTCTCTGTATCTGTCTCTCATCTCAATGTCTCTGTCTCTCTCTGTATCTGTCTCTCTTCTCTGTCGCTCTGTATCAGTCTCTCTTTGTCTCTCGGTCTCTCTATCTCTGTCTCAGTCTCTTTCTCTGTCTCTCTCTGTCAGTCTCTCTTTTTCTCTCGGTCTCAGTCTCTCTGTCTCTCCCTCTCTCTCAATCTCTGTCTCTCTCTCTGTCTCCCTCTCTCTCTGTCTCTCTCTCTCTGTCTCAGTCTCTCCCTTTGTCTCTCTCTCTCTCTGTCTCTCGATCTCTCTCTGTCTCAGTCTCTCCTGGTCTCTCTGTCTCTCTCTCTCTCTGTCTCTCTCTGTCTCAGTCTCTGTCTCTCAGTCTCTCTCTCTTTCTCTGTCTGTCTCTGTCTCTATTTCTCTGTCGGTCTCTGTTTCAGTCTCTCTCTCTGTCTCTCAGTCTCTCTCTCTGTCTCAGTCTCTTTCGATCTCTCTCTATCACTCTCTGCCACTCTGTCTCTCTCTCTCTCTCTGTCTCAGTCTCTCCCTTTGTCTCTCTCTCTCTCTCTGTCTCTCGATCTCTCTCTCTGTCTGTCTCAGTCTCTCCTGGTCTCTCTGTCTCTCTCTCTGTCTCAGTCTCTGTCTCTCGGTCTCTATCTCTCTCTTTGTCTGTCTCTGTCTCTATTTCTCTGTCGGTCTCTGTTTCAGTCTCTCTCTCTGTCTCGGTCTCTCTCTCTCTGTCTCAGTCTCTCTCTCTGTCTCGGTCTCTTTCGATCTCTCTCTATCACTCTGCCACTCTGTCTCTCTCTCTGTCTCTCTCAATATCTCTCTCTCTGTCTCTCTCTGTCTCAGTCTCTCCTGGTCTCGCTGTCTCTCTTTCTGTCTCAGTCTCTGTCTCTCGGTCTCTATCTCTCTCTTTCTCTGTCTCTGTCTCTATTTCTCTGTCGGTCTCTGTTTCAGTCTCTCTCTCTGTCTCGGTCTCTCTGTCTCAGTCTCTCTCTCTCAGTCTCTCTCTCTGTCTCAGTCTCTCTCAATCTCCCTCTGTATCAGTCTCTCAGTCTCTCTCGATCTCTGACTGAGACAGAGAGACTGAGAGAGACTGAGATAGAGAGAGATCAAGAGAGACAGAGACAAAGGGAGAGACTGAGACAGAGAGACAGAGATCGAGAGACAGAGACATTGAGACAATGAGAGACAGATACAGAGAGACAGAGAGCGACAGTCAAAGAGAGAGACTGAGACAGAGAGAAAACGGGAGAGACTGAGACAGAGAGCGACAGAGACGAGAGACAGAGACGAGAGATAGAGACAGAGACTGAGACAGAGACCGAGAGACAGAGACAGAGAGAGATCGAGAGACAGAGACATTGAGACGAGAGACAGATACAGAGAGAGAGACTGAGACAGAGAGAGAGACCGAGAGAGAGACCGAGAGCGATCGAGAGACAGAGAGACAGAGACACACACACAGACAGAGAGAGAGACAGAAACAGAGACATTGAGACGACAGACAGATACACAGAGAGAGAGAGACAGGGAGAGACAGAGACATAGAGAGAGAGAGACTGAGACAGAGAGAGACTGAGACAGAGAGAGAGAGACAGACATTGAGACGAGAGACAGATACAGAAAGAGAGACAGAGACTGAGACAGAGAGAGATTGAGAGACAGACAGGGAGAGACAGAGACACAGAGAGAGAGACTGAGACAGACAGAGACATTGAGACGAGAGACAGATACAGAGAGACTGAGACAGAGAGAGAGAGACTGAGACAGAGAGACTGAGACAGAGAGAGAGAGACAGAGAGTCAGGGAGAGACAGAGACTGAGACAGAGAGAGATCAAGAGACAGAGAGACAGTGAGAGAGAGACAGACACACACACAGAGAGAGACTGAGACAGAGAGAGAGACAGAGACAGAGACATTGAGATGAGAGACAGATACAGAGAGAGAGAGAGAGAGACAGGGAGAGAGAGACAGGGAGAGACAGAGACATAGAGAGAGAGACTGAGACAGAGAGAGACTGAGACAGAGACAGAGATCGAGAGACACCGAGAGACAGAGAGAGACTGAGACAGAGAGCGAGAGACGAGAGACAGAGAGACAGACAGAGAGAGACAGACAGAGAGAGATCGAGAGACAGAGAGACAGAGACAGGGAGAGACAGAGACACACAGAGAGACTGAGACAGAGAGAGAGACTGAGACAGATCGAGATAGAGAGAGACAGAGACCAAGGGGAGACTGAGACAGAGACAGAGATCGAGAGACACCGAGAGACAGAGAGACTGAGACAGAGAGCAACAGATACAGAGAGAGAGACAGATACAGAGACATTGAGATGAGAGACAGATACAGAGAGAGACTAAGACAGAGAGAGAGACTGAGACAGATCGAGAGAGAGACAGAGACAAAGGGAGAGTGAGATAGAGACAGAGATTGAGAGACACCGAGAGACAGAGAGAGACTGAGACAGAGAGCAACAGAGACGAGAGACAGATACAGAGAGAGAGACTGAGATAGAGAGACCGAGAGACAGAGAGAGAGAGAGGCAGAGACACAGAGAGAGAGAGAGACTGAGACAGAGACAGAGATCGAGAGACACCGAGAGACAGAGAGAGACTGAGACAGAGAGCGAGAGACGAGAGACAGACAGAGACAGAGAGAGAGACCGAAAGACAGAGACAGGGAGAGACTGAAACACACACAGAGAGACTGAGACAGAGAGAGAGACTGAGACAGAGACAGACATTGAGATGAGAGACAGATACAGAGAGAGAGACCGAGATCGAGAGAGACAGAGACAGAGAGAGATCGAGAGACAGAGAGACAGGGAGAGACAGAGACACACACAGAGAGAGACTGAGACAGAGAGAGAGACTGAGATAGAGAGACAGAGACAGGGACATTGAGACGAATGACAGATACAGAGACCGAGAGAGACTGAGACAGAGAGAGAGACATTGAGACGAGAGACAGATACAGAGAGAGAGACTGAGACAAAGAGAGAGACCGAGAGAGACTGAGACAGAGAGCAACAGATACAGAGAGAGAGACAGAGAAATTGAGACGAGAGACAGATACAGAGAGAGACTGAGACACAGAGAGAGACTGAGACAGATCGAGAGA
Source organism: Natrix helvetica (assembly GCF_964273705.1). Lineage (NCBI taxonomy): Eukaryota > Metazoa > Chordata > Lepidosauria > Squamata > Natricidae > Natrix > Natrix helvetica. The sequence continues at coordinate 6,152,184 of NC_138563.1, forward strand.
GAGACAGAGACAAAGGGAGAGACTGAGATAGAGACAGAGATAGAGAGACACCGAGAGACAGAGAGAGACTGAGACAGAGAGCAACAGATACAGAGAGAGAGACAGAGACAGAGACATTGAGACGAGAGACAGATACAGAGAGAGACTGAGACAGAGAGAGAGACTGAGACAGACAGAGATCGAGAGACACCGAGTGACAGAGAGAGACTGAGACAGAGAGCGACAGATACAGAGAGAGAGACTGAGACAGAGAGAGACCGAGACAGAGAGGCAGAGACACAGAGAGAGAGAGACTGAGACAGAGAGACTGAGACAGAGAGAGGCAGAGACAGACATTGAGACGAGAGACAGAGACAGAGAGAGATCGAGAGACAGGGAGAGAGAGACACACACAGAGAGAGACTGAGACAGAGAGAGAGACTGAGACAGAGAGAGAGACTGAGACAGAGAGACAGAGACAGAGATTGAGACGAGAGACAGATACAGAGAGAGAGACCGAGAGATCGAGAGAGACAGAGACAGATCGAGAGACACCGAGAGACTGAGACAGAGAGCGAGAGACGAGAGACAGAGAGACTGAGACAGAGAGAGAGACTGAGACTGAGAGAGACTGAGACAGAGACAGGGAGAGACTGAGACAGAGAGACTGAGACAGAGAGAGAGACTGAGACAGAGAGACAGAGACATTGAGACGAGAGACAGATACAGAGATACCGAGAGAGACTGAGACAGAGAGAGAGACATTGAGACGAGAGAGACTGAGACAAAGAGACTGAGACAGAGAGAGAGACAGAGACTGAGACAGAGAGAGATCGAGAGAGAGACAGTGAGAGAGAGACTGAGACACAGAGAGACAGGGAGAGACAGAGACACACAGAGAGAGACTGAGACAGAGAGACAGAGACAGAGACATTGAGACGAGAGACAGATACAGAGAGAGAGACTGAGAGAGACTGAGACAGAGAGAGACATTGAGACGAGACACAGATACAGAGAGAGAGACTGAGACAAAGAGAGAGACCGAGAGAGACTGACAGAGAAAGAGACTGAGACAGAGAGAGAGACAGAGACAGAGAGAGATCAAGAGACAGAGACAGGGAGAGACAGAGACACACAGAGAGACCGAGAGACCGAGAGAGACTGAGACAGAGAAAGAGACTGAGACAGATCGAGAGAGAGAGAGACAGAGACAAAGGGAGAGACTGAGACAGAGACAGAGAGACACTGAGAGACAGAGAGAGACTGAGACAGAGAGCAACAGATACAGAGAGACAGAGACAGAGACATTGAGACGAGAGACAGATACAGAGAGAGAGACTGAGACAGATCGAGAGAGACAGAGACAGAGACAAAGGGAGAGACTGAGATAGAGACAGAGATAGAGAGACACCGAGAGACAGAGAGAGACTGAGACAGAGAGCAACAGATACAGAGAGAGAGACAGACAGAGACATTGAGACGAGAGACAGATACAGAGAGAGACTGAGACAGAGAGAGAGACTGAGACAGACAGAGATCGAGAGACACCGAGTGACAGAGAGAGACTGAGACAGAGAGCGACAGATACAGAGAGAGAGACTGAGACAGAGAGAGACCGAGACAGAGAGGCAGAGACACAGAGAGAGAGAGACTGAGACAGAGAGACTGAGACAGAGAGAGGCAGAGACAGACATTGAGACGAGAGACAGAGACAGAGAGAGATCGAGAGACAGGGAGAGAGAGACACACACAGAGAGAGACTGAGACAGAGAGAGAGACTGAGACAGAGAGAGAGACTGAGACAGAGAGACAGAGACAGAGATTGAGACGAGAGACAGATACAGAGAGAGAGACCGAGAGATCGAGAGAGACAGAGACAGATCGAGAGACACCGAGAGACACCGAGAGACTGAGACAGAGAGCGAGAGACGAGAGACAGAGACAGAGAGAGAGACTGAGACTGAGAGAGACTGAGACAGAGACAGGGAGAGACTGAGACACAGAGAGAGACTGAGACAGAGAGACAGAGACATTGAGACGAGAGACAGATACAGAGATACCGAGAGAGACTGAGACAGAGAGAGAGACATTGAGACGAGAGAGACTGAGACAAAGAGACTGAGACAGAGAGAGAGACAGAGACTGAGACAGAGAGAGATCGAGAGAGAGACAGTGAGAGAGAGACTGAGACACAGAGAGATAGGGAGAGACAGAGACACACAGAGAGAGAGACTGAGACAGAGAGACAGAGACAGAGACATTGAGACGAGAGACAGATACAGAGAGAGAGACTGAGAGAGACTGAGACAGAGAGAGACATTGAGACGAGACACAGATACAGAGAGAGAGACTGAGACAAAGAGAGAGACCGAGAGAGACTGACAGAGAAAGAGACTGAGACAGAGAGAGAGACAGAGACAGAGAGAGATCAAGAGACAGAGACAGGGAGAGACAGAGACACACCGAGAGACCGAGAGAGACTGAGACAGAGAAAGAGACTGAGACAGATCGAGAGAGAGAGAGACAGAGACAAAGGGAGAGACTGAGACAGAGACAGAGAGACACCGAGAGACAGAGAGACTGAGACAGAGAGCAACAGATACAGAGACAGAGACAGAGACATTGAGACGAGAGACAGATACAGAGAGAGAGACTGAGACAGATCGAGAGAGACAGAGACAGAGACAAAGGGAGAGACTGAGATAGAGACAGAGATAGAGAGACACCGAGAGAGACTGAGACAGAGAGCAACAGATACAGAGAGAGAGACAGAGACAGAGACATTGAGACGAGAGACAGATACAGAGAGAGACTGAGACAGAGAGAGAGACTGAGACAGACAGAGATCGAGAGACACCGAGTGACAGAGAGAGACTGAGACAGAGAGCGACAGATACAGAGAGAGAGACTGAGACAGAGAGAGACCGAGACAGAGAGAGAGAGGCAGAGACACAGAGAGAGAGAGACTGAGACAGAGAGACTGAGACAGAGGCAGAGACAGACATTGAGACGAGAGACAGAGACAGAGAGAGATCGAGAGACAGAGAGACAGGGAGAGAGAGACACACACAGAGAGAGACTGAGACAGAGAGAGAGACTGAGACAGAGAGAGACTGAGACAGAGAGACAGAGACAGAGATTGAGACGAGAGACAGATACAGAGAGAGAGACCGAGAGATCGAGAGAGACAGAGACAGAGATCGAGAGACACCGAGAGACACCGAGAGACTGAGACAGAGAGCGAGAGACGAGAGACAGAGAGACTGAGACAGAGAGAGAGACTGAGAGAGACTGAGACAGAGAGACAGAGACATTGAGACGAGAGACAGATACAGAGATACCGAGAGAGACTGAGACAGAGAGAGAGACATTGAGACGAGAGAGACTGAGACAAAGAGACTGAGACAGAGAGAGAGACAGAGACTGAGACAGAGAGAGATCGAGACAGAGAGACAGTGAGAGAGAGACTGAGACACAGAGAGACAGGGAGAGACAGAGACACACAGAGAGAGAGACTGAGACAGAGAGAGATCAAGAGACAGAGACAGGGAGAGACAGAGACACACAGAGAGACCGAGAGACCGAGAGAGACTGAGACAGAGAAAGAGACTGAGACAGATCGAGAGAGAGAGAGACAGAGACAAAGGGAGAGACTGAGACAGAGACAGAGAGACACCGAGAGACAGAGAGAGACTGAGACAGAGAGCAACAGATACAGAGAGACAGAGACAGAGACATTGAGACGAGAGACAGATACAGAGAGAGAGACTGAGACAGATCGAGAGAGACAGAGACAGAGACAAAGGGAGAGACTGAGATAGAGACAGAGATCGAGAGACACCGAGAGACAGAGACTGAGACAGAGAGCAACAGAGACGAGAGACAGATACAGAGAGAGAGACTGAGACAGAGAGAGACCGAGACAGAGAGAGAGAGGCAGAGACACAGAGAGAGAGAGAGACTGAGACAGAGACATTGAGACGAGAGACAGATACAGAGAGAGAGACTGAGACAGAGAGAGATTGAGACAGAGACAGACAGTGAGAGAGAGACTGAGACCCAGAGAGAGAAACTGAGACAGACAGAGATCGAGAGACACCGAAAGACAGAGAGAGACTGAGACAGAGAGCGAGAGACGAGAGACAGAGAGACTGAGACAGAGAGAGACCGAGAGACAGAGACAGGGAGAGACTGAGACACACACAGAGAGACTGAGACAGAGAGAGAGACTGAGACAGAGAGACAGAGACAGAGACAAAGGGAGAGACTGAGACAGAGACAGACACCGAGAGACAGAGAGAGACTGAGACAGAGAGCGACAGAGACGAGAGACAGATACAGAGAGAGACAGAGAGACAGAGAGACAGAGACAGGGAGAGACAGAGACACACAGAGAGACTGAGACAGATCGAGAGACAGAGAGAGACAAAGGGAGAGACTGAGACAGAGACAGAGATCGAGAGACACCGAGAGACAGAGAGAGAGCAACAGAGACGAGAGACAGATACAGAGACAGAGACACTGAGACAGAGAGAGAGACAGAGAGAGACAGGGAGAGACAGAGACACAGAGAGAGAGAGACTGAGACAGAGAGAGACTGAGACAGAGAGAGAGACAGACATTGAGACGAGAGACAGATACAGAAAGAGAGACTGAGACAGAGACAGAGAGAGAGATCGAGAGACAGAGAGACAGGGAGAGAGAGACTGAGACACAGAGAGAGACTGAGACAGAGACAGAGATCGAGAGACACCGAGAGACTGAGACAGAGAGAGACCGAGAGATGGAGAGACAGAGACAGAGAGTGACAGAGACAGGGAGCGACTGAGACACAGAGAGACAGAGACAGACATTGAGACGAGAGACAGAGACAGAGACAGAGACAGAGAGAGATCGAGAGACAGAGACACACACAGAGAGACTGAGACAGAGAGAGAGACTGAGACAGAGAGAGTGAGAGAGAGACAGAGACAACGAGAGACAGATACAGAGAGAGACAGGAGAGAGACAGAGACAGAGAGAGTGAGAGACAGAGACAGAGAGAGACAGTGAGGCAGAGAGAGACAGAGACTGAGAGAGAGAGAGACTGAGACAGAGAGAGACTGAGATCGAGAGAGAGATCAAGAGAGACAGAGAGAGAAAGAGAGAGAGAGGCAGAGAGAGAGACAGGGGGAGACAGATACAACGAGAGACAGATACAGAGACAGAGAGAGAGACATTGAGACGAGAGACAGATACAGAGAGACTGAGACAGAGAGAGATCGAGAGACAGAGACAGGGGGAGACAGAGACACACAGAGAGACGGAGAGACCGAGAGAGACTGAGACAGAGAAAGAGACTGAGACAGATCGAGAGAGAGAGAGACAGAGACAAAGGGAGAGACTGAGACAGAGATCGAGAGACACCGAGAGAGAGAGACTGAGACAGAGAGCAACAGATAGAGAGACAGAGACAGAGACATTGAGACGAGAGACAGATACAGAGAGAGAGACTGAGACAGATCGAGAGAGACAGAGACAGAGGGAGAGACTGAGATAGAGACAGAGATCGAGAGACACCGAGAGACAGAGAGAGACTGAGACAGAGAGCAACAGAGACGAGAGACAGATACAGAGAGAGAGACTGAGACAGAGAGAGACCGAGACAGAGAGAGAGAGGCAGAGACACAGAGAGAGAGACTGAGACAGAGAGAGAGACTGAGACAGAGACATTGAGACGAGAGACAGATACAGAGAGAGAGACTGAGACAGAGAGAGATTGAGAGACAGAGACAGAGACAGTGAGAGAGAGACTGAGACACACAGAGAGAGACTGAGACAGACAGAGTTCGAGAGACACCGAAAGACAGAGAGAGACTGAGACAGAGAGCGAGAGACGAGAGACAGAGAGAGACCGAGAGACAGAGACAGAGAGAGACTGAGACACACACAGAGAGACTGAGACAGAGAGAGACTGAGACAGAGAGACAGAGACAGAGAAAAGGGAGAGACTGAGACAGAGATTGAGACACCGAGAGACAGAGAGAGACTGAGACAGAGAGCGACAGAGACGAGAGACAGATACAGAGAGAGATCGAGAGACAGAGACAGGGAGAGACAGAGACAGATCGAGAGACAGAGAGAGACAAAGGGAGAGACTGAGACAGAGACAGAGATCGAGAGACACCGAGAGACAGAGAGAGACAGACAGAGAGCAACAGAGACGAGAGACAGATACAGAGAGACAGAGACAGAGACACTGAGACAGAGAGAGAGACAGAGAGAGACAGGGAGAGACAGAGACACAGAGAGAGAGAGACTGAGACAGAGAGAGACTGAGACAGAGAGAGAGACAGACATTGAGATGAGAGACAGATACAGAAAGAGAGACTGAGACAGAGACTGAGACAGAGAGAGATCGAGACACAGAGAGACAGGGAGAGAGAGACTGAGACACAGAGAGAGAGACTGAGACAGAGACAGAGAGACACCGAGAGACAGACAGAGAGCGAGAGAGAGACTGAGACAGAGAGAGACCGAGAGATGGAGAGACAGAGAGTGACAGAGACAGGGAGCGACTGAGACACAGAGAGACTGAGACAGAGAGAGACAGAGACAGACATTGAGACGAGAGACAGAGACAGAGACAGAGAGAGATCGAGAGACAGAGACAGAGACACACAGAGACTGAGACAGAGAGAGAGACTGAGACAGAGAGAGTGAGAGAGAGACAGAGACAGACATTGAGACGAGAGACAGAGACAGAGACAGAGAGAGATCGAGAGAGATCGAGAGACAGAGACAGAGACACACACAGAGACTGAGACAGAGAGAGAGACAGAGACAGAGAGAGTGAGAGACAGAGACAGAGAGAGACAGTGAGGCAGAGAGAGACAGAGACTGAGAGAGAGAGAGAGACTGAGACAGAGAGAGACTGAGATCGAGAGAGATCGAGAGAGAGATCAAGAGAGACAGAGAAAGAGAGAGACAGAGAGGCAGAGAGAGAGAGAGAGACAGGGGGAGACAGAGACGAGAGACAGATACAGAGACAGAGAGAGAGACAGAGACGAGAGACAGATACAGAGAGACTGATACAGAGAGAGATCGAGAGATCGACAAAGAGAGAGACTGAGAAAGAGAGACTGAGACAGAGAGAGACAGACATAGAGACTGAGAGACCGAGAGAGATAGAGACTGAGAGACCGACAGAGAGACAGAGAGAACCGAGAGAGACAGAGATCGAGAGACCGAGACAGAGATGGAGAGAGACAGAGACAACGAGAGACAGATACACACAGAGAGAAACAGAGACATTGAGACAATGAGACAGATAGAGAGACCAAGAGACAGAGTGAGACCGAGACAAAGAGAGAGACTGAGACAGAGAGACAGAGAATGAGAGAGACAGAGACAGAAAGAGAAAGAGAGAGACAGTGAGGCAGAGAGAGACCGAGAGACTGAGAGACAGGGAGAGACAGAGAGAGAGAGACTGAGACAGAGAGACACCGAGAGATAGAGACTGAGACAGAGAGCGAGAGACGAGAGACAGATACAGAGAGAGAGAGAGAGACATTGAGACGAGAGACAGATACAGAGAGAGACTGAGACAGAGAGAGACAGAGACAGAGAGACCGAGAGAAAGAGAGAGACAGACAGAGAGAGACAGAGAGAAAAAGGGAGAGACAGAGAGACAGAGGAGAGAGACAGAGACAGAAAGAGACAGAGACAGACAGAGAGACCGAGAGAGATTGACAGAGAGACACAGAGACAGAGACCGAGAGAGACCGAGAGACAGGGAGAGACAGGCAG
>NC_138563.1:6162450-6164950 GCF_964273705.1 Natrix helvetica
AAACAGAGACAGAGAGACACACAGAGAGAGACAGAGAGAGAGAAAGGGACAGAGAGAGAAAGAGACACACAGAGAGATGGAGGCAGATAGAGACAGACAGACAGAGAGAGATAGAGAGTCAGAGACCGAGACAGAGAGAGACAGAGAGAGGCGTGGAATAAGTAAAATAACATTCCAAATACCGAGACTTGAATGTATTTAGTAATGATCTTTATTTGAAAAGTTTCAAAAGGCCTTCTCTTCATAGAAGAGGCTGCACTCACAATTTATAAAGAGGCCAAACAATACTACAGTAGTAAAACTCTTGAGTAGTAAAAACCTTCAATCACAGCATAATATTTTACCTCTTCAAACACCGAGAGGTCCAACAGAAATATCAATATTTGTTTTTCTTTTTTAAAGTGGAGAAAGGAAAAATACACACAGACACACACCCAAAACACCGCCAGGTAACTAGATACTGCATCTTTAATGTCCTTATTTGACCTAAACGTATATAAAACCATAAAATTATACCTCCTCCATCCCTCTGCCCAACCCAAGTGAGCTGACGTTGTTATAGACGAGTTAAGAAAATGTTTAAAAACGGCCTCAGTTTTTCCTCCAGAAAATTCAAAGCATGTAATGTTTTGTCTTTTCACGCTGACAACCCTGCAAGGTAGGCCGGTTTCAAATGGAGGTTAGAGGGTCATCAATCTGCCTTGAGCAAGGGGTTGGACTAGATGCCCTCTGGAGCTCCTTCCAACCCCACGATTCTAGAATTTTCAACGTATAAATTCATTTTGATTCATTTTTAAAAAACTAATAATAATATTGATAAATCACTTCGTACACAGCTTTTAGTGGTTCTGATTCATACACAGGTAGTCTTCAACTTAGGACCAAAGTTTCTGTTGCTAAGCGAGACGGTTGTTCAGTGAAATTTTTTGCCCCCTTTTAGGACCTTTCTGGCCACAGCTGTTAAGCGAATCCCTGCCGTTGTTAAATGAATAACACAGTTGGAAAATCAACCGGCTTGTCAGAAGGTCGTAAAAGGGGAACACAGGACCCTGAAGACGGTCGTAAATATGAGACAGTCGCCTCGGCTACCAAATTTTGATCGCGTGACCGTGGAGTTGCTGCAACGGTCGTGTGGGAAATGGTCTTAAGTGTGGAAAACGGCCATATGCCCTTTTTGCCGTTGTAACTTGGTCACTAAATAAACTGTCGTAAGTTGAGGCCTATCAGAAGATTCTTTTTTTTTCCCTCCGAAGTTTATCCTCCAACCTGATGCCATCGTTTTGCAACGCCCAACTTCTGCAATGAGAAACAATTTCCCTCCTGGCATCCATCATTTGATTGGCCGGTTGAAATCCTTTACCCTTTTGTTGTGGCCCGTTGGCAGCCAGTGCAGCTGGCAGCAGATTCGGACAGTGAGGAAGTTGGGATAGAACCTGGAGTCTGGGGAAGGCTCTGAGGAGGGCTCTGTGTCGGAGGCAGAAAGAGGGCCAGGGCTGTCTGACAATTATCAGCTGCCTTCGGAGTCAGACATCAGTGAGGCAGAAGAACAGCTGGAGCCTGTTCCCAGTGTGCGCATGTGCAGAGCGGCCAGACGAAGGGAACAGCTAAGGATCAGGGGTCGACTTGGGAGGAAGACCACAGGTGAACGATGAATGGCCCCTCCCGTAGGGAATAAAAGGGGAGCGAAAGGGGAGTGGAGTTTGCAGGAGACCATTAGTTCGCTTAATTGGTTCGTGACTCTCCGAGACTCCTTGCAAAGGTTTTGCAGAGATCGGCCTGGCAGCTCTCCAAGCCAGAGAAGGTCTGTGACCGTAAATCCTACCTTAAAAGACTTTGCTGGATGTGAAGGAGCAGAATTCACAATCAATTAATAAAAAGGGACAACAAGGAGTTGGCTTCCTGCTCTTGGGAAGCCTCGCGCAGAACAAAACATTTCCGTGTCTTAGGAATTCTTTCTCCTAGTTGTGTAGTATTCTCCATTGGAAAATTGGCTTTTCCCATCGGAGGCAGAGGGTGGGAGGGGTGGGTGGGGAGGGCTCTTCTTTTTCTTCTTCATGCCAAGAGGAATGGGGGGCGGTGGGGCAGCCGGTGGGGACAGGGGGCTGGCGGCCTCGGTGGAAACTTGCACCTTGATGTTACTCTTGAAATACTGGCGTCGTCGGATGCTCACGTCTTCAAGAGAAGGGTCGTCGAGGGAGGAGGGGAGAGGGCCAGGGGCTTGGGTGGGCTGTTCCCCACCCACCTGGGGCCTGTGCAGATCCTGGGGGTCTCTCAGAGGGAGGGATGGAGAGGCTGCGTCCGTGCTGGAAGTCGACCCCGGTGAAGCCAGTCGGGTGCATCCCTTGGAATTGAGAGAGGAATTCCAGAATTCTGCAGGAGAACGAGAAAAAAACAGAACACAAAATGATAGATAGGGAAGGGACCTCAGAGGTCTTCTAGTCCAACCCCCTACCAAAGATAGAAGACCAAGCAGGAGACTTTAAACCATTGCAGACCAATG
>NC_138563.1:6169950-6206934 GCF_964273705.1 Natrix helvetica
GAGTTTGGCAAGAAAAGGTTGTAAAATGATTATGTGGTCATAAGGATGCTGCGAAGGTCGTAACTGTGAAAAACGGTCATAAGTAACTTTTTCCAGCGTCGCCGTAGCTTCGAACGGTCCCTAAACGAATGGGTTGTCAATCCAGGATTATCCATATACAATGTCCGGCACAGAAAAATAGAGAGAGAATCTGCTTTTCTCTTTAAATCACGTGAGTTTTGCAACTCAAGAGTCTCCTACTTTTTTTTTAAAAAAAAAATGCCGGCCTGGTCTTACCTGCTCGTTCTTGGTGCAAACGGTACGTTGTAACAAAAGCGGGCGATGAGTCATTCAAAAGACGGAGACAAAGAACATGGCACTGGCGTGTGTTGGATCTGCGCACCAGAAATGTCTGGGGGAAGTGAGAAAGTGGGTCATGTCAGAGGCAAAGCGAGGGAAGGGGGATACTGGGAAATGGAGGTGTTTTGATTGAGGCTTCCCAAGAGCATGAAACAAACTCCTTGTTGCCCCAACAAAAAACCCCATTTATTAATTGACTGTGAATTCTGCTCATTCACATCCAGCAAAGACTTTTGAGGGAGGATTTACGGTCACAGACCTCATCTGGCTTGGAGAGCTGCCAGGCCGATCTCTGAAAAACCTTTGCAAGGAGTCTCGGAGAGTCAGGAACCAATGAAGCGAACTAATGGACTCCTGCAAACTCCACTCCCCTGTCGCTCCTCTTTTATTCCCTATGGGAGGGGCCATTCATCATCCACCTGTGGCTTTACTCCCAAGTCAAGCCCTATTCTTTAGCTGTTCCCTTCATCTGGCAACTCTGTGCCTGCGCACACTGGAAACAGGCTCCAGCTGTTCCTCTGCCTCACTGATGTCTGACTTTGAAGGCAGCTGATAACTGGCATACGGCCCTGGCCCCCTCTCTGCCTCCGACACAGAGCCCTCCTCAGAGCCTTCCCCAGACTCCAGGACTGGCCCAGGTTCCTCCCCAACCTTCCTCACTGTCCGAGTCTGCTGCCAGCTCTGCTGGCCACTGGGGGGGGGGGGGGGGCACAGCAGCTTTCAGCTCCCAGAATTCTCAGCAAGGGATGTGCTGGCTGGGGAATTCTGGGAGTTGAAGGCCACACAGCTAGAGAGGTCTTACTGAGTAAGTAGACCTTGACTTAGGCAACGAGGAACAAACTTAGCAAATGCAGTAATTCACTTAACAGCACTGGCAAGAGAGGTTGCCACAGGGGCCGAAACTCACTTTTAACCAATGTCTCGCTTAGCGACAAACATTTGGGGCCCAATGGTGGTCGTACATGTATGACAGTTAAAATCTGAGACACATTATAAGGTAAAGGTTCCCCTCGCACAAATGTGCTAGTCGTTCCCGACTCTAGGGGGCGGTGCTCCTCTCCCTTTCAAAGCCGAAGAGCCAGCGCTGTCTGAAGACGTCTCCGTGGTCATGTGGACGGCATGGCTCAACGCCGAAGGCGCACGGAACGCTGTTCCCTTCCCCACTAAAGTTGGTTCCTATTTTCCTACTTGCATTTTTAGGTGCTTTCGAACTGCTAGGTTGGCAGAAGCTGGGACAAGTCACGGGAGCTCACTCAGGGGATTTGAACCACTGAACTGCCGACCTTTTTGACCGACAAGCTCAGCGTCTTAGCCACTGAGTCACCGCGTCCCCATGAGACACATTATACAACAATAAAAACACAGTAAAAACCATTAAATTGATTAAAAAGCCAGAGCAACAGATTGGTAGTTCTCTGAAGCTGCAAAGGATTCCTTTAAAAAGGCACTTTGCTTAGGCTCAGAGTGCCTCTTGCTGGCTACTCACTCCTCACAGCACGCTCCTTACCCCCGCTGGTTCCCTTTGCAAGATGTGGAGAGCCGTGGCCGAATTGATGCCCAACTGAAGCCAAATGGGCTGGGTGAGTCTCAGGCGTCCCACGAGGCTGATGCTATGGGGCAGGGACACAGCCCCTTGCCGGGGGTTGGCATAGGGCTCGGGATAGTCATAGGCCGGGTTGGAGGTCATCCCGGTCAGAAGATAAGGGACGGGCGTTCTCTAAGTCCTCAGGAAAGCTGGAAAAGAGGAAAGAGTCTTAAATTTAAGGCCCCTTCCAACTCTGATAATCTGTATATCTGTAATATCTAAGCAATCAACCCATGGAACAGAAGTTGACTTCGGAAATTGTGGGGGCTTCATCCCTGGAGGCTTTCTCTGGACTGCCCTCTGTCAGAAATGATGCAGGGTCTCCTGCTTGGGCGGGGGATTGGACTAGATGACCTACAAGGTCCCTTCCAGCTCTGTTATTATTCTGTCATTCAGAAATTGTGGGAGATTCATCCCTGGAAGCTTTCAAGAAGAGACTGGACTGCCCTCCGTCAGAAACGGCGCAGGGCCTCCTGCTTGAGCAGGGGGTTGGACTAGATGACCTCCAAGGTCCCTTCCGCCTCTTCTGTCATTCTATCCTCCTATTCTACGGTTAGGAAAAGCCAGCCTTAGGCTAACAAGAGCACAAAAGAAAAAAAAAGAGAGATTTATCTAAAACCAGAGCCCAAAGCTTGCTCACAATCGGTGCGTGCGAGCGTTCGTGTGTGCGAGGAGGGGGAAGTTAAGCATCGGCCGAGCGGTACCAACCTTGAGCTGTTGAAAAACACAGCGGGGGCGAACGGCTGTGAGTCAGCACCACGGCAGGGGTCCACGGGGAAGTGCGATCTGGAAAGAAAGAAAGAAAGAAAGAAAGAAGAAGAAAGAAAGGATTTTGCCAAATTTTTGTCCTTCCACAAATAGGATCAATGGATGGCTGGATCTGGTGTTTTTGTTCCCCCCCCCCCCCCCCCAATAAAATAAAATAAATTCATTTTAGATTGGAGGCTCTTTGGTACAGACGCTCGCCCACGCTTCGCTTGAGTTCTGGGCATCTTCCCTGAAAGAAGAACTATTTGCGTACGGAAAATTCTCCTCCCTCCTCCAGGGAAGAGCAGATATTTATTTACATTGATTTATTTATTTGGAGGCCTGCCTTTTATTATTTTTACAAAGAACTTCAAGGTGGCGAACAGATCCGACGCGTTTTTCTCCGCTTGTTTTCCACACAAAACAACAGCCCTGCGAGGTAGGCTGGGCTGAGAGAGGGGGAACTGGCTCAAAGCCACTCAGCTGATTTACAGGGTTAAGGTGAGACTAGAACTCACTGTCACCTAGTGATTGGCCCAGTCATTCAGCCAGGTTTCGTGCCTGAGGCGGGACTAGAACTCACCGTCTCCTGGTGATTGGCCCAAAGCCACCCAACCGGCTATCATGCCTAAGGTGAGACTAGAATTCACGTCACCTAGTGATTGGCCCAGTCACCCAGCCAGGTTTCATGCCTAAGGTGAGACTAGAATTCACTGTCTCCTAGTGATTGGCCCAGTCACCCAGCCAGCTTTTATGGCTGAGGCAGGACTAGAATTCACTGTCGCCTGGTAATTGGCCCAAGTCACCCAACCAGCTTTCGTGCCTAAGGCAGGACTAGAACTCACAGTCTCCTACTTTCTAGCCTGATATTTCAACCACTAGATCCAACTGGCTCCCCCTTCGAAATACAGGTAGTCCTCGACTTACGACCCTTAAGCCCCAAATTTCAGTTGCTAAGCAAGGCAGTTGTTAAGTGAGTTTCGCCCCATTTCACAACTTGTCTTGCCACAGTTGTTAACCCAATTGCCGCGATGGACTTGACTTGAGGTTGCAAAAGGCGATGACATGACGCCAGGACACTACGACCGTCATAAATATGAGCCACTTGCTCATATTTTGATCTCCTGACCCTGGGGATGCTACAACGGTCGTAAGCATGAAAAAAAACCACGGCCGTAAGTCTTTTTTCTCAAGTGCTGTTGTCACTTGGAACTAAAGGTGAAGGCGATTCTTCACGAACAGTTCCAGGCTGAGATTTTACCCCAACCTGGGTTGAAATGAGTTGTGTGCGCTCGGACCGAACTAAGCCTGGGAGAACCGGATTCAAATCCCTCCCAGAGTCGCCCTCCTCGCCTGGAGGAAAAAGGAAGGAGAAAGCTGGAACCCAAAATCTAATCCGATCTTCCCCCACCCACCCCCATCCTCGCATTCCTAATCCCAGCCAGGTGTGCCCAGGTGAGGGTGTGGGTGCCGGAGAGAATTTGAGGGAGGAGAAAGCGCCCGTTTCCCCCCCCCCCCCCATGCAGCCCCACCCTTGAGTGGATTAGCTTAGCTGGTTCCGTGGGGCGGGAAACCCCGAAAGCAGGGAGGGGGGTGGGAAGCCTTCACATGTAAAACACACGTGGGAAAACATGAATCCACATTGCTGGCAAAGAGAGGAGGGGGCAGAGCACCAAGTCAACCCCCCCCCCCCCGCTAAAAGTGACTATCCTCCCCTCCTCCCCATGGGGGCTGACCTCGCTTTCCCCCAGCAGGAGAGGAGACCCTCCCCAGCCTCTCTGGCACTGGGGGGATGCTTGGGGCGTTTTGGACCACCCCCAACCCATAGAAATCCCCTGCTGTGCCTGATGGGGAGGTGTAGTCCTCAAGGGTTGTCAGAAAAGGGGGGATGGATGGATGGAAGAAACAGGACCCTCCTATTGGGCAGTCACGCGTGTCGGGTCCAATCCCATGCTCTTTCTGTGCTCGGTTGCAAACACACACCCTTGACACGGGAAGGAGAGCGACGGCACCACAACTCCCATCGCTCCCGGCCTTGCAAGACCCCCAACGCCCCTTCCCCCAACCCCCCCAATTGCGAAACTTCCCTTTTTGAAATCTGTCCCTAGATTTTAAGCAAACGTCAGTCAAGGCAGGAATAAGAACGAAAAAAAGAAACACCTCCAAGATTAGGACTTATCTTTCTCTCTCCCCCCCTTCTACCCCCCACCCTTTTTTCCAAAAAACCCCCTACCCAAGTTAAAAAGCCTCCCCCTCCCTGCCACTCCTATCACCCCCAATAATAACTCTTTGCACATCTCCCTTTGCTAAAGTCCCAGCCAACTGGATTCAGAAATCTGATTTCTGAATAATAATAACAATAACAACAATAATGATAACGATAACAATAATAATTTAGCACCAGTCAATGGTATTTTTAGCACCAGTCAATGGTATTTGTGATGCATTTTTGAATGTTCAGTTGACTTGAGTTTCATGTTTAATGAATAAAGTATATAATAATGGTGATGATGCTGAAGAAGAGGAAAAAAATGTCAAACCTAGTGAATCCAGGCTGACTCTGCGAATAATAATAATAAGAGGAAGAAGAGGAGGAAGAAGAAAAAGAAGAAGACAAAAATGCCAAATTCAGACTAAACATCTGGCTGACTATGTGATTAATAATATTAATAATAATAATATTAATAATAGAAAAGCCAAACCCAGAGTGAACCCAGACTGACTCTCCGAATAATAATAATAATAAGAGGAAGAAGAAAAAGAAGAGAAAAATGCCAAATTCAGACTAAACATCTGGCTGACTATGTGATTAATAATAATATTAATATTAATAATAGAAGAGCCAAATCCAGAGTGAACCCAGACTGACTGATAATAATAACAATGATAACAATGATAACGATAATAACGATAACGATAACAATAACAATAACAATAATAATAATAAGAAGAAAAATGCCAAACCCACACTAAACATCTGGCAGACTGTGATTATTATTATTATTAATATTAATAATAATAATAGAAATGCCAAACCCAGAGTGAACTATTAATAATAATAATAATTTAGGAACCCCCCCCCCCCGTCTTGTGGCTCTAACCTTTGAGCCATCCTTCCCCCTTCTCCCCCTGCCCGGGAGTTCCATGGGCTGCCGACCTTCCCAGCTGGGGAAACTGGCACCCCCCAAAAAGAAAGAAAGAAAGGAAAAGAGATTAAACAAAACAGAAAAGGGAGAGAGTTGTCATATTGGCCACCAAAATCCAAACCTTCCTCGGAGGAGCTGCTCCGTGTGCCTTCATTCCTCTCCTCCACGTGATTTCCCCCACTTCTGCTTTCGCACACCCAGGGAAGTGAGGTTGTCGGCACACACAACACACATCCAGACTGCCTCCCAAAGGGAGGGCGAGGCCCTGTGCAGGCTGGCTGGCAGCCGGGAGAAGAGAGGAGGTGGGTGGGGTGGTGCCCTGGGACCTGCCCGCCCCATTTAAAAAAAATATTTTTATTCCAATCAACCAACTTCGGGAAAGTGGATAAGTCTCGCCAGATGCCACCACAGATGGGGGGGGGGGGGCTTTGTAAACAGCCAGGTAGGAGGGATTTTAGCCGAGGGGGGGCAAAGGGGCTGCAAAGGAAAACTTTCAAGGAAAGGCTTCGGGGCTATAAGGAATGGGAATGGGAAGAGAAGAGAAAGAAAATAGAATAGAATAGAAAATGGAATAGAATAGGAGAATTCTGAATAGAATAGAATAGGGAAAGTAGGGATACAATAGAATGGAATAGAGAAAATTAAAGTAGAATAGAATAGATTGGAGAAAACAGAATAGAATAAGAGAAAATAGAATAGAATATGAGAAAATGGAATAGAATAGGAGAAAATGGAATAGAATAGGAGAAAATGGAATAGAATAGGAGAAAATGGAATACAATAGAATAAATAGGGATAGAATAGAAGAATTCTGAATAGAATAGAATAGGGAAAGTAGGGATACAATAGAATGGAATAGAGAAAATTAAAGTAGAATAGAATAGATTGGAGAAAACAGAATAGAATAAGAGAAAATAGAATAGAATAGGAGAAAATGGAATAGAATAGGAGAAAATGGAATAGAATAGAATAAATAGAGATAGAAGAATTCTGAATAGAATAGAATAGGGAAAATAGGAATAGAATAGAATGGAATAGAGAAAATTAAAATAGAATAGAATGGGGAAAATAGACTAGAATAGAAAGAATAGAATAGGGAAAATAGAATAGAATAGATTGGAGAAAATAGAATAGAATAAGAGAAAATAGAATAGAATAGAGAATAGAATAGGGAAAATAGAATAGAATAGATTGGAGAAAATAGAATAAGAGAAAATAGAATAGGAGAATAGGAAAATATGGAATAGAATAGGAGAAAATGGAATAGAAAATGGAATAGAATAGAATAAATAGAATAGAATAGGAGAATTCTGAATAGAATAGAATAGAGAAAATAGGAATAGAATAGAATGGAATAGAGTAGAGAAAATTAAAATAGAATAGAATAGAATGGGGAAAATAGAATAGAATAGGGAAAACAGAATAGAATAGGGAAAATAGAATAGAATAGATGGAGAAAATAGAATAGAATAAGAGAAAATAGAATAGAATATGAGAAAATAGAATAGGAGAAAGTGGTATAGAATAGAATAGAATAAAAAGGGATAGAATAGAATGGAATAGTGTAGAGAATAGAGAAGAGAATAGAGAAAATAGAATAGAATGGGGAAAATAGAATAGAATAGAATAATTTTCTTTAGAAATAGATGAAAGAGAGATTAAAAGTACAGTAATTCCTGATCCGAAGTGGCTTGGAAGCATTTTGTGAAATGAAGGTCAGAATCTCTAAGGAAAGGAAAAAAAAAAACCCTTTTTCTCATTTTTCCATGCATTGGGGAGGGGCCTGTAGCTTTGCGTGCTCCCTGTATTTTTCACACACGCAGAAAAACGCTTCGCTCTCTTGCGCAGCCTGGTTCCTAACGCTTGGCCAAGCGCCCGAAATTGGATCACGTGACCACGGGGGGGGGGGACGACACACACCCTGTGACGGTCGTTAAGTGTGAGGGCTGGTCCCGAGACCCCTTTTTCAGCGCCCTCGTAACTTCCAACAGCCAAGTTGAGAATTACCCTGTAATTTTACCGATTATTAGATCGATAAAAGGACGCGGTGGCTCAGTGGCTAAGATGCTGAGCTTGTCAATCAGAAAGATCGGTAGTTCGGAGGTTCGAATCCCTAGCACCACATTAACGGAGTGAGCTCCCGTCGCTTGTCCCAGCTTCTGCCAACCTAGCAATTTGAAAGCAGGTAAAAAATGCAAGTAGAAAAACAGGAACCACCTTTGGTGGGAAGGGAACAGCGTTCCGTGCACCTTCGGCGTTGAGTCATGCCGGCCACATGACCACGGAGACGTCTTCGGACAGCGCTGGCTCTTCGGCTTTGTAACGGAGATGAGCAGCGCCCCCTAGAGTCGGGAACGACTAGCACAGATGTGCGAAAGGAACCTTTACCTTATTCCACGATACTTTGTAACTCGATAAAAATGTTCAGCTCAGAATTACCTGCAATTAAAAAAAAATGGAATGCAGAGAAGAGTTTCAACTTTGGTGCTTTATTTGAAATTCCGGTGCTTTATTTCAAATTTCTTCCAGACGGGTTTTTTTTTTCCTCTCCTTTATCGGCTTCCTTTCTCCTTTTTTGGGGTGCCATGGAGAAGTACATTTTAAAAATGCAGGAAAAAAACCCCCAACAAAACAAAACTTCAGGTCTACCATCCGGTATTACGAGGAAGAAAAAAAGAATCTCATCTCGTTCTCGGCAAAATATTTCCATTTTTTGGTAAGCCTCTTTCCGAACAGGCTTGGGGGACGTTGTAAGCGACAAGGTCTCCTTCCTTCCTTCTGGGTTGATTTTGGAGGGGGGGGGCTTTCAAAGGCCCACCCATCCAGCCCCCACCACAAGGGATACGCTAAGCCTTATGCACGGAATATTTGCCTTTTTGGAGTTGGGAAACGTAGATCTTGGTTTTGCTAGCGTCTTCTCGGCGTAGCCAAACTTCGCCGGTGCTGATGGCCGTGATGACGGCCCTGGGAATCCGGACACAATTGAGGGACGGAAGGAAGAAACAAAGTTTAGACAAGTTCAGTTGAGAATTAACTAAACAAGTTCAGTTGAGAATTAAGACCACCAGAGATGCAGCTTCCCCATCAACTCAGCCAAGATTCAGTGCAGGGAGTCCTCGACTTACGACAAAGGAGCCCCAAGGTTCTGTCGCTAAGCGAGACAGTCGTGAAGGGAGCTTCGCCCCCCCCTTTACGACCTGTGTGTTGTTAAGGGAATCGTTGTGGTTGTTAAGTGAGTCACACGTTCCTTAAATGAATTGGGCTTCCCCCGTTGGCTTTGCTTGCGAGAAGGTCGCAAAAGGAGATCGGGTGACTCCAGGGGACGCTGCGACCGTCATAAGTGCGAGTCAGCTGCCAAGTTTCTGAATTTAGATCACGCCACCGTGGGGAGGGCTGCGATGGTTGCAAAAGGTGGAAAATGGCCATGAGTCACTTTTTTCCAAGTGCTGTTCTAACTTTGAATGGGCACTAAAAAGCTGTTGTAAGTCGAGGACAACCTGTAGAGGATATGGGAATGAAAGGGAGGGAGGGGGGAGGGAGGGAGGAAAAAAGGAAGGGAGGGAGATGGAAGGAAGGAAGAAAATGGGAATGAAAGAAGGAAGGAAGGAAGGGGAATGAAAGAGAGGAAGGAAGGAAGGAAGAAAGGGAGGAAGGAATGAAGGGAGAAAGGGAGGGAGGGAGATGGAAGGGGGAATGAAAGGGAGAAAGGAAGGAAGGAAGGAAGGAAGGAAGGAAGGAAGGAGATGGGAATAGAATAGAATAGATTGGAGAAAATAGAATAGAATGGAATGGAATAGAATAGGGAAAGTAGAATAGAATAGAGAGAAGATAATAGAATAGAGAAAATTAGAATAGAATAGAGAAGAGAGAAGAGAATAGAAAAAATATAGAATAGAATAGAATAGAATAGACTTATTTTCTTTTAGAAATAAGGGAAAGAGAGATTAGATTAAAAGTACAGTAATTCCTGATCCGAAGTGGCTTGGAAGCATTTTGTGAAATGAAGATCAGAATCTCTAAGGAAAGAAAAAAAACAAGGAAGGAAGGAAGGAAGGAAGGAAGGAAGGAAGGAAGGAAGGAAGGAAGGAAGGAAGGAAGGAAGGAAGGAAGGAGATGGGAATAGAATAGAATAGATTGGAGAAAATAGAATAGAATGGAATGGAATAGAATAGGGAAAGTAGAATAGAATAGAGAGAAGATAATAGAATAGAGAAAATTAGAATAGAATAGAGAAGAGAGAAGAGAATAGAAAAAATATAGAATAGAATAGAATAGAATAGACTTATTTTCTTTTAGAAATAAGGGAAAGAGAGATTAGATTAAAAGTACAGTAATTCCTGATCCGAAGTGGCTTGGAAGCATTTTGTGAAATGAAGATCAGAATCTCTAAGGAAAGAAAAAAAACAAGGAAGGAAGGAAGGAAGGAAGGAAGGAAGGAAGGAAGGAAGGAAGGAAGGAAGGGGGCAGGGAGATGGGAGGGCCGAACCCCACCAAGCAGAGCTGGCTGATCTCCCCACACTTGCCACCCCCTCTTTGCAACTCACTGGACGGGGGTCTCGTCCCCCACTTGCAGGAAGAGGCTTTCCCCTTTGACGTAGATCTCGCCCTCGTAATGCAGGTGGCCGTCCTCGCAGTGGGCGGCGAAGAGGGGCGGGGAAGACAGCTTCTCCGCCTTCAGCGGGCCTGGAGTGAAGAGAGGAGGGGGCAAAGGGGGGGGGGGGCGCTCAGGGCTGTTCGGGGTAGAAGGGCCCTGTCTTAAAGCCTGCTGGCTGGGGGATTCTGGGAGTTGAAGTCCACCCCTCTTAAAGTGAGCAAGGGTGAGAAATGCTGGCTTAGAATAATGCCTAAACCCAACTATTATAGTCTACGATTAGTCCCAAATCTGGCTCTATAATTCGGCCTCCATGGCTGGCTTTGCAAGGAATTCTGGGAGTCGTAGTTCAGCATCCATTAGATGCACCGTTTCTCCCTCCCTGCTGCCAGGGTGCAGGTAGGTGGGTCTGCTTGCCTTTAAGCCAGCCCTTCAGGCATTGGGCAAGGTAAAGGTAAAAGTTCCCCTTGCACATCTGTGCTAGTCGTTCCCGACTCTAGGGGGCGGCGCTCATCTCCGTTTCAAAGCCGAAGAGCCAGCGCTGTCCGAAGACGTCTCCGGGGTCATGTGGCCGGCATGACTCAACACCGAAGGCGCACAGAACGCTGTTCCTTTCTCACCAAAGGTGGTCCCTATTTTTCTACTTGCATTTTTTAGGTGCTTTCGAACTGCTAGGTTGGCAGAAGCTGGGACAAGTCATGGGAGCTCACTCCGTTACGCTGCGCTAGGGATTCGAACCGCCAACCTGCCAAACTTTCTGATCGACAAGCTCAGCGTCTCAGCCACTAAACCACCGCGTCCCCTTAGACACGGGGTACCTGCCCGAATTTTAAAAGGAATGCAGCAGGAGATCCCGATTTGCAAAGAAATCAAGTTACTTGCCTTCATGCTTTCTCTTTGAGGGGGACACAGCAGCTTTAGCCTGTCGGGGAGGAGAATAAGGCAACCATGAATGAAAAGTCCTGCCCCCGGCGCCCCTCACGATTGCTGACCCACTGTGTAGCATGCAAACATGTTGCTTCTGTCTACAACACTGTCTCATCCCATGATATGAAGGAAATATTAGAAGAACTCAACAACCAATCAAACAATTAACCGGCTTCTCTTGGCATCACAGGGCTGGAAGGGGACCTTGGAGGTCTTCCAGTCCAACCCCCTGCTCAGGCAGTATTCCATCCTGGACAAATGGTTGTCCAGTCTCTTCTTAAAAACTTCCAGTGTTGGAGCATCCACAAATTCTAGTGGCAAGCAGTTCCACTGGTTAATTGTTCTCACAGTCAGGAAATGTCTCCTAGGTTGCTTCTCTCCTTGGTTAGTCTCCATTCTGTTGCTTCTTGTCCTGCCTTCTGGTCCTTTGGAGAATAGGTTGACCACCTCTGTGGCAGCCCCTCAAATATTGGAACTCTGCTATCTTGTCACCTGCTGGCATTTCTCCTCATTAAACTACCCTGTTCCCCGAAAATAAGACCTTCCCGGATAATAAGCCCTTCCCCTAAAATATTTAAACGCACGGGCAGCCGGTCTTCACCCTTTCCTGGGGTGGGGGAATGCCCCATACGACTCACATGCTCCTGCAAACTCCACTCCCCTGTTGCTCCTCTTTTATTTCCTGCAAACTCCACTCCCCTGTCGCTCCTCTTTTATTTCCTCTGGGAGGAGCCATTCATTGTCCACCTCTGGCCTTCCTCCCAAGTCGACCCCTGTTCTTTAGCTCTTCCCTTTGTCTGGCAGCTCTGCGCATGCGCACACTGGGAACAGGCTCCAGCTGTTCTTCTGCCTCACTGATGCCTGCCTCTGAAAGGCAGCTGATAACTGTCAGACGGCTCTGGCCCCCTCTCTGCCTCCAACACAGAGCCCTCATCCGAGCCTTCCCCAGACTCCAGGACTGGCCCATGTTCCTCCCCAACCCTCCTCACTGTCCGAATCTGCTGCCAGCTATGATGGCCGCTAGTGGGCGACAACACGGCTCTCCACAAGAGTCCCAGTTTATTATGTGTCCACATAGGAAAAATTGATTGCCCACCCCAGGTCTTAAGTCTCATCACAGGGCTGTCCTCTGACCTTTTTGATAGCCGTCCAATCTTCCATGATGTCGATATCGTGCAGCATGTAAACGATGTACGGGCGTGGGAAGGAGCTGTTAAGGAGGAACTGTGAAATCAGGCACCACTAAATCCCAACCAGCTAGTTCAGATGGTTCGTTTTCTTTACTATTTGTGTACTATATATATATATATATTATCTTGCCTTTATTACTTTATGAGTAACTCAAAGTGGCAAAGGTACCTTAATACTCCTTCATCTTCCTATTTTCCCCACAACGACAACCCTGTGAGGTAGGTTGGGGTGAGAGAGTCACCCAGCCGCTTTTCATCTAAAGGTGAGACTAGTACTCCCAGTCTCCTGGTGATCGCCCCAAAGTTACCCATCTGGCTTTCTGTTTAAGGTGGGACTAGAACTCCCAGTCTCCTGGTGATTGTCCAAAATCACCCAGCTGGCTTTCTGTTTAAGGTGGGACTAGAACTCCCAGTCTCTTGGTGATTGGCCCAAAGTTACCCAGCCTTTCATCTGAAGGTAGAACTAGAATTCCCAGTCTCCTGGTGATCGCCCCAAAGTCACCCATCTGGCTTTCTGTTTAAGGTGGAACTAGAACTCCCAGTCTCCTGGTGATTGGCCCAAAGCCGCCCAGTCAACTTTCATGCCTAAGGCAGAACTAGAACTCCCCGACTCCTAGTTTTTAAGCCAGCACTTTCATAAACCACTGCAGCAAGCTGTCTTTTTTGCAGAAGGACCGACACAGCCTCGACTCTCCAAATCATGAAATCCGCGTCTCTTCCAGAAGAAAAAGGTGCACAAAAGGATATCGGACACCAACGGCGGTTTCTTCCTCTTGCTGGGCCAGAGGGAATCCCATTCTTTGGAGCTGTGCTTGGGCCGAAGTTTGCCGTCCCACCATTCTAAGAGCAGAGAAAGAGAGAGAGAAAGAGAGAGAGAGAGAGAGACAGAGAGAGACAGAGTGACAGACAGAGACAGAGAGCGAGACAGAAACAGAGAAAGAGAGAGAGAGAGACAGAGAGTCAGAGACAGAGAGAGAGAGAGAGACAGAGAGAGAGAGAGAGAGAGACAGAGAGAGAGAGACAGAAATAGAGAAAGAGAGAGAGACAGAGAGAGAGAGACAGAGAGTCAGAGAGAGACAGAGACAGACAGAAAGAGAGAGAAAGAGACAGAAAGAGAGAGATGGAGAGAGACAGGAAAAGAGGCAGAGAGCGAGACAGAGAGAGAGAGAAACAGAGAGAGAGAGAGAGAGAGAGAGAGTGACAGACAGACAGAGAGTGAGGGACAGAAACAGAGAAAGAGAGACAGAGAGAGAAAGAGAGTCAGAGAGAGACAGAGACAGAGTCCAGAAACAGAGAGAGAGACAGAGAGAAAGAGAGTCAGAGACAGAGTCAGAGAGAGAGACAGAGAGTGACAGACAGACAAAGAGAGTGAGAGAGACAGGGAAACAGAGAAAAAGAGAGAGAGAGAGAGATTGGCAGAGGGAGAGACAGACAGACAGAGAGACAGAGAGAGAGATGAAACAAAATTTATTAGCCTCGCCAGAAGAGTGAGTCAATATTATCAGCTATAAATATTAGCTTTAAGCCATCATAGAAAGCAGCTGGCTGGGGAATTATGGGAGTTGAAGTCCACAAGTCTAAAAAGTCATTGTTGCCCGCCCGTTGCCAGTGGAGCTAGCAGCAGACTCGGACAGTGAGGAGGTTGGGGAGGAATTTGGGCCAGTCCTGGAGTCTGAGGAAGGCTCTGATGGAAGCTCTGCGTTGGAAGCAGAGACAGAACCAGGGCCGTCTGACAATTCCCAGCTGCCTTCGGAGTCAGAGATAAGTGGGGAAGAAGAACAGCTGGAGCCTGCTCCAGATGCGCGTATGCACAGAGCTTTTAGGAGAGGAGAACAATGGAGGACAAGGAGTCGACTCGGGAAGCAAAGCACACGTGTACGCTGAATGGCCCTTCCCTGGCTGGGGAATAAACAGAAGGAAAGGGGGAGTGGTGGTCGTAGGAGACAACAGTTCGTATTTCTGAAGATTTTGCTCATCGTGTTTCATGCCATAAAGACTGCTTGCCAGAACTTAATTTGCAGCTTTGCCTGGCAATTATCGCAAGGAACTGATAAGGTCTGTTACTGCAGTTAACCCTTTGAAGGACTATTGCCTGGACTTTTCGTTGCGTGAATGCTATTAATTCACAGGATATAAATAAAGAGGGGGTTTTCGGGAGTAGGAGTCTGTTTCTTGTTTCTGCGTCAGAACAAAAGTTGCCAAGATCGGATACTCTTGCTTTTCGATCTATGGCAGGGAGGCTCCCATCATTCCCAAGGCAGGCTCGTGTGGCAACATGGGGATTGTAGTCCAAGACAGCTAAAGAACCCTTGGTATTTTTCGGGGGGGGGGGGGGGGGGGGAGGGCATCAGCTTCTCAGCCTTGTGAGAGACAGAAGGCTCTCCCCCCTCCTCACAACCCATGGGACTCTCCACCCAATGGAGGCTCCGAGATCGAATTCTGCTCCGTTTTGGCTCCAAGGGACCATGTTCCCAGTTGGGCGAAGGGGGGGAAGGAGGAGAACTCACCGGAAGTGAGGCCTACACTGTGCCTGTCGTCTTCCAACCGCTGGATACGCTCCAAAAGGCTTTCCTCCAGGCTGTCGAATAATAGCACTTTCTCACTCTTAAGATGGACAAAGCAAAAAAAAATATTTTGATATCCTTTTCATTCTTGGTAGCCAACCCCCCCAACCCCACCCCAAATAGACCTGTGGGATGGGATTCTACAACCGGCAAACGCTCAAAAACTCAACTTTTACGGGCCTCTGTCATGAGGACTAGGCACTTAGGCGGCTTTTGCTGGCTGACTCATGCACTTTCAACAGCGGGCAGGCATGAAGAATGACCCCCGTCGCCGTTCAAGTACAGCCGGGTTAAAAGACTCCGGGAAATGGGGGTCAGGTCTGGGTTCGATCCCCCGACGTCGCTCCCCGGCTGAAGCGGAGACTTTTGCCCTATGTCTTAAGCCAGGGGGTCGGCAACGTTAAACACTCAAAGAGACATTTTGACCCGTTTCCCACAGAAAACACAAAACTTTTCCCGTGCCTTATTTCCTGAGCGGCCACAGAACTAGCATACGTAGTTGAATTAAACGTTCTGTTTTCTTCGGAAACTTTTATTTTCAAATTGCGTGCCACCAGGTATCACACATTGGCGGTTGTGACGTATATTTTGTACGACAGGGAGCCGCAGTAGAGGGATGAAAGAGCCACATGCGGCTCCTGTCTTAAGCGAACTTTAGCTCACAAGGTTGTTGCGCTGAGGGCGGAAGGGAAGTCGCCTTGGCTTCCTTAGAAGAAAGCCAGCTAATGGATGCCAAGAAGGCAAAAGGACCGGCTGGCTCTGGAGGGGATGAAAATTCCTGAAAAATTGCCCTGGCTACCAAGGGATTTAGGACTTCTGTGGGGCAGCACGGTTTCCATTTTGTCCTCACAACAACCCTGTGAGATAGACAGGGGAGGGGAGGGAAAAGAAGGGAGGGTAGGGGTGGGAGAGGAGAGAGAGGAGAGAGAAAACAGAGAAAGAGGCAAAGGAAGAAAGGTAGAGAGGAAGGAGAGGAGAGGGGAGTAGAAGAGAAAAAGAGACAAAAGAAGAGAGAGAGAGACAGACAGAGAGACAGAAGAGAAGAAGGGGAAGGGAGGGAAAACAAAGAGAAGAAGGAGGAAGGAGAGGAGAGGGGAGTAGAAGAGAAAAAGAGACAAAAGAAGAGAGAGAGAGAGAGAGAGAGAGACAGAAGAGAAGAAGGGGAAGGGAGGGAAAACAAAGAGAAGAAGGAGGAAGGAGAGGAGAGGAAAGGGGAGGAGAGGAGAAGGAAAAAAGAGAAAGAGATAAAGGAAGAAAGAGAGAAGGAGGGAGAGGAGGGGGAAAAGTGAAAGAGAAAGGAAGAGAGAGAGGGGGGAAGGAAGAGGAGGGGAAAAGAAGGAAAAATGAGGAAGAAACAAAGGAAGAAAGAGAAAGAGGGAGGGGAGGGAGAAAGAGAAAGGAAGAGAGAGAGGAAAGAAGGGGAAGGGAGGAGAGGAAAAACAGAAAGAGAGAAAGGAAGAAAGAGAAAAAGAGGGAGGGGAGGAAAGGGGCTAAAAAAGAAAGTGTTAAAGAAGAAAGACAGAGAGATGGAGGAGAGGAAGGAAAAGAATAAGTCAGTGGGGAAGCCCGATTCCTTTCTCGAGACCGGAGGATTGGGGGGTAAATCAAAAGATTAGGAGGAGAGGGGAGGGGTCTTCTAACCTCCAGATGTTGCTGTGCTCCCTGAAGCTCACACCCATATCTGTGTTTGATGACTTCCAGGCACCAACCTCGATATATCCCTGGAGGGGAAGGGGGGGGGGGAACATTGGAAATATTTGGAATCAATGGAAAGTGGTGTATGGGTCTGTTGCTCTTTCCCCCACGAATCCCAAGCTTCTGCCTCAATTCTTATGACAGGCCAGTCCTCGACTTACGACCACAACGTAGCCCAACAATGCAAAAGCCAACCCTGTCGTAAAAATTTCCCTATCTGAAAAACACAGGGAAACCACAAGCAACCAATCTTAGTTTAAGATCAGAGGTTTATTGTGTCATGAACAATTTTGCACGTGAACAAACATAGCATTATTTAGATTAGCATCTTATTGCACTAAGCTCCAGTGATATAGCTGAATCCAGCAAGGATGAGCTACGGCCAGTAGCCCTGAACTCTTCCCAAGAAATCCTTTTTTATACTTTCCTGCGCGCATTTCACAACTTATTTCCTTGTTCTGTCTTACTGACTGTCACTGACCGTCACTCTCTGCAAATCCCCGTGCACATTTGAAGTTTCTCAGACACTTGTTACTGTCAATTCCTCACTTCCCACCATCTCATCGTTCCTGTTCTAAATACCGTATTTTTCAGAGCAGAAGACACTCCGAAGTAGAAGACACACCTTTTTTCCTCAAAAAAGAGGCTGAAAATCTGGGTGCGTCTTATACACCGAGGACAGCATTTTTGGCCTCCGAAGCCCCGCCCTCTTCACCAAAATGGCCGTGCAGAGCCTTTAGGAGGCTTCCTGGGTGCTTCTGGGAGCTGGGGAGGGCAGAAATGAGCAAAAAAGAGCCCATTTTTGCCCCCACCCCTCCAGCACTCTATAAACCTCCATAAGGCTGTGCATGCAATTTGTTTGACAAAAAACAGGCCTGATTTTGCAAAAAAAACGGCTGGGTTTTGCTCGTTTTTGCCTCCCTGGGGCACTCTGCAAGCCCCCCCCCCCCCCCCAGCTATTCATGCCTTTTTTGGGAAGGAAAAACCCGGGCCCATTTTTGTGAAAAACGGGCCGTTTTTGGGAGGTTCGCATAGTGCAAAAACTTTTTTTCCTTTTGGAAAGCTCTTTAACAGATTGATGAGAATTAGATTGATCAAATGCTGTGCCAGCAAAAACACCTATCTACCTACTGTATTTCTCTATCTCTTTCTCTCTCTATCCCTTTATCTACTTACCTACCTAACTACTCTCTTTCTCCCTCCCTCTCTACTGTATTTCTCTCTCTATTTCTCT
Organism: Natrix helvetica; assembly: GCF_964273705.1. Taxonomy (NCBI): domain Eukaryota; kingdom Metazoa; phylum Chordata; class Lepidosauria; order Squamata; family Natricidae; genus Natrix; species Natrix helvetica. The sequence continues at coordinate 6,187,969 of NC_138563.1, forward strand.
CTCTCTCTCTCTCCCTCTATCTACCTACCTACCGACACACTCTCTCTATTTCTCTCTCTCTCTCTATCCCTTTATCTACCTACCTACCTAACTACTCTTTCTCCCTCCCTCCCTACTGTATTTCTCTCTCTCTCTATTTTTCTCTCTCTATCCCTCTATCTATCTACCTACCGACACTCTCTCTCTATTTCTCTCTCTCTATCCCTCTATCTACCTATCTAACTACTCTCTCTCTCCCCCTACCTACCTACTGTATTTCTCTCTCTTTCTCTCCCTCTCTATCCCTCTATCTTACCTACCTACTTTTTGTAAAATTTGCCTCTTCAAAACCTTGGTGCGTCTTATACTCCGGTGCGTCTTATACTCCGAAAAATACGGTATTACCTGCAACTTTCCCATGAATATTATTTTCCCCTCACAACCCCCTGCCTCAAATGCCACCGCCATCACCACCCCTCTTGCCCCCATAAGGTTTGGGACCCGCCAAGCTTTACCCGCCACTTCGATCTGGATCTGCATGTGATTCTGTAAAACGGCCAGCGGGTCGAGGTACTCGGTGGCTTTTCCCGACATCACGTCTTCCAATTTGCCCTTCACCTGATTGAGACGTTCTTTAAACAGCCTGGAAAGGGGGGGGGGGGGAAACGACAAAAAACACCCAGCCAATTCACCAGGGAAAAAAAATTCCCAAAGTTCTGGGGTTTAAAAAACAAAACCCAGACACAAGAGAAAAAGAGAAGGAGGGGGAAAAAAATATAACCTACTTTTCTTTGATTTCGGAAAACTGCTTCTCCAGATCAAGCATTTGATCTACGCATTCTGCCCGGCGCCGTTCGTAGTCTTCGTCGTTCATCTCTGTGGAGGAAAAATAGACAATTTCGATTCGATTCAAAAACCAGCCCATCAAATCCCAGGATAAACTGGGATTTTATTTCAGAGCTTCTGAATTTTGGAGTGTCTGTTTTGTGGGGCCCATGGCGCTCTCTGAGTTTCCTTGAAGACGTTTCATTACCCAACTAGGTAACAGCATCAGTGCTAATACGTAAGTCTCACTAGCACTGATGATGTTACATAGCTGCGTAATGAAACATCTGCAAGTAAACAAGCATGCTCAGAGAGCACCAAGGATCCCACAGTACAATCCTGAGCTACAAGTATTCTGCTTTATTTGACTGTTTTGTAAGATGGGTGGACTTCCAACTCCCAGAATCCTCTGGCCACCATGCTTTAAGAGGGGTGGACTTCAACTCCCAGAATCCTCCAGCCAGCATGCTTTAAAAGGGGTGGACTTCAACTCCCAGAATCCTCCGGCCAGCATGCTTTAAAAGAGGTGGACTTCAACTCCCAGAATCCTCCAGCCAGCATGCTTTAAGACAGCTGATCTTCAACTCCCAGAATCCTCCAGCCAGCATGCTTTAAGAGGGGTAGACCTCAACTCCCAGAATCCTCCGGCCAGCATGCTTTAAGATGGCTGGTCTTCAACTCTCAGAATCCCCCAGCCAGCATGCTTTAAGAGGGGTGGACTTCAACTCCCAGAATCCTCTGGCCAGCATGCTTTAAGAGGGGTGGACTTCAACTCCCAGAATCCTCTTGCCAGCATGCTTTAAGACGACTGGTCTTCAACTCCCAGAATCCCCCAGCCAGCCTGCTTTAAGAGGGATGAACTTCAACTCCCAGAATCCTCTGGCCAGCATGCTTTAAAAGGGGTGAACTTCAACTCCCAGAATCCTCTGGCCAGCATGAGGTTGAGAAGCCCTGCATTATACATTGGCTTGGATTAGTTGGTTTTTTAGTTCTGTATCGTTCTGCATGATTGGCTGGGGCACTCTGGGAGTTGAAGTCCACCCATCTTAAAGCTGACAAGGTTGGACACTCCTGCTGTAGAGTTAATCCACCCGTTAAATTTCGCTTTTAAGATTCTGGGCTGCATTTTAGTAGCCGAACCTCAGTTTCCCCTCCTGACATTTTACCTGAACTCTCCTCTTCGGATTCAGACTGGCTGGCGCTGCGTTCATCCTCGCTCTCTTCCTCGCTGTTCATTTCCGTGGCCGAATCCCCTTCCCCTTCCATCTCCTTCGGCAGAGGCTGGACAGGCATGGCGGCGTTGAACGATGCCTGAAGGGAAGACGGACAGAAAAAGATAAGAGCGAACCTGTCAGGGGAAGTTTCACCCTGAATTAATGAGGCGTGGACCGTTGGCCCTCCTAGTAGCATATTTCCGAATAAGCAGAAATAAAACCCGAAAACATATTCTAATTTTAAAAAAAACACTTTTTTAAATATAAAATAAAATACAAATCTTACTAACTCAATTAAGTACATTTTGGCAGAGTTATGTGCCTGCGTCCTCTTGGCAGGGAAACGGAAGATCAGAAGGAAAGGAAAGAATGTGTGACGTATTATGTGACATGCGCATTAATCATTGTCAGATAAGAAACAGTTCAGTCTACTGCATAACTCAGAATATAAGCACAAGTTGGCAAACCAATTAACGCAGTGACAGAACCACACCTGGGTGCTAATTTTGGAACACAGGCAAGTCCTTGACTTACGACCACAACCGAGTCCAGAATTGATGTTGCTAAGGGAGAAATTTCTTAAGTGAGTTTTGTCCCATTTGACGACTGTCCTTGTTGGGTTTGTTAAGCGAATCGCTGTGGCCTTTCAATTAGGAACGCCGTTGTTAAGTGAATCCGGCTTCCCTCATTGACCTTCCTTGTCAGGTCACAATCCCTGGGACACTGCGACCTCATAAATGTGAGACAATTGCCAAGCAGCCGAACCTAAATCATGCATCCCTGGGGTGGCTGCAACGGTCTTTAAGCATGGAAAAATGCTCACTGCTTTCAGTGTTTACTACCTGCAATTTCTGATTCATTTAACAACCGAGTCAAGGAAGGTCGTAAAGTGAGGCAAAATTCACTTAACAAACGCTCTCACTTAGCAATGTAAATTTTGGCCTCAATTGCGATGATAAATCAAGGCCTACCTGCATATATTTAATCTCTCAACTGCAGAAGTTTTATTTTATTTTTTTGGAAAATTCGAGGTAATTCTGACCCAGGGCGCTAAAAAAATGCACGTCGCACCAAAATAAACTGGTGTGCAAAGCCGCATGATTTTGCTCTCTTCTGTGCAAAAGAACTCAACGCGAATCTTCCTTCGGTTTGGTGAACAAGCCTGTGCTTTCAGCTTCTTGAGGATTTCACACAATTCTTTCAAAACACAGAGTGTGGCACTTTTCCACTCTTTTACCCCGTTTTCCCAGAAAATACAACCTACTCTGAAAATAAGCCCTTGATTGATTTTTTTTACACATGCACCAATATAAGCCCTACCTCCCAAAACACGCCCTAATTAAGACCCCGCTCACTCCAGAGTGTATGGATAAAAATGAAGCTAGGGTGGGGATGGGGAAGCTGCCCTACTACTTACTTTTGGACAGTTGCAACCAGGTGTCGCACACCTCAACACCTGCCTTCCTTCTGCAGCTGGCAAGTAGCTGATAACAAAACTCTGGATCAATCAATCAGAATAGAGCTGGAAGGGACCTTGGAGGTCTTCTAGTCCAACCTTCTGCTCAAGCAGGAAACCTTAAACCATTTGGATCTATGTTATCGGCTGCAGGAGTCCTTCAGGAAAACTTTGCCGGCCACAGAAAAAGAAGTTACCGACAGCGAAAAGGAGGCCGGGGGTGACGCGCGCAAGTGAGGTTAGTTAGTGGACGACATTCCCCGAAAATAAGACCTGGTGCCCTTTTTTGGTGGCCAAAATATATATATATATATATAAGACAAGGTCTTATTTTGGGGGAAACACAGCAGGTGTGCCCTGGCGAAAAGACTGCTTTTTTTTTTACTGTATCTGATTTTTCCCCACTTCCAGATTAAACACCAGATTATCCAGTGGGCAACCTGGCAAAAGGAGGGGAATCCAGCAGCCAGGTGAATGATGGGCTGATAACAGAGTCCAAAGTCTTCATTGTTATGCCAGACAGTCGTGAAGTAGGTTTTGCCCGGTTTTACGACTCTCCAGTTGTTTAGTGAAGCACTAGAGCTGGTCAATTAATAACACGGTTGTTAAGTGAATCCGATTCCCCCACTGACTTTGCTTGTTGCAAAAGGGTGCCCCCGGGACACTGCAAGCCGTCATAAATATGAATCAACTGCCAATTTTGATCACGTGGCCATGCTACAATGGTCGTTAAGTGTGAAAAACGCTCCTAATTCACTTTTTCTGGTGCCATTGTTCACACTGAACGGTCGTAAAGTCATGGTTGTGTAGTCATTACACAACTGAGAATTTTGGGGGGCTCCCGATAAGGATGGTCATTTAAGACTAAGAATAAAGGTAAAAGTAAATGTTCCCATCGCACATCTGTGCCAGCCGTTCCCGACTCTAGGGGGCGGTGCTCATCTCTGTTTCAAAGCCGAAGAGCCAGCGCTGTCCGAAGATGTCTCCGTGGTCATGTGGCCGGCATGACTCAATGCTGAAGGCGCAGGGAAAGCTGTTCCCTTCCCACCAAAGGTGGTTCCTATTTTTCTACTCGCATTTTTTACCTGCTTTCGAACGGCTAGGTTGGCAGAAGCTGGGACAAGTGACGGGAGCTCACTCCGTTACGCGGCGCTAGGGATTCGAACCGCCGACCTTTCTGATCGACAAGCTCCACCGAGCCAAGAGGCTAAGAAGAAAAGCCTTTCTAAAGCTTAACACCTGGGCTGTGTTCCCATTGCGGTACCCCATGCGTGCATGGAGCCACAACTCCCATCATCCCCGACCGTGCTGATGGGAATCGTAGTCGCACGTATTTGGAAAGGCTCAGACCATCCGAGGCTTTTTAGCTTGTTCGTGAGTCTTCAGGCCTCACTGCTCCCTTAAAAAATAATGCATTTGTATAATAATGCAACGTTTTGCAAATTATTTTGTTCCAATGGGCATTTTAAAATAGCTTGGCTTACTGCTGCAGGTTTTAAGCTACCCCGCTGTCCTGCTTGACCACTTGTTTTAAAAATGAAATTTACCATTGTTTGGGAACTGCCAAGAAAACCCAGGTGGAAAACCACAAGATGCTATAAAGGTTTATGAATAAAACATCAATATTGCACCCTCCATCTTCCCCCCCCCCCATAATGCAATGGACTAAACCACGTTCCCCTATTAATATAATGGGGGAAGGGATTACCAATTCCTTGAGGGGAGGAAGAGAAAATAAAAATGGAAAGTCAGGAATACGTCGAGAAACTTCCTCACACTACGATACGCCTTCAACGGGGAACGCAGCGAGAAGCCAATCCTATGTATGTGCGCATGTACGTTCATACAAAAGCACAGACACGCGAATGTGTACCCGCCCCCAACCCGGTTAGTGGTCTAATCCACAGTCGCCCCGCCGCTCGCCCGAATGCATTAAGATTGGAATGGGCGGGACCAATGAACACCCAGAAAAAGGGGGGTGCTGGGAAAAGCGTCTGGACCCCTTTCATTACCTGAGGGGAGGAGCCCGCGCAAAGCGTCGACGCCACTCGGGCTCCCTTCCGCAATCGGAAGTGGCCCTCGGTCGGCCCCGCCCACCGCTCTTTAACCAATCCGAGCGGCGGATAATGCCTACTGTTGGAGGCGGCCTTACATGTCTATGATCCCGAAACCTTCCAGCCAACCCTCTCTGTGGTTTCCCCCCCCTTCTTTTGGCTACACTGCATTATGGGAAGCCGGAAGCGGAAAGAGGCGTTCCCATAGCAACGGAGAAAATAGAACCCCTGGAAAGGAAAGAGGAAAAATAAATAGTAAAATTGAAAAAAAAACCTGAAAAACTAAACAAAAAGCGTTTCCCCCTTCCCAAACCTTAAAATAGCAGCCTTTTCCCAAAAGGATGAACTCCCAAATATCAATGTAATATTGCAATAGCTACAGAGGCTATCCCTTTTTTTAATTCCCAAATAATAGGTGCATAAACCTTGAGAGTATGCATGAGGTGGCTGGAGAAAGAAATCTAACAATAAAAGTAATGTTTACTGGCAAAAGAAAGAAAAGGTGCTATCAGAAGTAATAGGTGCCTTGGTGCAATCCCAAAACAACTGGAGCATCGTCTGAACACCAACGGCATTGACACATTCATGATCAGTCAATTGCAAAAGGCAGCTTTACTCAGAACAGCTTACATCCTTTAATATTATTGAATAATATCTGTCTATCTCAGCTCTTTGGGACAGGCTCAATAGGTAGATAAAAATGCCAAATCCAGTCTAAATATCTGGCTGATTGTGCAAATAATCAATAAAGGTAAAGGCATGTTCCCGACTAGGGGACGGTGCTCATCTCCGTTTCAAAGCCGGAGAGCCAGCGCTGTCCGAAGACATCTCTGTGGTCATGTGGCTGGCATGACTAAATGCTGAAGGTGCACGGAACGCTGTTCCCTTCCCACCAAAGGTGGTCCCTATTTTTCTACTTGCATTTTTACATGCTTTCGAATCGCTAGGTTGGCAGAAGCTGGGACAAGTAATGGGAGCTCACCCCGTTACATTAGGGATTCAAACCACTGAACTGCTGACCTTTTGATTGACAAGCTCAGCGTCTTTACCACTGAGCCACCGCATCCCCTTATTTGGTGGATAAAAATCCCAAATCCAGTCTAAATATCTGGCCGACTGTGCAATGAATCGATAAGAAACATAAACAAAAAGTGTGGATAAACACTGCAGTATCTGGAGAAAGCAGAAAAGAAGAGCTGGAGATAATCAACAAACAAAGACCTGCAAATAGAAGTAGAATGACTGTGGCAAAAGAAAACAAAGATAGGACCAGTATCTCAAAATATTTGGAGTACCACCTGAACATCAATGGCATTGACAAAATGCTCATCAGTCAATTGCGAAAGGCAGTCTTGCTTGGAAAAGCTTACATCCTTCAATAATACCTTTAACACCCTCGCACATCCACATTTGCCTATCTCGGGTCCTTGGGAAGGCCCTGATAAGTGGACAAAAAATATCAAATCCAGTCTAAACATCTGGCTGGCTGTGCCACAAGCCATAACAATACCTTTCGTAAGAAGAGGCCTTTGAAGGATGGTGCTGGAGAAGACTACTGTGAGTCCCTTGGACTGCAAGGCCATCCTAGAGGAGATCAACCCTGATTGCTCTTTAGAAGGCCAGATCCTGAAGAGGAAACTCAAAGACTTTGGCCACCTAATGAGAAGGAAGGACTCCCTGGAGAAGAGCTTCATGCTGGGAACGATGGAGGGCGAAAGAAGAAGGGGACGACAGAGGAGGAGGGGGCTGGATGGAGTCACCGAAGCAGTTGGCGTTGAGCTTCAATGGACTCCAGAGGATGGCACAGGACAAGAAGGCCTGGAGGAACGTTGTCCATGGGATTGCGATGGATTGAACACGACTTCGCAACTAACAACAACAAGAAAAAGACTACACAAGGATCGTACATAAGGCCATAACACAGTTCCCAAACAATTCACTGGAATGTTTCTAAATATGGATTGGGAGCAAACGAACAGGATTAAAGCAACCCACATTTGAAATTATTCACTTTAATTAACAGGGGGTTTGTTATTTTAAGGTACAGGAATAAATTAAGCACTTCTCTTCCAGGACCTATGCAATCCTTTCTCACTGTGCAGAACAAGACACTGAGGGGACCAGTTGTAGAAGAAAGGTCAGGCACAAAACAGAAGAATCTTGCTGCACAATGCTCTACTATTTCACGTCTCAGAGTTCAAAAGTAAAAGCTCTTTTCCATGTTCTCACAACATCATTTCATAATTCTTGGACCTAATTCTGCCAGCCTGTAGTACAAAATGACAGTCAGAAACTGACTAATGCAGGGCAGCAATGAAACCAATGACACAAACTCTCTTTAGTAAATGAAGTAATGACCCACAACTTGTTCGTACAATTATACTGCAAACAGAGTTTCCTCTTGTCCTGTCTGTAACTCTACTCCAAGTTCCAAGTAGCTGAATTTAAACTCTACGAAGTTACAAGTGCAAATCAACACCTCCGAAGCGATTCCGGGTACTTGCTCTTCAGCTCCTGCTTGAATTGTCGGAAAAGGATCTTGTTGCGCTGGTTCTCAGCATCCTTTTGCGCGTGGAACTCTCCCGCCACTTTGAATCCCTTGTGAACCAAAAAGGCGTTGCTCAGCACTGCAAACCGGTAGCCGGCAATGTGGAGTTCGCAGGCCTGCCAGGACAAGAGAAGAAAAGAAGAGGTTAATAAACTCTGTGTGTCCACAGCATCATGAGAGTCACCTTGTATGGGAGATGATGGGCGGCATCAAAACATATGTAGACAGATGATTGATACCGGTAGATGATAGATAGATGGATGGATGGATGGATGGATGGATAGATGGATGGATGGATGGATGGCTAGATGAGATAGATGAGACAGATGATTGATACCGGTAGATGATAGGTAGATAGATAGATGATAGATAGATAGATAGATGATAGATAGATAGATAGATAGATGATAGATAGATAGATAGACAGATTATATAGGTGATAGATAGATGATAGACAGTATGATAGATGATATACAGTAGAAGATAGATGATAGACAGTAATGATAGATGATATACAGTAGAAGATAGATGATAGATGGATAGATAACTATAGATGATAGACAGATGATAGATATGGATAGAGATAAATAGATAACTATAGATGATTATAGATTATACATTATAGATGTGGATGGATTATAGATATGGATAGAGATAGATAGATAGATAGATAGATAGATAGATAGATAGATAGATAGATAGATAGATGATAGATAGATGATAGATAGATAGATAGATAGATAGATAGATAGATAGATAGATAGATAGATGATTGATACCGGTAGATGATAGATAAATAAATAGACAGACAGGCAGGCAGACAGACAAATAGATTATATAGGTGATAGATAAATGATTTTACAGGAGATAGATAGATGGGTAGGATAAATGATAGATAATATAGAAGATAGATAGATAGATAACTATAGATGATAGATAGATAGATATGGATAGATAGATAGATAGATAGATAGATAGATAGATAGATAGATGATAGATATGGATAGAGATAGATAGACAGACAGACATAGGTGACAGATAGATGATGGACAGGAGACAGATAGATGGATAGACAGATAAATGATAGATGATATAGAAGATAGATAAACAGACAAATGGATGGATGGATGGATAGATAGATAGATATTGACAGATGAGATAGATGGATAGAGCTGATAGATGATATGATAGACAGATGAGAGAGATAGCGAGAGAGAGAAAGAGAGATGATAGGTCTTACACATCGAATCAATAACAATAACCATAGGATTTTGCCAGTTTCCTGATCTTTCCCCTTGCTTGGTTACCTGGCTGATCCGGTTAAAGCCGTACTGCTTGAAACGTTCGTCGTAGGGTGGCACCGAGGTAGCACTCACATAGAAGGGCTCCCAAGGGTCTCGCCACGCCACCTCGTAGGCCACACGCAGGGAGCCCCCCACGGGAAGGTTCAGCCAGTGGGAAAAGTTTGTGGGTGCCTGGCACCGGGGGCACAGCTCCTCGTAAAACGGCCGGATCTCCCCCACTTGATACAGCTGTACCAGCTCCGCTTTGCTGGCCGGAATCCGGCGTGTGTGACGGATCTCAAAGGCCGGCACCACAAACACCCGCGGCGTCCCCTCGACGGTGGCTTTCGGCAAGGCCAGGAAATCTTCTCGCAGACCCTCGCTGGGCACCATGTCCATGTCGACCACCAGCGCCCAGTGCCCGCCGGCTGCCTCCCTGGCTACGTTGCGCAGCAGGTTGTTGGGGTACGAAGCATTGGCGACCTCCATGGCATAGTTACGCCGGCCGGCCCCTAGTTGTGCCAGCTTGGCGAAAACATCTCCGCAGGATCGGAGACGGGCAAATTGCCCCTCATCCTGCTCTTGCTCGGGGAAGGAAGCCATTTGGTTGGCAGGACACACCAGGTGCAGCCGAAGCCACTGCCGGAGGGGGGCACACAGGACGGCTAAGGCGTAGACCATTGCCGTGGCTTGGCGCACGTCGTCTGCGCCTGGCACAAAGAGGGCCACGGAGATGGGCCCGCGCCACCTCTCCACCAGCTGCTGAGCGTGGTGCAAGTTGCTCAAGCTGGTGTGAGTGACCAGTACCACGTCCTGCCGGTCCTCTCTATCCCAAGAGGCCCGTAACATGTCCCGGTAGAGGCGGTACTGCCCGCTGGCATCCAGGGTGCCCCCGCTGGCCAGCACTGGCTTGAGCCTCTGCTTGTGCCCGTCGCTTGGCAAGGCATGGCGCGCCTGGAAGAGCTGGGCGTAGCGAGACCTCTGCTCCTGCCCGTGCCACCCGGAAAGGAGAGCCAAATAAAGCAATTGCAAGCCAGCCACCAGCCCCAGCGCCAGGAGGAGCGCCTGGAAGCAGGAGCAGGTCATGGGGCGGGGCAAAAGGGGGGAGGCAGAGACCAGGGCTCAAGCTTGGCCCATTGGCTCTCCCCGTGGCGCCCTTTCCCTCTTTGCAAAAATAAAATAAAATAAAGAGGCGAGCAAAACCTTGCAAAAGCTGCCCAGGACCAGCCTCGCGCAGGCTGCAAATCGAAAGTGTATGTGTGTGGAGGGGGGGGGTTGTTCTCCAGCGCCCCCTGCTCACCAGGAGGAGGTACTGCATTGAAAAGCAGCCTCTGCAGACCCCCACCTCCCCCAAAATACCCCTCGCCCCCTTTGGCTTTTGCAGCGCCCGCGGGCTCCCCGTTGCCTTTGGCGCGGTGCCCGCCCGCTCTTTGCGCGCGTGGGAGGGAGTGGGTGGGCTTTGTTGGCACCCCCCTCCCCTTTAGAAAGGGGGGGTTGCGTGGGGAGGGGAGGCTGGAGAAGGTTTGCAATGGGAGGATTGCATGGATCGGGGGAGGGGAGTGTAGGAAGAAGGGGGGGCGTGAAAGCAAGAACAGAAAACTCCCAAGTATTATTATTATTATTATTAATTTTGCAAAAGGGTTGCTTCTTTGCAAATCACGGTTTGCAAAGCCAGCAAACCAGCATAGATTAGGTGGAGATCAAGCCCTCTTCCGCGAGACGAGGTGGCCGAGTGGTTAAGGCGATGGACTGCTAATCCATTGTGCTCTGCACGCGTGGGTTCGAATCCCACCCTCGTCGCTACCGTTTTTGGATGGCCCCCACCCCAAAAATCAGTTTCTGTTCTGCTTTGCAACCCCAAGAAAAAGGAGGTTTAAAGCAGAGTGGGGAAGATACCCTTCCCGTCCTTTGCAAGGGTCTTTCTCCAGGGATGAATCTTTTCTCTCTCTTTTGGGGTGCATTCCTGGCTCTCCACCCCAAAATTGATGGGAGCCGGAGTCTTCTCTTGTTTTAGGAGGGGTTCTGAAATGCATAAACCCTGCAAGCAGGTGCGCTGGGATTTGCAAAACCCATCATCCCCAACAGGAGGTGGAGCCCTTGGCCAAGGGGCAAGCACCAGGTGCTGGAAAGCCGAGCTGGAGGAGGGGGGGGGCTCTCCGCAACTGCAGAACAAACACCCCCCCCCCAATGCATGCAGTCAATATATTTGTTGGGAAAAGCGAGCAAAATGTGTGGTGTTTTGTTTTTTTGGTTCTGCATTCTCCTATTTGGGTAATTTCAAAAGCCACCAGATTACGTAAACCCCAAATACAGGATAATTTAGTGGTCAAAGGTTGAACTGCCACGGAATTGCAAGTTTAGGATCTTTAAAAGCCAAAAGCCAACATGGATTTGTCAAAAACAGATCATGCCAGACTAATCTTATTACATTCTTTGATAATGTGACAAAATTAGTGGACCAGAGGAATGCCGTCGATATAGTTTACTTGGACTTCAGTAAGGCTTTTGATAAGGTAGACCATAACCTACTACTAGATAAAGTAGAAGAATGTGGGTTAGACAGCATCACCACCAGATGGATTCGTAACTGGCTGACCAACCGCACTCAACGTGTAGTTCTCAATGGAACTGCATCTACATGGAGGGAAGTATGCAGTGGAGTACCCCAAGGCTCTGTTTTAGGCCCAGTACTCTTCAACATCTTCATCAATGATTTGGATGAGGGAATAAATGGGGAACTCATCAAATTTGCAGATGACACCAAGCTGGCAGGAATAGCCAACACTCCAGAAGATAGGCTTAAGATACAGAAGGATCTTAACAAACTTGAACATTGGGCACTATCTAATAAAATGAAATTCAATGGTGAAAAGAGTAAGGTTCTACATTTAGGCAACAAAAACGGAATGCACAGGTACAGTATAGGTGGTACCTTACTCAGTAGTAGTAACTGTGAAAGGGATCTTGGAGTCCTAGTGGACAACCATTTAAATATGAGCCAGCCATGTGCAGCAGCTACCAAAAAAGCCAACACAGTTCTAGGCTGCATCAACAGAGGGATAGAATCAAGATCACATGAAGTTTTAATACCACTTTATAAGGCCTTGGTAAGGCCACACTTGGAATACTGCATTCAGTTCTGGTCGCCACAATGTAAAAAAGATGCGGAGACTCTAGAAAGAGTGCAGAGAAGAGCAACAAAGATGATTAGGGGACTGGAGACTAAAACATATGAAGAACGGTTGCAGGAACTGGGTATGTCTAGTTTAAGAGAAAGAAGGACTAGGGGAGACATGATAGCAGTCTTCCAATATCTCAGGGGCTGCCCCAAAGAAGAGGGAGTCAAGCTATTCTCCAAGGCACCTGAGGGTAGAACAAGAAGCAATGGGTGGAAACTAATCAAGGAGAGAAGCAACTTAGAACTGAGGAGAAATTTCCTGACAATTAGAACAATGAATCAGTGGAACAGAAGTTGCCTCCAGAAGTTGTGAATGCCCCAACACTGGAAGTCTTTAAGAAGATGTTGGATAGCCATTTGTCTGAAACGGTATAGGGTTTCCTGCCTAGGCAGGGGGTTGGACTAGAAGGCCTCCAAGGTCCCTTCCAACTCTACTATTGTATTGTAAAACACCCGTGGGACAATCCAGAATAATAGAATAGGAATAGAATGTTGCTAAGTGAAACATTTAAGGACATTTTGCCCCGTTTTACGACCTTAATGGCCATAGCCGTTAAGTTAATCACTGTGCCACCTTGGCAATAAGAATATAATAGAATAATGAAGAATAGAATAACGAAGAATATAATAGAATAATGAATATAATAGAATAATGAAGAACAGAATAGAATGAATAGTATAATAATGAAGAATATAATAATGAATAGAATAGAACAATGAATATAATAATGAAGAATATAATAATGAATAGAATATTATATAATAACAAAGAATAGAATGAATAGACTAAGAATATAATGAAGTAGAATAGAATGAATATAGTATAATGAAGAATATAATAATGAATAGAATAGAATAAGAATAGAATAGAATGCAATAATGAAGAGAATATAATAATGAAGAAAAAATATATATAATGAATAGAATATAATGTAGAGTAGAACAATGAATATGATATAATGAAGAGCAGAATATTATATAACAAAGAATAGAATAATGAATAGACTAAGAATAGAATGAATATAGTATAATGAAGAATAGAATAATGAAGAATATAATATAATGTAGAACAATGAATATAATATAATAATGAATATAATAATGAAGAATATAATAGAATGAGAATGGAATAGAATGCAATAATGAAGAGAATAATATAATATAATAATGAAGAATAGAATAATATAATAATGAAGAATAGAATAAGATTCTTTATTGGCCAAGTGTGATTGAACACACAGGAATTCGTCTTCGGTGCATAAGCTCTCAGTGTACATAAAAGCTACAAGTGATAAATAATTATCATAAATCCTAAAAAATACATTCATCATGAAGGGACATGATAATAGTAGAATAGGTAGAATTAGTGGGACATAATAATAACTTGCTATTTCGCTTCTGTAAGAATTAGAATTGCCTCTGCCGTTTGCTTCTACCAGGGATCCGATTGATCTTGTTTTGTGTACAACTCAATGCGGGGTATGTCATGGTCTGGCAGGGTTACATCAGGCATATACCTATGTTGCTAAGCCCCCAGCCCCTCAGTTCCTTGCTGCCCAGCCAATGCTACAAGGAAGGCATGGGCCAGGGGGCCAGAATTGGGTATTAAGCTGAGGTCCCCGAAGGTATAAAAGGAAGCTATACCTTCCCCAAGGTCTGACCTTCCTTACACGCACATCTGTATATTTGTGGAATGGTCTACCCAGCTCTTTGCTTTGATCAAAATAAGTATTTTCAAGCCTTCGCTTAAGCTCTTCTTTTTGGCCTATCGTTGACTTAAGCATAACACCAAACCTTACAATCATAAATCACAAGATACAACACTTGGTTGTTGTTCTTAGTTGCGAAGTCGTGTCCGACCCACCACGACCCCATATAGACCACGTTCCTCCAGGCCTTCCTGTTCTTAACTATCCTCCGGAGTCCATTGAAGCTCAGGCCGACTGCTTCCATGACTCCATCCAGCCCCCTCCTTCTCTGCCGTCCCCTTCTTCTTCTTTTGCCCTCCATCGTTGTTCCCAGCATGAGGCTCTTCTCCAGGGAGTCCTTCTTCCTTCGCATCAGGTGGCCAAAGTCTTTGAGTTTCCTCTTCAGGATCTGGCCTTCTAAAGAGCAGTCAGGGTTGATCTCCTCTAGGACTGACCGGTTGGATGGCCATGCAGTCCAAGGGACTCAATGCAGGAGTCTTCTCCAGCACCAGAGTTCAAAGGCCTCCATTCTTTGGCGCTCAGCCTTCCTTATGGTCCAACCTTCACAGCCATCCATTGCAACTGGGAAAACCACAGCCTTGGCTAGGCACACTTTTGATTGGCAGGGTGATCTTTCTGCTTTTTAGGATGCTGTCTAGATTCGCCATCGCTTTCCTCCCCAGGAGCAAGCCTCTTTTAATTCCTTGGCTGCAGTCCCCATTTGTGCTGATCTTGGAGCCCAGGAAAATAAAATCTGTCCCTACTACCTCCATTTCTTCCCCATCTATTTGCCAGGAACTGCGAGGGCTGGATAAAACACTTAGTGAATCATATTATAATTAAATAGATACCAGCATGTATTCCAAAACTGATAGCATATTTTAGCTCCTTAAAAGGGGATCTGCACGCCTTTATGTACCGAGAGCATAGGAAGCGATATCATCAAACTACATTCAGTGGAAGAAACGATGCACAATGTTTGTCCGTCTTAATCTTACAAAAACAAACCAGCCTTTTCATCCATATCTTCTTTTATTGGCCAATTTGCTTTTTTTCAGACGAATCTTAAAAAGCCACGCAACTAGAGAGGGCGAAATTATTTTAGAGCATTTTCTTTGGCAGAAAAAGCTCTCCGAGTGATGTGCAAAGTTGAGGAAGACACTGATTCTATTCAGAAATCCACGGTTAACCACGACTTTACACAACCCCGTTTTCCAAATTTGCACAATCTCCTTCTTGTGCTAAGGGGACACAATGTTCTTTCTGTAATTTTTCAGCTGTACAGTAGCTGCGTCCCCGGACTTTTTTTTGAAAAAACATATCAAACGCCAGATCAATTTTGACAATCCATTCTTGTTTAATCTCTCCAATTGGAGATGCTTCCCCCCCTCCATTTTTCTAGGGGTGTTAATTCAATAAAAACCGACACATCTAAAAAAAAAGGTTTTTTATTAGCGCGTAATATGTTCCCCATAGCCACTCCCCGAAATAAGAGCAAAATAATTATTTTTTTTAAGAAAAACACACACGATATAATGTACATGAAAGGAAGATTTCCCTTTTGAAAACACTCGACACACGCTTTTAAGTTTTTGCCCTGATATAAACTGGCTCACTTATTAGATCTGTTCAAAACAGAAAAAGACAAAGGTCACGTCCCTGTTTGCGATTTTTGCCATCTAACCATCATTAGGCCACAATAGGAATTAGGGTACACTTAATATCACGACGACAATGACGATGTAAGAGGCTATGGTTTAAATCTGGAAGTCCTCCAAGATTCCAAACCTCGACCAAACCAGCATCCCTGTGAAGGAATCTAGTGCCTCCTCTAAGAGATCCTTTCCAGCCATGTTTGGGACAGCATTTCCCAGAATTCTTAGCTAATTTGCCTAAGGACAAGGGGATTCTGGGAGTTGCAGTTCCCACACATCTAAAAGACAAGGACTTCGACGAGATTGATCTAAACTTAACCATGAACTGCTGCTAGGGCAGGATTTAGGCCATATGTTTCCCAAAGGAAATTATCGTTTAAACCAGGATTGTTCAATCTTACCACTTTAAGACCCGTGGACTTCAACTCCCACAATGCTTCAGCTAACATGGAGGATTCTGGGAGTTGAAGTCCACAAGTCTTTAAAGTTGCACATCCCTGCTTTAAAACCTTCCCTTGAGCTAATCACAGTACAGGTGTAGCTATATATGGATGTTTTTCTCACCCCTCGAAAAACAAACAAACAGCTTTAGTTGAAAAAAGCAGCTAATCTCACTAAGCGGAACGAATGAGAGGTAGACAACGAGTAACCAGTTACTCCGTAGTTCCTTTTCTAATTCAGAGTAAACACTTTTCTGTTTACATGCAGACTTGGTGAACATTCTATTTTTATTCAAATGCCAAATGAAATCGGATCACTGCTACTCAAAGCTGCACCGCCCTCGGCTGAACCCAGAAAAGTTATCCCATAATATGAGACCCAGCCCTGTCCTTTATGCCAAGGTGCTTTTCCAATGTATTCTGGGCCCTCTTCGTTTTCGGTTTACCCGGGGATTTTTTTTCACCCTTTTTAAACTGTTTCAGCCCAGCCTACCACGTAAGGGAGAACGACGCATGCAGAATTAGCTCTGCCCCGAATTATCTAATATCTTCCGGATCTCCAGCAAAATGAGACAAATTGAAGGAGTTACAATAGAGTAACACAGTTGGGAGGGACCTTGGAGGTCTTCTAGTCCAACCCCCTGCTTAGGCAGGAAAACCTACACCACTTCAGACAAATGGGTATCCAACATCTTCTTTAAAAAGTCCAGTGTTGGAGCATTCACAACTTCTGGAGGCCAGTTGTTCCACTGGTTAATTGTTTTCACTGTCAAGAAATTTCTCCTTAGTTCTAGGTTGCTTCTCTCCTTGATTAGTTTCCACCCATTGCTTCTTGTTCTACTCTCAGGTGATTTATGACTTCCTCTTCTTTGGGGCGGCCCCCGTTATCACAATTAATTCTTCCCTTCCTTCCTGGAAAAGTTGAGACTTGTTTCCTTCCCCTCTTCCAAAAAAACCGGTCCCTTTTTGTCATCCAAGTTACTAGTCCTGTAGGTTCGGCAATACATTCCAGGGTGCCAAAGCGATCCAAACAAGGGAGGAATTAAGAGAACGTGAATTGCTTTGATACTAAAAAACATCCCGAAGTATTTTCTCTCTCTCTCTCTCTTCTGCAGGCCCTCCAGCCATGTATGCAATTGAGTCCAGCCGTTGTGCGTCACAAAATAATAAGTGCTGAATTTAAAAAAAAAAAAACGGAGCAGAGGAAAATCATCCTCTGCTCCGTTTTCCATCACATGAGAAGCTGCCTGACAAAGTGGCCTAAAAAACCTTTGCCAAACATTTTGCAGAAGCTGCCAAAAATCCAGAATCTTTCTTTCCCAATACATTCAGATGTCTGCAGAAAAAAAACACATAATGTCACCTTCTTTAAAGGTAAAGCTTCCCCTCGCACATCTGTGCTAGTCGTTCCCGACTCTAGGGGGCGGTGCTCATCTCCGTTTCAAAGCCGAAGAGCCAGCGCTGTCCGAAGACGTCTCCGGGGTCGTGTGGTCGGCATGATTAAACGCCCAAGGGGAAACGGAACGCTGTTCCCTTCCCACCAAAGGTGGTTCCTATTTTTCTACTTGCATTTTTTACATGGTTTACAGGTTGGCAGAAGCCGGGACAAATCACGGGAGCTCACTCCGTTACGTGGTCCTAGGGATTCGAACCACTGAACTGCCGACCTTTCTGATCGACAAGCTCAGCGTCTTAGCCACTAAGCCACCTGTTTGCCTTCATTATATACATAGTTGGGACAAGTCACGGGAGCTCACTCCGTTACGTGGTGCTAGGGATTCGAACCACCGAACTGCCGACCTTCCTGATCGACAAGCTCAGCGTCTTAGCCACTAAGCCACCTGTTTGCCTTCATTATATACATAGTTGGGACAAGTCACGGGAGCTCACTCCGTTACGTGGTGCTAGGGATTCGAACCACCGAACTGCCGACCTTCCTGATAGACAAGCTCAGCGTCTTAGCCACTAAGCCACCTGTTTGCCTTCATTATATACATAGCTGGGACAAGTCACGGGAGCTCACTCCGTTACGTGGTGCTAGGGATTCGAACCACCGAACTTCCTGATTGACAAGCTCAGTGTCTTAGCCACTATATATATACACACAAAAAAAAGGGGGGATCCTTGCAGAAAGAGTTATGGCCTAATAAATGCTTCCTTGGCACGAAGGGTGGTTTCCTAGCTGCCACATGGAGGGGGAATCGGAGGAAAATCATGCCAGGGGGACCCGTTAGCTGCCCAGGGAGCCTTCAAGAGAGACAGAGGCCAAATCTTTGCAATCTTGACATTCTTGCCAGGTGTTGGAGGGGCAGGAGGGAGGCCATCAAAGGAGCAGCTTGAGGAGGAAGGAGAGAGCTGCCCCACAGGAGAGTCCCAATGCCAGGAAAAATGTCATGATGGCTCCCGCCAGCTCGCTCTCTTCCGGCTGGACCTGCCTGGAGGAGAGAATTAAGGTCCACATTTGAAGGTCACAGAAGTCAATCCTTCTTTCCTTCCCTCCCTCCCTCTTTTTCTTTCTTCTGTCTTTTCCTCCCTCCATCTTTTTCTTCCTTCCTCAATCCCTTTTTCTATCTTCTTTCTTTCCCTCCATCTTTTTCTTCCTTCCTTCCATCCCTCCCTCATTCTTCCTTCTCTACCTTTTCCCTT